>NC_136595.1:7990589-8358089 GCF_910589615.1 Taurulus bubalis
GCTCATCACCAAGGTAATTGGTCATTTATTATTTGTATTATTAAAAAATGATGCTAGAATAACAAACATTAAATCATGTTCAGTTAGCTGTAGTCTGTCTGTTAATCTGGGCTGAAATAAAAAATGGAGAAGTGGTCGTTATGAAAGTGTTTGAACTCAATAATCTCAATCGTGTTGCTGTTTTTGTCACGTTGGAGACAAACAGGGCAACTGCAACATGCAACTTCACTTTGCAGATACTTTGCCTTTGATAGAAAATCTATCTACATAAAATGTTGGTGGTTTGGTCTTTTCAGAATAATAAACTGCTACAATATTGGGACTAAATATTGTTCTGGCATACTAATCGTATATAAACCTCAAATAAACCACTGAACCGGTCCTGTTCTGGTCCAGCGCCATTTTCTTGAGTCAAGACAATATCAGTGTTTCAGAAAAATAAATAAAAGTCAACACAAATGAACCTTTAGAGTAAGTTTAGTCGAAGACCAAACTCTTGCAAGCCCGTCATTTATGTGTATACGTCTGCCGTCACGTCTCACGCATGCGCACTCCTTGTTTACTAGCTGTCATTGTTCGGGCCGTCAATCACGACACCAGCTGCAGATCAGCTGGTCTCCTCTGACCAATAAGCACCACGAAACAATTACGTTGTTAGCCAATCATCTTGCTGCTGTCTCTTTCGATATGACCGTCTCTACTTCAGTTCATTCATGCTGCTGTTACGCACCCTCCACCTCCCATCTCCGCCTAGTCTTCATCAGATCCATCATCATCACCACCATCACCACCAGGTCTGGACTCCACGCGGGGATTCATCTTGTTGCTGATCGGGCAAACGGCCCTCAGTTACAGCACACAACGCTGTAAATGTTGTGATTAATACAACGAGAGCATAATTATAATAATAATAATCTCCAATACCGACGTGTTCACATATCGCAGAGACGGGTTGTGTAAGGTTTACAACTCATAGCTGTACAACAGATCACTGACAAATGAACTAAACATAACTCTATATGAATCAAATAAATATATACAGTAAATTTGACAAATATGATCAAAACAATTGATATCTCTCTTTCTGTATTGTTTAATGGCACGCACGGAGGCACGCAGTTACGTACGCACGCACACACGCACACACGCACGCAAGCAAATGCTATGGAAACCAGACCGAGGCTATTTAAGAGCCGCGGCGGTTCTGATTCTTCCCTTTGCACTTTGGACTTGGACATGGACTGAAAACCTCCTGTGAACCCAAACCGTGTAAAGTTAACTCTTTGAGTGTTGAACTGCTTGAGATAATTTGCTGGAAAGAAACTTGTTGGAACAGAACTACTACACCTGAGCGACAGAGACCCTGAAAGAGGACCAGAGACCCTGAAAGAGGCCTTCAGTGGCCTGCTGAAGGGACTGGGCTGTGAGTTGGACCAGAGCTGTGGAGGTAAGACAACTTTTATGTTTAGTTTAGCTTTTTTTATTATCAACGAAAACAATTAAATAAAAAAAAATCTTTTAAAAAGTGTTCTCAGTTTAGAAATCAGTGAAACCTTTTGACTTTCAATGTTAAAACGTCACATAATGTTGTCAGGTCTGTAAAATGATATTTGAGCAACAGAATGGCTTAAAAATTGCGGGAGATGTGTGGAGTGTGTTAACGATTAGTATAGAGGTTCGAAACCCTTGTTATTTTGGGTTTAAGGCATCAAAACGTCGAAATTTAACATTGAAATGTCAAAAACAAAATGGCGCCTGAGCCATTTTTGAATTCTGTAGATTGTGCACCATGGAAACCATATTTGTTTTGACTGTTAACATTTAACATTGAACATTGAAATGCACTTTGCTCGATGTTGCGATACTTTGTTTTGAGGGGACAAGAGCGATCTGTTAAGTCATTATGGGACTGCATGTGCGCGTGCGTCCTCCAGCATCTCCTCCACGCACTGTGATATGCACCTCATGAACAGGGAGAATTATGAGTTATAAACGAAAGAGATTACCGTGGTCATGTTGGATTAATATCGCCATGTTTTACTGTGCGTCATGACGCACGTCCTCAGTGTCAATTAAATACGTTCGCGCCGTTTATTGCAAACCATTGATCGTTTTGTTGCCACAAACACTGAAGTCCTTACAATTGTTTGGTGCAGAATAAATGTCTTTGCCGAGAGCTCACGAGAACTCAACATGTCGGTTAATTGTCCAGAAAAAAAAGCTGCGCGTGAAAGGCACCTGCATGGTCTGTGCCTTTTAAATGAAGCACTCTTCATGTGCAATTTAAGCTTGCTAATTATGAACGCTACATTGTTGTTTGAGACAAATAATTGCTTCCTGTATAATTAATAATTATTGGCATTGGAATATATTTCTCTCTCTCTCTATGTATATATATATGCATGTGTATATATACATACAGTATATATAGTCAAAATGTCCATCTTTGTGAACAGATGGAAGCAGTATTATTTGTTTCTGATTCCCTCATCTGTTTAAACTATCACAGGCAGAACTTATGTATGTTTGATATTACTGTTTATAAATGTTTACAGGCACAGCCTCCTATGTGCTGTCTGCATTGTTAGGTTATGGATTTGCTGTTGTTTTTTCTTTTTTTAAACTTTGATTATTGCTCAATGTAATCCAGAGATATTTAATGTTATGAGAAATCCTTACGTTTGAACTTTTCCCTTTCAGCTGGTGTGAACTACGTCATGGAGCGTCCTCCTAGAGGCCCCGTCAGGCTCGCCTTAGACGACGAAGGTATGGAAGGTGAGTTGGAGCTTGCATTTCTGAATGGTCATATTGTGTATGGTGTTTGGGAACAGGGGGTGTTCATTCGCCAGCTCCTCCATGGAGAACGCCTAGAGGACGATGAGGAAGAAGACGACGAGAGAGAGGACGACGAGGGAGAGGACGACAACGAGGAAGAAGACGACGAGAGAGAGGACAACGAGGGACACTGGGAGGACTGGGAGGATGACGAGGAAGAAGACGACGAGAGAGAGGACAACGAGGAAGACTGGGATCCCGAAGATTCCGGATATGGCTCCATGGACTCTTCGGAGGAAGAAGAAGAGGACGAAGAAGAGGTGGTAGAAGAGGAGGATGAAGAAGATGAAGATGACCCTGTGGCGCCCCCAGCCCCAGAAGAGTCTGCGCCCTCCACGTCAGGACTCGCGCCCTCCGCCAAGAGGACCAGAGAAGAGGATGGGGAGTCTGCGCCCTCCACGCCAGGACTCGGATCCTCCGCCAAGAGGACCAGAGAAGATGACGGGGAGTCTGCGCCCTCCACGTCAGGACTCGGATCCTTCAGAAGATACTGGCAGTGGGATGAGGACAGCGACTCGGATTGAGACCGACAGCCTGTTTGCTGCAGTATTGTAAAACCTTTATGTCTGGCAGGACTGATAAAGCGCCAGACAGCCTTCCCTCGCGTCTGGCGGGGTTGGCAATAGGTAGCATCCTGCAGCAGAGGCTTGGTGCGGATCGTCCTGAAGAAGCTTCGCTGAGGAGGAAGAAAAAGATGAAGATGACCCTCTCACCCAGCGGTTCCCAACTCTGAGTTTCTGACAGGACCTGCAGCATCCAAGTCCCTTTCCCCCTGGCTATCTTTTCACCCTCCCTTTTGGCGTGGCGCCCCCAGCCCCACAGAGGTCAGAAGAGTCTGCACCCTCCAAGTCAGGCCTCAGATCCTCCACAAACAGAAGACACTGGCAGTGGGATGAGGACAGCGACTCGGATTGAGACTGACTGCCTGTTTGCTGCAGTATTGTAAAACCTTTATGTCTGGCAGGACTGATAAAGCGCCAGACAGCCTTCCCCCGCGTCTGGCGGGGAAGGTAACCTCCCTCGCGTCTGGCGGGGTTGGCAATAGGTAGCATCCTGCAGCAGAGGTTTTGGTGCGGATCGTCCTGAAGAAGCTCCGCCCCCAGTTGTGTACTTTGGAGTTTTGTGTAGGGTGCTGCGGGAGTATGGGGAGCTGGACCCGTTGCAACGGGCTATCCGGTCTCTGTACGACTGCAGTGGGCGCTCTGTTCTTATTCTCTGCATTAAGTCTGTGAAACTGTGAATGGTTGTTATTCTGTGTATGTTTTTCTTCATACGGTGTCTTTCCCAGAACAACACTTAATACCATCAATAACAGGAGTCCCCTGAAAGTGTCTGGCTGAACCAGACAGATGTGTTGTAAACAATTACTAACATTAAGAAAAGTTTCCAAGTCTCTTTTACTCAGGTATCGATGGCCGTGATACAGGAAGCAACATCCAGGGTCTCCTTGAAGACGCAGCAGATGAGAAGGATAAGACTACAGGACCAGATGGAGAGCGGCGGTCGCCTTTCTTTCAGTGTGCTGAGTAAGTAATCCCTCCCAAGGACTACAGAAGTATCAGTAATACGATTCCATCATTGGAGGCCAGATTCAACACAACAATGTAAAGGTTGTGTAGTTGAGTTCCAAAGTATTCATCTCTTGTGTGTGTGTCTCACAGGGCAGGACTCCACAGGTCTCACTCTTGGGGCAACTGAGGGTGGACGTCAACCAACCCGTCATCCCAGGACGACCCAGACCCACAACAGACCTGAACCCCTCTCAGCACCCCAGAGAGTCAGAGACCCAGTGAGTACGGTCCTCCCTGCCCCTCCACCCCGACACCACCCGCCCCACCCACCAGCCGAGAGGACGAGGAGCGTCCCGTCCCCACCAGCACAGAGGACGTAGTTTGTCTCCATCTGCTTCTTCTGTGCTGGAGGGTTCGGGAAGCTCCTCCCACACACAGGAAGCTGTCAGCAGCTGTTTGCATCTGCTCAGAATTCAAGAAGGAGACTGACGGTTCAGGCTGAACAAGAAATGATCATTCTAAAAGCTTTAAAGTATTTCATTTGTCACATAGAATACAGTTTGTTCATGTAAACTGTATGCACAGTATTTATAGTAGTATTAGCACGATTACATACATGTTCTTCTAGATATGTCTTTATATTAGAAACAATATCATAATATTTCTGATATAATTAAATGTATGACACTTTATATACAATAAATATTGTGCAAATTATAATTGCATTTCTTTTTGATTTTCATTTGACTCAAAGGCATTACTGTTATTACTGTTAAGTATTGATCTTTGTAATATTACATGTTGATAAAAATAAAATGGAGGAACAGCCAGCAACGTGTAGTATAATTCTTCTTCTCATAAACAATTGTTATCTTTACTGATTGTGTACCAGAACAGAAGGTAAGGATACATACATGTAGCTGCATGGGAACAAGATATGACGTTAATATATGAGGGGGAAACAATGTGGGAACTTAATTAATAATATCATTATTATCATGTTCATAACACTGCTGTAGCTTATTTCAAAATGATCACATAAAACTTACCAACACTGGAGAGACATAACAAAATAAAGAAATACATAGAAAATAACTACAAGATACATTTGTGTTTTTACTTTGCAACAAACAGGTCCGGCTCAAAGAGTATTGTCAGGTACATATGCTGTCGGCCTAAATAGATCAATGAAACATTTGAGAGTTATTGCACGATATAAAAATGAAATTATGAGATGAAAGTTCCGGTGAATACTCGGTCAATATGTCCAATATGGAGGGGGTGCGCGCCGAACAACTTCCCGTCATCCCCGTATTTATGTACACGATATCAGACAGCAGGCCTAGGTAGGAAATGCACGGCCCGCCACTGGAGGTCAGGGGTCAACCGCAAAACATCTGGTGTACAGTCTGATGCAACAACTAAGAGAAACTAACTCCTTTTTCACAGTTAAACAGTGTCACACAGATCAGACGGAGAGATCTGAGCAGACACATGCAGGGCAGGTTGTACATGGGCACAATAATCAACCAATTGCAAGTGACAGTAAATGGACCTGTACACATTCATTATGGATGTCAGACTGCTATACATACATGGATGTTCAATGCGTTTTATTAAACTGATGAAAATCACATGCGGAGGAAGTCAAGAAACAAGGTTGCACAAGTCATATGAATGTAAACAAACAGCAGCCGGGCATTATCCATTCAATATTACAATACATTAATTAATTAACATTTTTACAGAATTGAAGTGATTTTAAAGCTCAATATTAGTTATGTATAGATGAGCCCACCATTCACTATCCATCTACTATCACTGTGGTACTGATGTGCTTTTTTGCTGGGCTTTAGCAGTGTCAATGGATATCTGGACATGCTCTAGAGAGGTATAACATATATAATGAGGAGGACAATCTCCCTCTTTACATGATTCAAATGAAATGAGTGTGATATGGAAGTGGAGCCCTCTGGAAAGAAACATGCTGTAATGGTTGCACACTTTACTTTTGTCCTGAACAACCCTTCTACAGTGTGTTTTGCAGAGTACAGTCATTGCTTCAAGTGTTTCAAATTGTTGACATGATCAATATCAGACATGAGTTGAATACATTTGTCATAACAAATATAACTCCCACATTTCACTGAAGCATATTCAGAACCTGTATCTGAATTAGAACTACTCATTATCAAAATATAGTTCGTTAGATTAGAAAAAATATATATCCTGTAATAGTCAGTAATGATCACAGTATGATTTTTGTAAACTTTCAGAGATAAAATTAGTTTTTCTTTAAAGTAGTTTCACAAAGAGATTAATAGCACAAATACAACATCATGCACTGCGTCAACACCATTTCAGGAACTTGAAGAATGTTAGGAACACAGCGCACTTTTCCCTTCCACAATAGTGCAAATCCAGTCAAAACAGTGAATGTCAATTACCAATCACAGAGATAGACCATCACTTATGAGTGTGACGACCCGGCTCCAACGCCACGACAAAACGAGAGGGAGACACCGTGTTTAAGGCAAATCATAGGAAGGTTTATTTGCTCACTAAGATGGGTGGCAATGCACCCCAAAACAATCGGGAACGCTTACAAGGAATAAGGCGCTGTTGCCTGGCTGCTTTTATCCTTGGAGAGCATCGGGCCCAGGTGCTTCCATGTAGGGCGTGCCACCTCCTGTTACCTGTTGGGTGCAGGAGACAGACAGACCAGTGTACAGGCTAGGGAACCATCTCCTCTCCCTCCATAAGAGCTGGGTCCTGATGGGAAACCCAGCATAAAAAAATATCACAAGTGACACCAAAGCAGATGTCCTGTTCCCATCTAAAGAACAACCAGGATGAACCATGACCTTCGCCATCGGTCCGATACCTCCTGCACCAGGTTCCCACCTCAGCAACCGGTGCACTTCAGAAGCACTTTTAATAGGTCAGGTCAGACATGAGGAAAAACTAAATACATTATCGTCACTGGGGAGCTCTGGACTGTCCGTCCCCATCACATAACCACCTGATTAACCTCTGGTTGGAACACGTCAAGGAGTTCAGGAAGGTAAGACTTGGGACTTTGGGAACAGTTTCACAATGTTTTTTATAATTTGAACTTGAGTTTAGAATAGCTTTTTTACTATTATTTTTTTATGATCATTATTATGATTAAAAAGAGGGGTTTTATATCCTGAGAATCTAACCAAGCACACACAATAGAAACAAGGAAAACAACCCAAATCAGTAATTTGCGTAAAATACGCATACATGATTTGTTGCTGTGGCAGATGACCGTCTGACACGTTGAGACCTTCAAGTCATTTAGCCGCACTTGACCTCTTGACCACACTCGGGGTTCTCTCCACAGGTTCATCCGCGCAACGCGTGTTTCCTCTCCCCCGGAGCTGCAGGTCTCCTGGAGACCCGCGGAGGTCGCTCTGCTCCCTTCCTCCTCTCCGCCGCTGGCTCTCCGCTGCGACTCTCCCCCATATACTACAGCACAAGAGAGGGAGAACAAATCTGATCAAGCTTTTCCGGTCGGCTAGCCCTACTTTCCTCTCAAGCCCTCTGGCGTTGGAGCTGAGCGGACGCGCAGACCGAGAGAGCTCCTGGTCGAGGAGGAAACCGGGAGGGCAATTAACTCCCAGTCTGCTGCCGACCACCACAACCCCACACACACACTGTACGGCTACTCCCGCGTATAGGACCATGCACCCCGCCGGCGGCTCAACGTGCCCAGCAAGGAGGAGTGTGTGAGCGGGGAGCAGAATGGTTCGGCGGATGGGAGCGCGGCCGCTCCGAGGTCTCCCATCCGCGCGCCTCTCCGTCTCCGTGAAGCCGCCGCAGAGCGCCCGCCGTTGCCCGTCCTTTCCCACGTCACCCAGCCGCTCTCACCTCCGGGGTGTTCGCCCGACTCGTCCTTGCGCAACCCTGCGTCTTTGCCGCTCGCGCTGACTTCACTCTCCAAACAAGCCAGGAGTGGGAGAGACGCGTCTCGCAGGAGTTGCAAGCGGTAAAAAAGGGAGGCGGCGACGCGGCGTGGATTCGAAGCCGCAGCCGCCGTGGTGCCTTTTTTTTTTTTTTTTTTTTTTTTTTTTTTTTTGCGTTTTTGGATTGGAGGAGCAGCAGCAGGAGGACGCTCAAGAGTGTGGAAACCCGAGTCCAGCGTGATGAGCTCTGACTGAGAGGATTTCACTGGAGTGCTGCCAGAAACATCTGGAAAGGATAACACAGGGATACACTCCCCCTCCAGAGAACCAGAGGAGACTTCACATCGCAGACGTTTCAGTGTTTCAGCTCAGTGATATATTTTAGCTTTTTGTTTCAATGTCAGTTCAGTTTAATCCCACACACACAAACTCATAACTTTGGATACCAAGACTTCCCTCCTGGCACCAGTGGTTTGGGCGTGTTGGCCAACTTGTGCATTCAGTGATTGCAGGGATTTTTTTTTAAGGACAAGCATCCACACCCATAAACCGCAACAGATAAGTAATCCTGCGAGGTGTGTGTGCAGCTATGCACTGAAGATGTGTGCAGCCAGGTTCAGCGGCTGCCACAATGGCTGTGGCGAGGAGGCCGCCGGCGCTGCCGCGGGGCCTGTCGGTCCGGTCCCGGCCTCCAGGATGCTGGACTGGACGGAGGCCGGTCCCCGCATCCTCCACAGCCTTGAGATGGGGACGGTGATGACCGTCTTCTACCAGAAGAAGTCCCAGAGACCCGAGAGGAGAACCTTCCAGATAAAGCAAGACGTGCGGCAGATAGTGTGGAGCCGAAACCCCGACAAAGTAGAAGGAGAGGGTGAGTGTTGCAGTGAAAGGGTTACTGAGTGGACCCACTGGGCTCACGGTTCATTCATGCATAAAAGAGAAGTACGTGACGTCCTTGATGTGTCTCAGTCTCATGCGTCGTATACACTTCTTTCTTCTTCTTCACATCCTTTTACATGATGTGCAAGTTGCAGATTTTGTGTGCTGAAGAGTCAGCTGAGAATGAAGAATCAGAGAACCTGCTGACGAACACAGAAACCCAACACCAGGGACAGTTTCCTCCTCTGCGTGTGCAGCTTTTCAATGTGGCGGTTCCAAACCCTTTAAAAAAAAAAAAAAAAAAAAATATATATATATATATATATATATATATGTGTGTGTGTGTTGTCTGCTGGTTACCTCTTCTTCATCACAGGTTGGTGGAACCAAAGAGGAATGTTCTCCATTGTTTTTATTCGTTGGATTTTAGAGGACTGAAGAGTAAAAAGTGTTTCAGTGTTTTACGTAGGAAAAAAAAGAGCAGATATTAGAAGAACAGAAGCGTGTGGTGACTCCTGGTCGAGAACCACTGTGTCAAGCTGTCAGTTAACCTACCGTAAGTTAGAAAAAGACACATTCTAATTGTTTCATTAGAATAAAAAGTTCCATTTAAAAAAAGTTTATAATTGAGGTCCATATTGCACCACCACAAACACTCCTTCCATTGGTCCCCATTGTAGTCGTGTGGCAGCAAACATTTCAGAGGTTTGTTACTCAAAAATATCAACACATAAAATAGAATTGTCTGCATTGTTCGACACTAAGGAGTCGGTTAGAAAATGTCTTTTGTCTGACCTAACACTTTAACACATTCACGCATGGGCGCTGAGTATGGAACCTCAAAACAATTCTTTTAGTATCACACTGAAAACCGTCAAGTATCACCATACCCTTGTTTCTCAGACATTTTATCCAATACTTTCTCAATTGAATCAGAATTTGAGACTTCCTGTTAGTTGGACAATGCTCTGTCATGGCTGCTTGTGTGTCAGATGGCACTGACGTCAGTTTTGGTTGTTAAATGAAAGGGAAGCAGGTTATATTATAAGTTTGGCATCGGGAAATTTATTTTGACAAAGTAATCTCAACTGAAGAAGCACTCGGAGCTTTCAACACCTCACAGCTGAGCAGACGCCATCCTCCGTTGTGCCTGAACGCTAGTAGAGAGCTGTTAGGTTTATCTTGCAGCGACACCATGTTGTCAACAAACTATTTCCAAGGTCAAGAATGAATTTGTTTTGGTACTGAAACTCTTGTATCTCATCAGCATTAATTAGAGAAAAAATGCCCGGCCGATGATGGTTACGGAGCAATTTAAACCAAAACACACCACTTGGGCTGCTAGAAAATATGTTTTTTATAGTTTGGGGGAACTGTATGCGATGTGTTGGGTCGCAGCCCCCCCCACCCCGTCCCTCCCAACTTTCAACTGAGGTGATGTCACGGCCCTGTAACCTCTTCTTCCTCCATGTCAGCCGGCCAGTGACAGAATAACGTGCACGCTGCTGTCGTATGGATAAGTCCCGGTACAGCATGGTGCTTCCTGTCGGTTTGCCTGACACACTGACTGGCTGGCTGACTGGGGGGTGGCGGCTGAGGAGGCTGCCTGCTGGAGGGGAGTCCAGTGGCCGTGGAACGATCAAAGGGGTGGGCTGCTGTTGAAACGTCCCGTTGGACCGCCGGTCCGGTCGGGTGTGGGGGCGATTGTCTGCGCCCTGGATTTTGTGTCCTGGGGGAGGATTTGTTACAGTGTCTCTTGGCACAGAGAAAACGTACGGCATTCACAACTGGCATGATAGAGTTTCCTTCTGTCTGCCATGTGCTATTCTAACTCTCAGACTTTATGGTAGCACCCTGTAGAAAAAAAGAAAGAGAGACTCCTCCCCTTTGAGATGGGAATAGGTATACTGCTGTCAGGGTAGCTTTCCTATCATCCCGCTGAAGGCGGAAAACATGTTCACCAATCGGACAACACATGTGCATCACACTGGAAAAAACAAAAACAATTACACAGACACTGCGGGTTGCAATGAGTTAGGAGACAAAGAAGTTTCCAGATGACATTAAAAAACAGATGATCCTGCAGGAACACATCTCATGGCAAGTCGCTATCTGTGCGTATGAATGGATTTAAAATGCTCATAATCGTATCATTGTGTAGTCTTCAGCCCCTCAGCCAACAGGGGGTCCACTTCAGTAAGCCAAGAGCCTCACATCATGGCATTACATTACATTTCATTTAGCTGATGCTTTTATCCAAAACGACTTACGATAAGTGCAATTCCACCATGAGTACAAACTCAGAACAACAAGAACCAAGAAAGTACAATTTCAATAAAGTTAAACTACAAAGTGCTATCAGTAAGTGCCATCTAAGTGCTACTAAAGTGCTACTACGGCGCTACCTTCCTTATTCAAGGTGTAGTCGAAAAAGATGTGTTTTTAGTTTGCGACGGAAAATGTCGCAACAGTCCTCCACCACTTTCTGTTCTCTGAAAACTTATTTATATTTAACTTGCAGTACTTCTTTCTGTATTTGCTTATTTATTTATTAGCTCATTTCTGCATGTGCTAGCCAGCAGATTGAGGAAGAGGTTTTCTTCAGTTGCTTGTGTTTTACCTATGTGCGCTATCCTCTCAGGGCCACTGTAGTTTGTTTTTCTTTCATATCCAGTAACCCCCCCCGCCCCCAATCATTCTATGAAACGGAAGCTCAGAGGCTTCTGGTGCAGCTGCACAGATGTAGGTGTAGTTTCTGCTTGGAAAACCTTGTCAGTTATTTATCCATAATCATGAAGCCTCTGCTAATCCAAGGGACGACCAGAACTACGAGTAGGAGCTTGTGTGAAAACCACGACGAACACCTTAACACTCAATCCCACACAGATGAAGACACACACACACACACACACACACACGCACACACACTTTCAAACGGGCCTTAAACCACCTCCCTCTGGACAAACCCACCAGTACATTCCATGAACTCAGTGGGTCTCTCCTTCACTTTATCTCCCTCTGCTCTATCTCAGCTCCCCACCTTTTCGTCCCTCCTTCCCCTCCTCCATCTTCCTCCTCCCAGCTATCCTTTCCCAGTTTCCTCCCTCCACACACCCACCTGAACGCCCTTCTCGCATTCAAGGTCTTCACGGACCTCCCGTGTACTTTCACTCTGAAGTCTAAGGTCATTAATTTGTTGCTTTTGTTCCCAGAAATCTAACTCATGTTTATGTAAGTGACCCCTTCACTCCGTCTCCTCTCACCTCCCCGTTCGCTCCTGATTTTCCTTCCTTTGTTTTTGTTGCCTTGTTTTTTGTCCCCCCCCCCCCTCCTCTGTTTGCTTCAAAACACAGTTTCTCCCTCGGCCTTGCTGTTTTGTCTTTGAGATGAGCTCCTTGGCAAACAGTGGAGGTATTAAATCCCGAGGCACAGGAAGTGTGGGGTTATCAGGGAGTGTCTCGCTTCCCGTCACAGATTGAAGGACTGGCTTTCTGCAGGAAAACAAAAGGTCCAGCATCTTCTGCAGGAAGCGGAGACATGGACCACAAATGAGGCGCCGCTTTTGGTGGTTTGCACCAAAGGGAAGTCATTTAAAGCGGCATCAGGACCGCGTCTGTGTGTTTGCTAAAACTTGGCCCTTAAATGATTTAAACGCTCCATTGGATCAGCCTTCTTTTGCTCTGCAGCTCAAATTTGCAGCAACTTTGAGTTCAAGGTCAAGATTAATTAGTTTACTGAAAGGTCAACAAGGTTATACACTCATGCAGTTTGAGTCATATTTTCCCGTGTTCGAAGGAAAGTTTTCGACTTTGGAATAAGTTGGTGAAACCCCCGTCATGTACTGACCCCTCTCTATTTATCAGCAATTTCTTTTGATTTCTTTTCAATGAGCATCCCAGCCACCCATTCCTTTGTCCGTTTTATAACCCGCCCCCGTGCTTATTTTTCATTCTCGTCTCCCATAGTTTTGCTTCCCTGTGATTTATAATCTCCAAGTAGACTTCTGCCATCTGGTCAGGAGTGATGTCACCAGCTGTACCAAGAACAGCTTGTTTCACTGGAAATGCACTGCAATTATCCACGGCTGGTGGTTTCAGGTCAGCAGTGCACACAACTCGTGGTGCGTTCAGGGAACCTTTCATTCAGTCCAAGCCGTGAGCTCGGAGGACTTACTGAGGACAGACAGGCGGTTCTCCTCTGACGATGATCTCTGCATTTTCTTTCTTTCCATGAGACTGCTGACAGTATATTTTACTCTGATGTGGCTCCAGTTAGCTCATTGTGAGCCCCCCCCCCCCCCCCCCCCCCCCCCCACACACACACACACACTCATCTCTCTCCCTCCTGTTACGTTTACATTAGACCGATTCTTTAATGCAGTTGTGAATGTGTCTTTATCACGACCTTGCTTATAGCCTGGGCCACGGTCAAAGGTCACAGTGGTACAAAATGTGTGTGTGTGTGAGCCTATCGTTGTCTGTGTGTTGTGGAGTGAGACGGGCAGGGAGTATGTCCAACGTCCAGATGGCATAGCAGGAAGTAATAAAGGGAAAGGCCAGAGGAAAAACAAATACAGGTTTTGGGGTATCGGTTCGGGAGGAAATTGAGTCGACTTTGACCGTGAAGAGCTTTGTTACTAACATAACTTACCAACAGCTTTAGACACCTGAGTTTCAGTACCAACACTGAAACGTTTTTATGAACACGTTATCCAAGAAATCCTTTTGTTTTCTATTTAATCATGTATATCTATCAAATGTCTGTGTTTAACATAACACAGCCATGAAATAACTACAGTCTGAAACGAGCAACATTATCAAGCTTCAAGGTCTTTTCTCGCCCTTGAAAACTGCAGCTTCGGTTCAATGTCCTTGTTCCTGAAGAGGGAGTCATCCACTCTCATCCAGCAAGATAAACTGTGTTGAGATTTCTTTTTTGTTCAAGCAGGAAATATAAGTAAACAAGATTGGGAGTAAGCTTTTGATGTTGATTTGAGTAGATGACAGTTTGGAATATTCAGTGATACGACATCTGCAGTTGTGAATAATAATAATACGTTGGATGGATTTTGGTCCAGATGCTCTGCAGCTTCCCCCCCCCTCAAAGGTTTAGTGGCCAAATATTCTGTTGGGAGTTTTCTTTCTTTTTTAAACAATTAAAGAATGAGGCTGGTATTATTTAATATATATATATATTTCTCTTTGTCAACAAATCTATTGAAAACACTAAAACTAACCTCCTGTCTGTGGCTCTCAGCCCCAAGCTCATTGGTTACTAATAAAGAGGTACATCTTTAAGAACACTTAGCTCTGCCAGTTCTCACCAGACATTACTTCAACGGAACTATTTTCAGAGGCGGATTGATCCACATTCGGCGCTTAATGAGTATATTTATTATACATTCATTATTTGTTGACCATAAGAAGAACGTAGAGCGTCATCAGACGTGTCCTTTAAGTCATCATGTTGCTGTTTTGCTGTGAATTTTCCTTCAAAAGCTTAAACCGGAGCACATCGTCTGTGGGGAAGAACTCAGTCTTCTGCTGCTTCCAGCTCTGAACCTAAATCATGGACACATTTCTATCCGAAGATAATGGACTTCTTTCTTAACCTAATGCCAAACATACTCCCAGTCCTCTGCACATGCAGGAGGCTCGGATAGGAACCACATTTCTCCTCTTGGCTCTTTGGTTCAGGATCAAATACAACCTGCTGAGGAAGACTCGCTTTGGCCCGATGAAGACCAGCAACGGGCTCAGAGGCTCTGTCCTCTGTGTCCGGACAGAACGCCAGTTTTGTTTTGGCTGAAGGGAAAATGGCATTTAGGCTTACAAAAGTCACATTCAGGTCAATTGTGTGTATGTGCTCTAGCAGCCTGTGTTTTGGTGTGTGAATGCCAGAGCATCATGTGTGTTTGCACAAGACATCTGCTATGTCAATAAGCCGCGGTTTTCTTTGCGGGCGTGTCGACTGCTGCAAGTGTCAAAGTAGAGTCCAGAGTTTACATCAGACTCAGTGGTCTGTCGCCTGACTCGTCCGCTCTGTTAACCCTTCTGGTGTAACCAAAGCTCCCAGTGACTTTTCTATTCATGTAGGGATTACTTGTTGAATGTAAAAAGAGATTTGTGCAGATTTTAACCCTTTTAAGTAAGTTACAGTAAGAAGAAAAAGTGCTAGAGCTGGAAACGCCTCCATTAAACAAATGCCAAACTTAAACAATTTGCCTTACTTAAAACTCACTTTTATTATCCTAGAATCTGTACAAATACCCTAATATAAAATTATAGTTCCTTTAATATCTTATTTTATTGTCATGTCAATGCATAATTAGGGAGCCAGCAGCTCAGATGAATCACCTTTAGTGAATAAAATGAGATGTATATTGGGCAGAATGTCTTTGACGTCTTTGGAAAATTTGGGTTGCATGTAGAATCCTGTCAAATATTTAAAAAAAAAGGTTTTGTGGGACAAAAACAATATTTTGAGCTATACTAGAACTACATTTAGACTGCAAATAAACACTTGGTGGCATGCGTAAGTGATGAAAACATTTTGTTCAGGGTGTCTAGGTATCTAAATATAATGCTACATTCATGAACCGAAAACCATAAACACTTGGCTATCTATGAACTATACTTAGGCTGTTTCCGAAATCACTGCCTATTTCCGATATTGTGCACTTTTACGGTCTGCCATTTCATTTTGGTGTCGTTCTAACAATCTCTCACTGCAGTGTGCTGCTTTTTCTGGATGCGAAAATTACCGTTAAGCGACTCTCCAGCTGTCAGTGACGACTTAAACTGATGGTGATTACTATGTGCCCAAAAGTCACTAATTTAGCATCCATATGGACAGAAGAGTCGTTGAGAAATCTAGAAGTACCTTTTTTAAAGCTGTGGTACATTTTGTTTAAATATTTTAAAGAAGACTTTGTATTTGTTTTTCTTAAAAACAGACGACGACCTCGTTGACTTGAATGTAATGGTAGCACCTTTGGGTCTTGGTGAAAAGCAGCTTCAATAATCACATTTTATTTAGTAAAATCAGAACAACTTGGTCATTAACAACCTTAATCATTAGTGTAAGAGCTGACTGAGGAGCGTCAGCAACACTTTTAGGGCTTTTGCTTTCATTTAGGGGTCAAACTCTGATGTTCTAGCACTTCAAGTGTCCGACCCCATCAAGGTTTTCAGGGACTTCTGTGCTTCAAAGTTTCGGGATTCTTTTTCCTAAAAAAATGAAGGCCGAGTTGCAGAAATTGTCTGTTTGTTTGGCTGCTGCTGAAAACCTCTTCAGACTTTTGGAGCATCCTGCCACTGACAGCTGAAATGTTTGTGTGTTTGTTTTTTTGGCTCTGTGGGCTCACACACACACACACACACACACACACACACACACAAACACACACGCACACACGCACACACACACAGTACATGTGTTGAGCTCTCCGGCAGCAGATTTCTGTGTGTTTGGCAGGGAAACGAACAACGTGCCAAACTGTGATTCATGGTTGTGTGCATATTTGTGTTCATGCAACACTATCCTTCCTTCCTTCCTTCCTCCCTCCCTCCCTCCCTCCCTCCCTCCTCCAGTGGACATACGAGAGATCCGAGAGCTGCGGTTGGGGAAGGGCTCCCGTGATTTTGAGCGCTACCCGGAGGAGGCCCGTAAACTTGACTCCGCCCACTGCTTCATCGTGCTCTACGGCCTGGAGTTTCGCCTCCGGACGCTCAGCGTGGCCGGTCAGTGTGCTTAAGAAGTGTGTGTGTGTGTGTATGTGTGGAAGTGACTCCCAATGTACTTTTACCGCCACTATTTGTAACAATTGGAGATTTAGCTCACAGCCCCGTACGTTAAGAGGTCACACACTTCACCCCTCGGTCATTTGACCAGTATGTTGACAACCTTTTGTCGCCTATCACTCTCAGAACATGCATTATTTACTCTAAAAAAATGTTTTTATGTGATTACAACATGTTTCAAGTTACAATGATTCATTTATTTGTCATTTTACAACGCAGGATTGCACAATGACATTTAACTCTAAAGCCCTGACACACACAGAACATTGTTACAGATAATTTAATTTAAATATGCTTTTAAATAAACATGTATTTTAGCTGCTTGTTGCCTGTGTTTTTTTACACTTTCCATCTCTTGTGTCCTCTTTCTTTTGCAGCCTTCAGCGAAGAGGAGGTCAACATGTGGATCACTGGTCTCAACTGGCTGATGGTCGACACTCAGAGAGCTCCCGCACCACAGCAGATAGACAGGTGTGTGTCGATGTGTTCAACTGTCTGTGGCGATGACTTAAAGGAACACTCCATTGCATTGCTCATCTGTCGATAGTGAAACTGACCTCAGGTATGCTTGAACGTTTGTCGAAGGCTCCCAGTACTAATGAATGGCAGCAACTTTGATCAAAGCAAAACAAATGACTAGTTTCAGATACTCACACATGAATATTTGCTGGTTATTGTTGTCGTCTATGATTGGAAGCTTTAGTGGTCAAACAATGAATCGAGGGAAATGAATCCGGGGTGTGAGTGATTTGATTTTGAAAGCAACGTTTTTCCTTAATTTGTGGCCAAGTCATAAACCTGCATCACTGAACTATTATATTGTGTCTTTATAAAGCACTAACAAGTTCTTACCCCCCTGTTTGTGTGACTAAATGATAACTGGTTGCATCAAAAGGTGTAGCGACCCGGACGGGAAAGGGAGGTGCTGGTCGGAGGAGAGGACAAATATTTGTTTTGGGATGAAAATATTTACTCTAGATCCCATCCCAACGGGCCGCTACATAATGCCAAAATTATCATATTTCTGGGCCACAATTTGTTTCCCCTTCATATAAATTCAAACTACCCCTTAATATACAAATTCAGAGAGGCACAAGGAAAACCAGACATGACTGGACAATTTAAGAGAGATCTGCCTCCATCCTTCCCTGAGCTGACAAAAGTGATCAGTCAGGTAATGTACCTTTTTGGAAGCACATATCTGTGAGAAACCTTTCTCGACTATGGACTTTAATAAATACAAGTACAGGTCCAGGCTTAGTGATGCCTATCGTGAAGCTGTACTCAGGGTTTCTATACTGTGACCTGGATCAGGGTTTCACTGTGACCTGGATCAGGGTTTCACTGTGACCTGGATCAGGGTTTCTATACTGTGACCTGGATCAGGGTTTCACTGTGACCTGGATCAGGGTTTCACTGTGACCTGGATCAGGGTTTCTATACTGTGACCTGGATCAGGGTTTCACTGTGACCTGGATCAGGGTTTCTATACTATGACCTGGATCAGGGTTTCACTGTGACCTGGATCAGGGTTTCACTGTGACCTGGATCAGGGTTTCTATACTATGACCTGGATCAGGGTTTCACTGTGACCTGGATCAGGGTTTCACTGTGACCTGGATCAGGGTTTTACTATGACCTGGATCAGGGTTTCACTGTGACCTGGATCAGGGTTTCACTGTGACCTGGATCAGGGTTTCACTGTGACCTGGATCAGGGTTTCACTGTGACCTGGATCAGGGTTTCACTGTGACCTGGATCAGGGTTTCACTATAACCTGGATCAGGGTTTCACTGTGACCTGGATCAGGGTCAATGTGGCTCAGCTGTGTGAGCAGAAGCGCTGCCAGGTGTCTGGCAAGAAATAGAATAAAGTACAAATGTATTCAGGGATTGCAGTTGTTGATTCGGTGCAATGTTCCAATAAGTTATTTAAAACAAATCAAATATGTCTGACTTCTATTTTTTACTTCCAGCAGGATTCTTGTAATAATGGCTCTTTCAGTCTCCTGTTTTCTCTCTCCATCCCTCCCGCTGTAGGTGGCTGAGGAAACAGTTTGAAGTCATGGACCGGAGCCACGAGGGCAGGTGGGTGACTCGCCACAAACACGTCAACACCCAATCAGAGCTTTCACAGCAGCCTGTGATGGATGCCCATCGGCCCGTCTGCCACAGCAGGAGGCACGTGGAGGGGAAACCGGCTCCAGATGTCATCAAAGGGCGTGTCACACCTCTGTCAGGGGTCTGCGGTGACCTTAACCTCCACACACATCCACACCCAGAAGCTCTGCCTATCTCTCTCACACGCTTTCTCTCTCGCTCGCATTAATGAATCCAGGCTTCTGTTTGGACAAACAGCCTGCCACTGCCTGATAAGGAGCAGGAAGTGATGCGATGGGCTGGGAGAGGGCAACTTCCTGTCTCCGGTGAAAATAGTAACAGTAGCTAGACAGAGGGAAGCGGTGGAGAGAGGAATCAGACCCGGCAGTGATCGCAGTCATTGACCCCCAAAAGATCCTCTCAGCGCATTGACCTGGATTATTTTTTCTACCTGCCTCTTGCTTTCTTCCTCATTCTCTGACTGATGGTTGCATGTGTTTTGTTAATCAGTGAAAGTGATTATCCATGTGCTGTTTGTCCTAGGAAAAAAAGGATGTTGCGGTAAAGACATCAGCAAATCCACAGAAGAAACTGCAACAACTTATGTACAAATAAGCTCTTTAATTGATTAAAACTAGGTCCATTAATTATCTGTTTCATAGGATAACATGGTATGTTCAGATGGAGTTTGCCCAGTTGTCAAGGAGGAAAGAATATTTTGAATGAAAAGGTATTTTTGCACAGAGTAGAGTAAAAGTGTCTGCATATGTACCCAGCCTGGTATATAACACATATGTCACCTTCTAACCTCAGACCTTAAACAATGTCCTCACTCTCAGTCTGGAAATGTAGAATCCAGACTTTGACATTAGCTCCTTAAATCATTCAGCGCCCCCTGCTGGTTCCTGAATGTGTCTGATGTACCTTCCCTCTCTGGTTTATGTGTTTCAGCATCACAGTGAAGGATGTGAAAGCTCTGCTGCCTCAGGTCAACTACAGAGTCCCCAACATGCGCTTCCTGAAAGACAAGCTGCAGGTCAGGGCTTCTGTGCCTCTTTGAACGTCCTCTCCTGGATGCTCTGACTCTCGTGTCACACTAACGCTCGTCCTCCCCGTTTACAAAGGAGGTGGAGGCCAGGAGTGACCTGTCGTACCCCAACTTCTCACAGCTCTACAGAACGCTGATGTTCGACGCTCAGAAGACTGTGAGTGTCAGTTTTGTGTTTGGACACGTACACACCACCACACTAGTAGTATCACAGTGGGATAATATGACTCTCAAACACTCATCCGCCATCAGATATAATTGATTTCGCTCTAAAATGAAGTAAAGTTTTTGTACATCAGAGTCCCACTTCAGTACTGTGTTTGAGTACTTCTGCACTCGCACCACTCCACGTTCACTTACTGTGTATGCTCCACCTGGCTCCCCCTCACCTGTCTGTCACCTGGTTCATCCATTTT
This sequence comes from Taurulus bubalis, assembly GCF_910589615.1. Classification (NCBI taxonomy): domain Eukaryota; kingdom Metazoa; phylum Chordata; class Actinopteri; order Perciformes; family Cottidae; genus Taurulus; species Taurulus bubalis. The sequence goes on from NC_136595.1 coordinate 8,011,109, forward strand.
GTTCCCAGATTATTGAGCAGCTGGAGCTCTCCTTCCCACTGCGGTGAGTCCCTTCACCTCCACCAACTCCTCTTCCTCGGTGTCCACCCCTTTGTCTTCACCTCACCCCACTACTGTCCTTCTACCCGTCCACACAGTTCATTTATCAGTGTCTTAAGGAGGTTTTGGCTTTCACAAAAGTGAAACATTGCCATGTGTTTTTGCCATTTTAATGGTACTTTTTTGGGGGGCTCTTTGGATGTGAAACATTTAACGTAATGGGAAATGAATCTTTCTTGAAGCTTCACTCACCGCTGTGTGACATCTTGTAAAACCGTTGTGTTTGTAGGAATGTCGACAGACCGGAGCTCTGTCAGATCTCCCTCTACGACTTCCAGAAGTTTTTACAGATGGACCAGAAGGTACTGAGCGGATTCAGCGCACCGGCATGCACAACACACAGAAAATGCTCTCTTTGATGAAACTCACTTCTTTATCCGGCTGGTCTCAGGAGTCCTGGGCGTCGGATCTGAGCCGCGTCAGAGAGTTCCTCACGGGGTACATGAGGGGCGGACCGCAGCCTGAGCCCACGCTGCAGCTCGATGAGGTGAAGCGGAGACCCCACGGACATAAGATGAAGGGATTTATTTCCTCGCTCACAGTCTGATGACGTTACTTCATTTTTTCCCCTCCAGTTTCTGACATTCCTGTTCTCCAAAGAGAATTCTGTGTGTGACCCTCGACTTTCCCCTGTTGTTGCTGACGACATGAAAAAGCCGCTGTCCCAGTACTGGATCTCCTCTTCACACAACACGTAGGTCTCACATGTTCCTATATTTTTGTCTCAGGAGTCCCCGTACTGTATAGGGAGATCTTTTATCGTATTTAAGGGAGCTTCATGGGAATAATGGGGATTTAAACACTCCAGGTTTAGGAAAATCTGCTTATTGACTCTTAAGAGTCATATGAAAGGATCAATTTCATCACAGTGTGTCCAAAATTGACTAACTTTGATGAGCTAACTTTTCTTGAATGTACTAATGGCTGAATTAATGCTTTCTTTATCAAAATAAATTTGGTAAGACTTTTTAGAGTATAGCATTTGCCCATGTCTGCTGTAAACTAAACACGTCACATTTATATTGAATGTTTTTTTTTTTTTTACTAATAACTAAAAAATACAACACCAACTGACTGAATCGACTGATAAGCAATTAATCAAGAAAAAAAGCCAAATATTTTCTGACTATTTTATTGGTTAGAAAAAATAAATGTTATTGAATAAAATGATTTAAGAAGAAATTATGACCTCAGTGGGAACTGTTATTAGTTGCAGCACCTGAGGGTGCAGTAAATGGAACAACATTAGAATCTTGTTAACTCTCATTGTGAGGGAAAATAATCAAATGTCCTCAGAACAAATAATATAACATTTAGATACTTGTTTCCATGTTTCCATGTTTCTCTCAGCTACCTGACAGGTGACCAGTTTTCCAGTGAGTCCTCTCTAGAAGCCTACGCCCGCTGCCTCAGGATGGGCTGCCGCTGCATTGAACGTAAGAGTCTCTAGCGTTTGATTCTATCCAACAAAAACATGATATGGTGGTGAAGTTTAGGGTCTTTTGCTGCTCATTCCAATGCCGTCTTCAACCCTCCCCTAAAAACTGGCCACATGTGGACTGGCAGTGTTGTATTGTGGTGTGCTTTGGTCTGGTCTTTGTCCACCTCTGTTCTGTTTTCTGATCTCAGTGGACTGCTGGGACGGACCTGACGACCTGCCAATCATCTACCACGGCCACACGTTGACCTCCAAGATCAAATTCCTGGATGTGCTGCACACCATCAAAGAACAAGCCTTCGTCACATCCGAGTGAGCTTGGACAGGTTTTTTTTTACTTCTCCACCAGTGCTAATGGAACAACCTGCCGATTCTCATTCAGAGGTCTTCCGGAGATTAACGCACGGGTTCACCGTCCTGCAGGTATCCTGTGATCCTGTCCATCGAGGACCACTGCAGTGTGGTCCAACAGAGGAACATGGCCACACACTTTAAGAAGGTGTTCGGGGATCTGCTGCTCACCAAGCCCGTGGATAACAACGCGGAGGAGCTTCCCTCGCCGTACCAGCTCCGCAGGAAGATCCTCATCAAGGTACACAGACCGACACCCTCGCCTCTCGTTGCAAAGTCAGACTCAACATGTAGCATAAAGCCAACAGACTGAGAATTGATTTCAGGCCCTCCAAAGGCCCTTAGAAAGATCTAGGATGCAGCTCTTGCAACAGTAACTAATGACCCAAGTTAAAGTTACAAGATCCATGAGCTCCATTTAAAAACATGTCGGACGACTGAAAGGTGGTCACATGGTGCATGCATGCAGTTAAAAGGCTCCCACATTGAACAGTGCGTCTCACGTTTCATCGCCGTGTCGCAGCACAAGAAACTGGTCGAGGGCACGCTGTATGAAGAGGTGACGTCAGCCAGCTGCTCCGAAAACGACATCAGCAACTCGCTGAAGAACGGCATCCTTTACCTGGAAGACCCCATCGACCACGTGCGTGTGCATACGTTCTTCTGCGTCGAGTGACAGTCGGTGTTGTGCGGCGTTACTGAATCGTGTTTTTGTGCGATTCACAGACGTGGACGCCGCACTATTTCGTCCTGACCAGTCATAAGATTTACTACTCTGAGGAGACGTCTCACTACCAGACAGCGGAAGAAGAGGAGGACGGCGAAGGAAAGGAGGTAGGGAGATGATCATACTCGAATAAGGGGAAAAAGAAGGTATTTATCAGGTGAAGATCATGACCAATTCCTCTTTCCTGTAATCGGTCAGGAGTGTCACAACAACGAGCAGCACTGCGCAGAGCGCTGGTTCCACGGGAAGCTGGGGGGAGGCCGCGATGGTCGACAGGTGGCGGAGAAGCTGCTGCAGGAGTACTGCGAGGGCGGGGCCAAAGACGGCACCTTCCTGGTTCGGGAGAGTGAGACGTTTGTCGGAGACTACACCCTCTCGTTCTGGTCGGTGATACTTACATCTCACTAAAAGTAATCTCCGCTTCCTCTCTTTGTCCTTTTTTTAATCAGTGGAGGAAAGAAAAAAGAGGTTAGAGATTAGAAACATGGGATCGTCACAGTACAGCAGCCCAGCTGTAATCATAGAGAGGGGAAAACATATTTAAAAGCCTCAGTATTTGTTTAAATGTATTTTTTTTTTTCTCCAGCCTTCCAGAGTTTTGTGACAGACAGATCACCGCGCTAACTCCCCCATATGTTCCTCCTCCTCCCCCAGGCGCTCCGGTCGCGTCCAGCACTGCAGGATCCATTCACGGCAGGAGTCCGGCTCCACCCGCTTCTACCTCACCGACAACCTGGTGTTCGACAGCCTCTACCGCCTCATCTGCCACTACAGAGACACGCCTCTGCGCTGCAACGAGTTCGAGATGAGGCTGGGCAGCCCCGTGCCTCAGCCCAACGCACACGAGAGCAGAGAGTGAGTGATTTTGAAGTCTGCAAAGATGTCACACCGTCACTCTTTTGTTGTTGTTTTTAAACGGAGAGAAGGCGGAGGAGAACAAAGTTCACCAATTAGTGAATGGATAGTTTTGTGTTCTCCAGGTGGTACCACTCCAGTCTGTCCCGCGTTCAGGCTGAACACATGCTGATGCGCGTCCCCAGAGACGGAGCGTTCCTGGTGCGGAAACGCAGCGAAAACAACTCCTATGCCATCTCCTTCAGGTAGAAAAGCCAACACACTCTGAGGGACGATCGCATGATGCCCACCAAAAACATTGAGTCTCTTTTTTTGTTTGTTTTTGGCACAAGTTGTCCTTCTTCGTCCACCTCTCTGCAGGGCGGAGGGGAAGATCAAACACTGTCGCATTCAGCAGGAGGGCCGTCTCTTCATGTTGGGCAGCTCGGCAGAGTTTGAGAGTCTCGTCGACCTCGTGAGCTACTATGAGAAGCATCCTCTGTACCGCAAGATGAGGCTCCGCTACGCCATCAACGAGGACGCTCTGGACCGCATGGGCACCGCGGTGAGTCCGGTACCAGTGACAAGTTTACATGACCACAGAAGAAGACTATACAACTTTAAGATGCTTTTGACATCCTATGCTATGACTTTCATGACGCACTATACAGTGACTTTTCTTAATGATTTTTTACATACAATATTAGGACTTATTTGTTACTTTTGACATTTGCTATTCTATAACAATTGTTGCCACACTATAGACTTTTCCACATTCTATACTATAGCTGCTAATGCTTTTTTTACGACATTATTTGATGACTTTTTCAACAGACTATAATATGACTTTTTTTTCTAAACACTACACTATGGCATTCTCATTATTATAATTTTTTGACATACCATACTATGACTAATTTCTTTGTTCAACATACTATACTATAACAATTTATGTGACAGACTATAGTGAGGACCTTCTTATATACTATACTAAGCCATATTTTATTAAATGAAATAACTGCATTAAACTGCAGGAGTAACCATTACTTGTTTATTTCTCAGGAGCTTGACTACGGGGCTCTGTATGAGGTCCGCAGCCCTCATTTCTATGTGGAAGCCAATAAGATGCCCACAGCACGGGTAAGTGAGATCCTTCTGTTCTGTGGACCTACAGTTTTACTTATTCAATGATAGCTATCTTGTCATTTAGTAAATTATTGGTACATTTGATTATCCTTTTTTTTTTAATCGTTCAAGGTAAAAGTACACAACCCATAGCAGCAGCAGTTCAATAACTAAACCGTATAGTAAATATCTGCACTGCGGCAGACAGACTGATGGTGTCCCTCACTGCTGCGTTTCAGTGTACGGTCAAAGCTCTCTACGACTATCGCGCTCAGAGGGAAGATGAGCTCTGTTTCCCCAAACAGGCTCTCATCCTCAATGTGGATAAGCAGGAGGGCAGCTGGTGAGTACGCCTCATTGGTCATGTGACCTCCTGTGCGTCTGTTACACTGCATTGTCTCCTTTTCATGAAGAGCAACTTGTCATGAACCTGATTGTTGTGTCTTAAGGTGGCGAGGTGACTACGGAGGAAAGAAACAGCTTTGGTTTCCTGCAAACTACGTGGAGGAGGTTCCCAGTTCTCCCACTAGAGAGCTGGACGAAGCCGTGAGTTCTGACTCTCAGCTGGAGTTGCAAGAATGTTAAACGATCAGCTTGCTTTTCCAATCAAAATGTCGTCTTTTTTTCACTTTATTCTGTTGTCTCAGTCAACAGAGAATAGTCCTCTTGGAACATTCCTGAAAGGCTTCATTGATGTACCCACCTGCCATGTCGGTGAGTCCCATACACAGGCGGAGGTTAGCATCTAATTATCAATTCTCAAAAACTACCCTCTCACACAAAGCTTTCCCCCCATCATGCATCTGTCCAGTGGTGCATAAGGATGGGAAGAACTCGCGTCCCTACGTGTTCACCATCCACTCCCAGCAGCTGTCGTCTCACCCGGTTCAGACCCTGGATGTGGCCGCCGACAGCCTGGAGGACGTGACCAGCTGGGTCGGCAAGATCCGAGAGGCCGCACAGAACGCCGATGCACGGGTTAGTGCGACCGACGTGACGCACACATACATCTTGGGACTCATTTTCCTGATGGGGACGCTTTTCTGATTTTCGTGAACCTTATCTCCACGGTGACAGATGCAGGAGGAGAAGCAAATGGAGAGGCGGAAAAAGATAGCGGTGGAGCTGTCTGAGCTCGTGGTCTACTGCAGGCCTGTCCCCTTCAACGAGGACAGTAAGGATCAAACTGCTCTCGCTTCTTCTCTTGCCTCACTCTTTTAAAGATTTGTTTTTAAGCGTCCTTTTTTTATTTGCTGCTACTTCTAGAGATCGGAACAGAGAGGGCATTTTACCGGGACATGTCCTCCTTCCCAGAGACGAAGGCAGAGAAGTTGGCGACGCGCACTCGAGGGAAACGCTTCCTGCAGTACAATCGCCGCCAGCTTTCCAGAGTTTATCCCAGAGGACAGAGGCTGGACTCCTCGAACTACGACCCGCTGCCCGTGTGGCTCTGTGGCTCCCAGCTGGTCGCACTCAATTTCCAGACTCCAGGTCGGTGTACAAGGACACGTGTACTTTCAGACAAGGTCAAAGCAAGGACACATAGAATGTAGAAGAGATAAACATCTCTTTTCACAAAGAGAGCTGGCCAGATGTGAAGTTGATTAAGCAGGTACTTTATTGTTCTCATCACGGATACAAATTTATAGAATTGAATGTTGCTGTAAAAAGGCTAAATTGATGGTTCAGTAGCACCCATTTATTTACATAACTGATCGGTCTGATAGTAAAAATATGTTTCTCCTCATTAGCCAGTCAACGCTAATCATCACATTTTGCCTCTGGTTTTATTAAGAGCCCACCAGGGACGCCAGATCAATATACTATGTTGTTTAACGATTCCACGTTGACATTATTGCAAGGTGACAAAGAACCCGAACACAGTTGGTCTTAGTAAAGTTAGACTTTAGTTTTTGGGGGAGGATAATCAGGTTCAGCCTTGCGGTCTTCTGAATCACCCAGGACCGCATTCCAAAAATGATTGAATAAATATGAAAATGGCTGTGTGTGTGTAGATAAACCCATGCAGCTGAACCAGGCCTTGTTCATGCTGGGAGGAGCCAGTGGCTTCGTTCCACAGCCGGATGTCATGAGGGATGATGCCTTTGACCCGTTCAACAAGGACACCTTACACGTGGAGCCAATCACCATCCAGCTACAGGTCAAATTGATCATAGAAGTACAAGTGTTTAACTAGTAGTGAGAATCATTTAGTTTCAACAGTCTTGTACCTGCTTTTTACATTCTTCCACTGTCTCTGGATCAGCTGCTGGGAGCCCGTCATCTCCCTAAAAATGGCCGCAGCATCGTCTGTCCCTTCGTGGAGGTGGAGATCTGTGGAGCCGATTACGACAGCTGCAAATGCAAGACGGACGTCGTAGGTAAGAACGCTGTTGTCTCATGGTCTCAATTGATTAGATTCACATTCCTGCTGTAGTATGTGCGCCTGGAGTCCTGTGCTCAATGTCTTTGTACCAACTGTCTCCTCCTGACCCTCCCAGCTGACAACGGACTGAACCCCGTGTGGGTGCAGAAGCAGTTTGTGTTTGACATCCACAACCCCACCTTCTCCGTTCTGCGCTTTACTGTCTACGAGGAGGACATGTTCAGTGATCCTAACTTCCTGGCACAGGCGACCTACCCTGTCCGTCTGCTACGAACAGGTGAACGTCACCCCCGTTTACATTTGATGTCATGGCGAAGTCCTACCCCTCCATAGCATCGGACATTTCTGAACGGGGCCTGACAACGATATGGCTCTACTCCACAGAGTCTGATTTTGTGGATTTTGTCATGGTTAAACATTGTGCTTGGGTCATGTGTAATAGTGACACTTATTACCCAGAGATACCTTTGATGTATTACTCATTTACACACAGGGCCCAGGTTTAAAATGACCGGCTCGCCCACACCTAATTTATCAAAAATGCAATTTCAGGGAGAAGCAGATAGCATAATAATAATTACATGTTATTTGTGTAGCGCTTTAAAAGGTACTCAAGGCACTTTACATGATAAAGACAAACAATAGAGGCAGCAATAAAACAAGAAAGATGACAATAGTGAAGAAAAAACAACAACTAGTAGTATCACAGGTTAAAAGCAGATTTAAATAAATGGGGTTTAAGGGCTGTTTTGAAAGTGGCGAGTGATGGAGAAGGCTCTACATTATGTGTTTGAAGGACATATCCAGGATGTCAAATTGATTCAGCAGCGAAAACGGGTTAAAAAGCTAAAGCCTACAGATCATAGTGTAGAAAGCCAGGTAGATCTATATTCACAATCAGAATCATTCAAAAGCAGCATGGACTTAGAAGCCTACCTAGCAACAGTGGTAAATGAAAGCTCCACATCTCCTTCCAACCTCTAAATATAAAGAGAACCTGAAACAATTGCATGACTATGGAGCGCAGTAGAGTTGTCGGATGCTACGATTGGCCAGTCTGCATTTGAGGGGGTGGGACTTAGCAAATTGTCAATTGTTCTTGCCAATACTAATAATCCAGACAAATATTTCACTGAAGTTTGAATTGGTTCTGCCATTTGTGTTGTCAGGCTACCGGAGCATCCCTCTGAAGAACAGCTACAGCGAAGAGCTGGAGTTGGCGTCACTACTGATCCACATAGAGATCGTCAATGCAAAGGTCAACCGGCGCTTAGAGACAGACACGTCGATTCTACTTCAAGTTCTTACCTGATAACTCACACTTGTCTTACTCACTGTGGCTGCAGGAGGAAGACGATGAGAACATGTACATGACCATCCAGCGCCTGCGGGATCGAACCAGCGAGCTGTCCAACCAGGTTTCCCTCCTAGAGAGGTCGGGCTCAGGGGATCTGGGATACCAGCAGAGTCTGGAGGAGCTCCGAGCCGCTCAGGACCAGCTGAGTGAGCTGGTGGAGGCTCGAAACCACAGGTGACTGATGACACAGAGGAAAAAGATAGCTGGAATTATTGTGCAGACAGCTATTACAATTCCACGTTTAATATATTATATCACGTTTTTTATTATGAATGCTGAAACAATAAATGGATTAGTCGTGGAAACAGAATATTAACTACAGGAGCTGTGCTGGATGTACCTTTTAACATTCAAAGCTTCTGTTGATGAAGAAAAGTGATTATTGGATTAAATAGCATACACATTTTTGGTTTGTAGAATTTTCTCATTTGCAGACCGACATGTTCACGAAATGCAGCCTTGGTGTGACATTGTATTACTTTTTTCTTTTTTTTTTGCTTTTCCAGGTTGATGGAGAAGAAGAGAAGGGAGAAACTGAGGCAACAGGTGGCAGCAAAGCGCAGCTAATTCTCAGATCCACCAGAGGGCGCTACACTGCAACACAACCGCTGCCACGAGAGCTCGACAGCCAAAGATGGTCTATAAACTGGACTATAAACAATACATTGTGAAACTTCATGGCACCAGATATAAAAAGTGACAAACAGAAGCAGCTCATGGAGGAAAAACAAACTAAAATAACTCACAAAACTAAGCTATAAAACCAATCACAGACTTAATGCTGAAACACATTGAGAGTGAAACAGTTTTTTCATGGAAACAATACAGACAGGAGAGATAAAGTATCAGAGTTCTGAGTTTATCTTTAATGATTAGACCTCAAACAACTACTTGCTCGTCAGAAAATGAACCTGTAACCTTTCTTGTGTTTTGTAATCATAAATTGGGTTTGGGACGGTTGATCAGAAATAAGCTATTTGAAGATGCTACCTTGAGTTTAAGGAAATACATATTGACATTTTATGAACCAAACAATTAAGTCGACTAATGGAAATAATAATCAGGATATTACTCGTTAGTTGAAAGTCTTGTAGAGTTTTAGACGCTTAATGTGATGAACGTCTGCTAATTGTAAAATCAAACAAAAAAGTGAAATCTGCACATTGTCCATTTTTACAACCAGAACAAAATCAATCTTGTTGACCTGGCTGCTACTTGACACTTTCAGAAATATATATATATATATATATATATATATATATATATATATATATATATATATATATATATATATATATATATATACATATATACCTTTTATGTGAAAGGTAGCCTCAGGTAACCTTTTATGTGAAAGGTAGCCTCAGGCTTGACTTAAATATGGCTTTCTTTACTTGTTAAAACTAAATACAACTACAAGGATATAAATGTACTGAATTGTTAGTTTTTCAAATAATGGTATCAGATCTAGTTGAATCAGTCTCGCTTCTCAAAACTGAAGTTTAAAGTTCACTCTTACTGTGTTTTGGTCTTGAGGTAATCAGAATATAAAGGGAGGAGAAAACTCAGGTAACGCAAATGGATAGAATTAAAGGGAGCAGTGCAAAAGAAGTGAATATCATGTATGTGCCTTTTTTGATATTGTAAAAACCCCCAAAAAATCCCTACAACTGGAATAGCGACTCTTTTTATGGAAAACTACAAACAAACTGGACGATAAATCCACTCGTTTGTGTCAGACCACTACTCATGAAATAGGTTTTAAAGGGATTTTTAGACTGGTTCTACTTCTCCTTATTGAAACCAAATCTTGTTTTGATGGGAGTCAGGACCGGAGCCCCTCTCCACCTGCGGTCAGACGTTGCTGTTCTACCTGGGAGTCCAGACTGGATGACTTGTACTGAATACATCCTCACCAAACCACACCAAGAAGGTCTTTTTAATACCTCTTCAAAGGGCTCTAAATAAACTACCTATACTAAAGAGGCACACGAACAGCAAGCAAGGGAGAGGGGAAGAGCACAATCCTCACATGAATCACCTGCCCAGGGGTTCAGAAGTATTCCTCAGTCACACACACATGAAAAACGAGGGCTATCTATGAAAACTAGCAGCACACAACCGAGATCAGTTCCCATCATCTGGCTCTAATCAACAGATGTGACTCAACTGTTCCTAGATCTGCAGCTTCAAATCTACCCACATGGCTTCATGTCTATTAAGGCCCCTCTCCCTCCCATCACTCCTGTCTCATGTCACATTGTGTATATAACTTTTTATTTATGAAACCAGTGGAGATCTTGTCATCATAGATGAAAGAACATACTCGGAGAATGATAATGGACTCAACAGATTATTGATACTGTAACTTTATGCATCAATGTTGTGTCTCTTTTAAAGGTCACCACAGACACAGACCTATTTCCCCCGATGCTGCAGTTGCACTGAGTGGGGACTTCTATGTAAAAGTTGTCTTCTTGGCCTGTAGCCATTGTGTATTAGGCGGACGCAAATGTAAATTCTTCGTACCTATGCTAACGGTCTAGTATAATGACTCCGTATTATAATGCTGTGCAAGTTTCCATTTAATAAAGCTCTTTAATGTACCCCTGTCTGCAATGTCTTTTTGAAACGTGTAAGCAAGTATAGGACATACTATACCATGACTCCTTTCAAAATATACTATCTATTTTTATTCAAATATAGTAAAAGTACCAAAAATAACTATACTCATTATGGAGAATGGCCCAATTTAAATATATTCATGGAAGGTCTATTTCATTTGATAATTATTGATGCATTGATGTGTTCATCATTTTGCTGTTACAGCTGCCGGAAGGTAGAGCTCTTAACACTTTACTCATTAATAATGCTATAAACTACTTAATCCATCATAATGTAAAAATATCATTTATATTTTGTATTAAGAAACTGAATCTGCAATGTAGCATCCCTAGTAGCTACTATTGTGAAATAAATGTAGTACAGTTAAAAGTACAATATTTCCCTCAGATGAAGTGGACTTGAAGGTGTTGGTGAATGAGGCCCAAACATATCAGATACAACAATATATGTCACAAGGTTGAAACAATACTTTGAATTTGAGTTTACAGCAATATTGTGTTTTAGGCTATATTTTAAATATAATTTGAACTGCAGTCAGCTTTATTCAGTACTGTACGTATTAGTGTATTTGAAATATACACATTTTTGAAATGTCAATACATTATGTTACATTACATTACATTTCATTTAGCTGACGTTTTTATCCAAAGCGACTTGCAATAAGTACAATTCCACCATGAGTACAAACTCAGAACAACAATACAATTGTGTAAATAGAAAGGCTATCCATTTCATAACTTTATATTCATAACTTTATATTCATATAATAAATATACAAATGCAAAAAAGGAAACAATCTGAATGAAAAATAAAGAAGAATAAATATATAAAGATATATTACATCGGCGGATTTCAGCGCCGCCATAGACAATGAATAGAGATTCTGTTTAGGGCGTTTAGCTCAGTTCATGTATTATTTGCAATCTAGTTATCATGTATCTACTTTTTATTTTTTTATTTAAAAAAACATTTTACTTGGAAATCTCAAGTAAAGTACAGAGGAGGATGGTTTTATGTCTTTGTGCCTTTTTGGATGTGAACAGTTCACCACAGATTCAATACAAAGTAAAACATTAACAAAGGAGTTTGAGCCAAGATAAGATAATGATTATCGAAGTTACAATAACCTAAAAAACTCAAGCTGAGTAGCTTTAACCTCTCTGTGCCACACTTGAAGGCTTCACGTTTAATCAAAATGTGTCATGAGTTCACGATGCACACATGCCTCCCCTCTGTCTGCACCCAGTATCTTTCCTCTGTCTCTACCCGTGCAGCCTCCGGAAGCTCCTGCTCAGCTCTGCACAATTCGTGCATTGAGCATTTCAAAGGATAATTAAAGCAACATAAAATGCTATGAATAGCTATTAAAATAAGATCCTATACTCCTACAAATTTGACATATTTCGATCCCATACAGCCGCAGAGGCAAAACGCCTGCCGTAGGGAGAGGTGGACCCCTCTTTCCTCAAATGAATATACCGTAAAATGCGGGTTATAAGGCGCAAGTCTCTACATGCAATATTTGTTATGAACATCCATTAAACATACGTGAACATCAATGTACCAACATACATTTATAACAAATACTGCTAGCTGCTGCAGCTCGTGCTGACAACACTTTTTATTTTTGGGCTGAATTTTCAGTGTTGTTTACTTGAGCTCAAACAGTGCAGCCACAAATTATTGTGGCAGCATCTGGTGCTAGCTCGCTGCTAGCACGCTAGCATTGAGCTAGCTCGCTGCAACTACTGCTAAATTTAGAATCGGAAACATCCACAAATTAGCCGCACCGATATTTAAGCCTCACGGGTCAAAGTTGAGTAAAAAAAGGTTGCGGCTTATAACCCACATTTTACGGGTATGTAGACATGAAAATACCTTTATTTTTTAATTGAATTAAATTAATGTATTTTTTTTATGCTTTTTGTGACACACATTTTGTGGGGTCTCCGGCCTTCTCTGAGGCGCGTTCCCCGGGTCAAGAGGTCCGTCAAGAAAATCCGGCCAAATCGATGGTTCCAGTTACAATACAATTATCTTCCTGCTCCTCTTGAGATGGTCCTTATGTGTTCAGTTTCATTCTGCACCCCCCTTTTAATTGCACCTCACATTCCTGAGTGTTCTCTACTTTCTCACTTGCAGTCATACCTTCAAATAATTATATCTGCTAAACTCACCCATAAAATTCAGTGTTATTCATTAATATACTTGCATAATACATCCAGTGTTATTTATTTGGCTTGACCTTTAACCTGTAAATTCATCGTAATACATAATAGCTACTACTAGGAGCGCTATTTAAACCTTGTTTTCTCACACTTTATAGAGAGTGATTTCGGACACAGCCCCCCGCTCTGCCCTCAACGTAGGAAAACTAGCATGATGCTGATGTCACATCAGAAAAGAAACAAACATCAGTGGAGCATTTTACACCTTTGTTGTGTTTCTGGGATGTGAGAGTTTTCTGGAGAGCTTTCACATGTACAAAGTCCACCTCAGAAATCTATTGGTTTACTGGAGTGTAGCAGAAAATGAGCATGACGGGTTACTCATCAAACAGAATCACTGCATGCATGAAGAGTCTCGCACAAGGGTGTGTTTTACCCACATTTTGCCACTTGGACTAAAACCTCTCAGGACCATCTTCCCAAATTATAGTCAGTAGTTGAAGGTGAAAACTTTGGAAATCCCAAAAATACCATTTAGCGAAAAGACGATGAGTTCCCTGCAACATGTGAATGCCAGGGTGAGGGGGATCAGAGTGTCGCCACACAGTCGACTGCAGAGGCTGGCTGCACACATCACACACGATATCTCACTGGTAAGTGCCAATCATCAATCTGTATTCATCCAGCTCCACATGCAGGTGTGTATATACTGGAGATGTGTGGGTTTCTTTGGCATATTTTTTAGTTTGAAAAGTAATTTTTGGGCATTTACAAATACAACAAAGTCAAAGATTTACTTCCATTGTGGTCCGTAAGTTCAGTTGTGGAGTCCATGTGTCAAAGCAACTTCCATCAAACCAATGAAATACCTGTTTTATCATGTATTGTAAATGTTATGGTGGTGTCTGGTCTTCAATCCAGACTTGACCTGATCCCTTCCTGCATTACTATATTCTCCTGCAGGGGGCGCTGAACCCCTTTAAAGAGGTGATCGATGTCAGCTCAGGTGATCCCCACAGAGCAGGATTGAAACCCATTACATTTGTTCGCCAGGTTGGTTTCAGGTTATTTACATTTTTTATTCTGATCCTTTTTTTTGGTATTCATTGTCATGGTATATTAACTGCTGTTATGTTATACATTTTATATTACCCTTCTGACCCCACATGTTTAGCTGACTCTTGATTGCTCTCTTTATAGTCTCTTTAGGTATGTTATGTTAAGTTTGTGTTGTATTTTTTTAAACCAAGTTCTCCGTGCTGCACATTTCTTGACTTTTATTCTCTTTTCAGCAAGATACCCTCCTGGTAAGCAAAGTTATATAAACATCTCTAGCTTATTGCCATACATCTGGCCTATTTCCTCAGGTCTTGGCAGTGTGTCTGCTCCCTCAGCTGCTAAAAGAAATAACTCTTCCTCTGGATGTCCGGCTGAGGGCTCGGAGGCTCCTGGAGGCCTGTGATGGAGGAAGTGTGGGTGAGGACTTGAGGGAGGCCTTTTCTGTACAATGTGTCCAACTTTTAAAAACATGACAGACTTGCATTTAACTTACTAACTGTTGATAAATACAGCAGCATCTCCAATGATCAATCCACCCACAGGTTCCTACACAGACTCGTCTGGCATGTTTCATGTCAGGCAGAGCATTGCTGGGTTCATCACGAGAAGAGACGTTGGAGTGCCTTCATACGCCCAAAACATCTTCATTTCTACTGGTTGTCAAAGGGCCCTGATGGTATGAACACACCGTCATTATGTTTTATGTATCACCACTACTCATTGCCCAGATACACTTAATAACACAGGCGTTATTCTGCGAATTATTCTGGCCATAATTTCTGAGTTCTGGTATCTCTGTACTCACCGAGAATTTAAGTTCAATAAGTCTTAAAGTGCTCTGGTGCTGGCACGGCTATTTTGAAAGCAAAGATAAGAAAAACAGGAGATGTCCAACACAGAGAGACTTCAAAAAAGCTTCTCTCCTCAGGGGGAACTTAAACCTTTTAAATTTAGCATAGTGTCCTCTGTGAATCCTGCATATGTGCACTGTACATGTAGTTTGCCTTACACATGTGACATTATCTTACCTGACAGGTCAATAAATATTTTAATACTTAATACTTGTACATTCATTCTCAGTTTTTTACTCTCATAGTCATTATTATGTATCTCACTAGCCCCATACCACTCCTCATTTCACTGTAATTCATTATAGTTTGAGCATGGGAGAAAACATTTTAGTCTCTAAAGGTCGGCCAAAACCAACCGATAAAAGCTTTAAAGACAGGCATACAGAAAAAGTTTGAGCTAAACCACACAGTTGAACCAGGAAGTCAGGCTGTACACCGTGTTGTTTACAACCCATTGACCTTCTGACCGCTTGTGTTTCTTGACCTGCTGGAATTCCCAGAGCTCAGTCATCATTGTCGTATTTTCATAACTAATAGAAATATTGCCCCCCCAAAAAAAGACACATTGTTACTAACTAGAATGATTATTTCAAGCTCAGAATGTGATAATTATGGAACAATTGAACACTGAATAAATATACGGCACGTGCTATTGATCTGTGGCATTAAGGTGGTCGTGAAGCTGCTGGCCAGAGGGGAAGAGGACATTCAGACCGGCGTGTTGACCCCGATGCCCTGCCCGCACACCCTGCCAGCGCTTCTGGACGAGGCCGGGGTGACACTGGTGCCACACCAGCTGATGGAGGCCCGAGGCTGGGCTGTGGACCTGGAGGAGCTGCATCGAGCTTTGAAGACCGCTAGGGGGCGCTGCGATCCCAGAGCCATTTACATCAGCAACCCAGGAAACCCCACAGGTAAACAACACACAGTAGCTCCATTAAAGCCAGCTGTTTAAACACCCTTGCTGTCATCACTGTGTGTATGCTGCTGTTTGGTCTCCCCAGGTCATGTGCAGGACTGGAAATCAATAGAGGAAGTGATTCGGTTTGCAGCGGCTGAGCGACTCTTACTGTTGGTTGATGAGGTGATCACAAACTGTATCTTCAGATTGGGATTTAATAGCAAACGCCTTTTAGCTCACACATTCTGTCATCATCTATCAATTCCTTTTCTCTGCACTCCAGGTGTACCAGGACAGTGTGTATGGACAGGGCCGAGAGTTCATTTCCTATAAGAGAGTCCTGTTTGAGATGGACAAGGAGTACTTGGAGAAAGTGCAGTTGGTCTCCTTCCACTCTTTATCCAGCGCCCACATGGGAGAGTGAGTTCTGCCTCTCATACCTGCATTATGTACGCTTGCATATCTGGCATTTTGATAGTATTTTGCTAATGTGTGTGCTGACAGAGTCATATACAACACGCAACGCTGACCCTTCCAACTGGATACGTAAATAAACTAAAAATAAGACAGCTTCCAAATTAGTAGTTTGCATAGCTTTGTAGTTTTTAACAAACGTTACTCAAAGGAGGGGGTTGGCTGGGGAAAAAAGTGTCCCGCGAGTTACTGTCAGACCGACCCACTCACTACGCGGAAACAACTGAGCATCTTTTTTCTGGCCACACAACCCTCAATGGCCCGTACAGCTCATGTCGGACACAAGTGTAAATATATGAAAAACATCAATTGAATAATAGTTCAAATAATTAAAAGAAATTGCACAACAATGAATACAATTGAACAGTTTTGCAACTTCCTGCTGCTGATGCACCCATGACCAAACACACAACAACATTACAAAATCAACTTACCGAGTAACCAAATACCTTCTGTTTCTGTGTCTCAGGTGCGGCCTGAGGGCAGGATACATAGAGCTGGTCAACATTGACCCAGAGGTGATGCATTTTGTTGAAACTCTGCTATGTACTGATATCAGCACTCCAGTCACAGGACAGCTTGCTCTGGATCTCATGGTCAACCCACCAAAGCCTGGGGACCTTTCCTTTGACACATACACTCAGGTGAGACATCTGCAACACCTCTTTGGGGTTACAAAAGATTTGTAGTGTCTCGCATTTTCCTGCCTCGTTCGCTCAGACAGACGTATCCTTATGCAGTAGAGGTCCCTGTCCTGTGTCACATACTCACAATATAATGTTTGATCTTTCTTGTTATTTTTTTTTTCAAAGGAGATTCTCCTCTTTCAGGCTACTTTGTCCCAGAATGCTCAGCGGGCGCAGGAGTTCCTTAATGATCTACCGGGGATGAGCTGTCAGCCAGCGATGGGGGGAATCTACCTTTATCCCCGCCTGCATGTACCGTCCGAGATTATAGAGCAGGCCAAGGTGGTACATTGTAGGAACCTTCATGTGACAAAATGCAACGCAATGTGGTGACACTTGGTATTTATGCCTGTTTAAGACATTTAAGACATTTTACAAGGAGTTTTACATCATCTGTATTCCTCACAACTATTCTTTAAAGTAGTGGTTGATACTCCAGACCTTCTCAGCCTGTCATGTCGAATTTCCATCCATACTTGACTTCATCTATTGCAGCAAACTCTATCGATACATGTAAATGAATACACATTGGTATGACTCTTCAACAAGATTTACAGATATGTCTTCCCAGTGGATGGTCAAATTGCTGTTTTAGTACAGTTAACATATGAAGTTAATTGGTATTTAATATACTGTCAACTCATCACATACATTTTCCCAGAGACGATTAGCTCTGAAAAAAACAAACGAGGTGTTTATTAAGTAATTCTCCTAAAATATTCACATCTCTGCTTAAAGATATTGGAGGCGGAGGCAGATGTTCTGTATTGTCAGATGTTACTAGAAGAAACAGGTGTTCTTTTAGGAGCAGGGTGTCAGTATGGGGAAACAACTGGCAACCACCATCTGAGGTGAGAGACATGAAGTTGGGCAGATTAGTCAGGTATATTGTATTTCCTCAAAAATAAATGTGTATTGTGTTTTTTTTGTCTCGTAGGTTATGTATCCTTGTTCTTCCGGACACCCTGGAGGAGGTCCTGGCTGGCCTCGGCTCCTTTCACCTTCATGGACACACTTGACAAGCGTGTGAGGGACGTAGACATGGGGACACTTTACGACCCAACATGCACTTCACTGTGTTGAAGGAAGGATCCTCAACTTTACTTTGTTTCTTTGCTTCACAATTTTTTCCCCCAAAAAACATTGATTCATACCTTTTTAGACATGAAATATGCCAAAGCAATTGTTTCTTCTGCAAACTGCAAATAAAAGAATATTAAAATTTGTAACAAACAGATTCTTATGTTCAGCAAAAAAGGATTAATAATACATTTGTCAAAAAAATAATCAGGAATCGTTAATGTATTCAAAAGAGTGTCCCTATGGTACATCTAATCTTTCTTTCAATCATTTTATTTTAAGTTTATACAAGTTACACATTACCTCAAACTAGACAACAAAAAACAAATAAATACAAAATACATAACAGCATAACAACCAACTGTACGGACAATCAGACAAGGACAGAAAACAGACAGCTGGGAAGCTGGACTGCAGGATTCTCTCAGAGTTCAGGGTCATGAATTAGAATAGGGAGAGAGGTGTGGGGGTTCTGCTATGTTAAATATTAAAGTTTGTTCTGTGTGTTTTAATTTCTTTAATATAATATAGCGATGCTTAGGGTGGAATAGAATGTGTCTGCTAGAGACCGTGATCTACCTTGCAAAAGAGTACAGTATATTGAGAAGATACTCGTGACATATAATCAACGCAAGTTTTAATGTGTAACCTGAAAAGGTTAAAAGTCTCGTGTCTCTTCAAATAACCTTTGTATTAAAGTGATGTTAAAATGTTCATTTATCTTCTGTACAACTATGTGTGAGGACTGTAAAGATGAGCGAACACGAGGCTGGTATAGTTGCCGTTTTGAAAAAAGGAGAAAAAGAAGCAGAAAAAGTGGGGGCTTCAAGAAAGCCCCTGGCCCTCAGCACCTCTGTAAGGGGGGCCAAGAAAGAATTATCCTGAAAGTGCTTTTTTTCTAGGCGGATCTGAAACCTTTGTCATCTTCATTTACTCTTAACCAGTAACATGACTGATATTTACACATCTGAACAAAATCTCACATGCGTAGCCTTTTATTATAACACCAAAATGATTCAAATAACAGTGGTTGCAGAGATACACCCTTTTTAGTTCGGGTATGCAATTTTCGAGCAGAGGCCTAAAAATAGGTGGGTTTCTCTAAACTATCTGCAGACATGCCATTTCAATCAGGAGTGACTTGTTTAAAATGTAACAATAATGTATTACATATGCATAACATTTGAATAGTCCAATGATTGGACTGCTTATGTGCTGGTAGTCCTGTATTTCCTCACTGCAACAGTCAGAGATTGCTTGAGGACTTTACATGTGATCAGGTGTATCACCTCCCACTCTGCCTGACTTATTTTATTCAAGGGGTGTGTCTCTGTATTTTTGAGATTCAGCCTTCCAACTTGCCAAACAGGTTGTAACATTGCCTTCTCGTTGAGACAGAGATGAGTTCCCTGCAGGAGGTTAACCCCACGGTGCGCGGGATCAGAGCCCCAACAGGCCTGCAGAGTCTGGCTGCACGCATCAGAGAGGAGATTAAACAGGTAAGTCACAGGTTTGATACACCTGAACAAATGTGATAGTAACGACTCTGCGTTACCCCGTGAGTTCTGGGCGGCACACAAGGCAACACACTCGGGATGGGGTTAGAAACAAGCTTTATTGTCTGACTCGGGTGCGCTCTCGGCGTCGCCCCTGAGCGCACCTGCCTGCTTGTCTCGGGTCCCGTCACGTTCGCGGCGTCGCCTCGGCTTACTGCTCTTCAATCAGCTGCGTCGCCTCCGCTCCTCCTTCGCTACTGCTGGTTTTTAAACAGGGAGAGACACAGACACCAATTGCCCCCAGCTGAGCCTGATTATCCCTCATCCCGGCACCTGTTCTCTGAATCGCTCCCCCCCTCTCTCCCTCTGCACCTGAGCATAACCCCGCCCCCGCCCCCGCCCCCGCCACCACAGCGATCATATCAAATGAAATGTTATATTTCAGGACACAGGCTATCCAGCTTGGATAACCTTTCTCCTGTGTGTCCTGTGTGTCTATGTCTGTAAGTAATAACTGATCAGAAGATATGAGATGATTATCAGCAGTGGTGGAAGACAAATTAATATCCTTTCCTTATGCAACATAACGACTTTACAATGTAAAAGCACAGAGCATGCTCTATAATTTAACCTGTTATACATGTTGCATTATTGGATTGCTGTTGCAGTGTGAACGGATCTGCAGACACCGGAACACCCTTCTAGTCAGTCACCTGTGAGGATTGAGAGGAATTATTTTTGTAGGAGTTTATAGATTGTAGATCTTTACTACCAATACTACCATACCGTTTACTACCATTCACTTGTTAAATCATTATCCTATAAAGGCTAAAGGTTGGATCCTACATTGCCATTCTTCAAAACAGGGTTATGCAACACAATCATGTTGTAACCTTGTCCAAATACAGTATGCTACACATACCAGCCGTGAGCCAGGTGGTAACACAGGACAAAACCAAAACAAGAGCGCATTCCTGTCCTGCATTCTTTTTTTTTTATTTGTATCAGCAGCATCAAAAGATGTTCTCTGCTGATATTTTGGCCGACATCTTAACATTGGGAATCAAACATCAGGGAAATATTGTCCATCAACTTAGACAATGCTCAAAGCGTCATCGATGTCCGCCTCCTCTCGTCCTGCATTCTGTCCTGCAGTCCGCCGTCAAGTGCAGCTTGATCCGGGATGCCACGATGCAGCCAGGTCTCTGTAAAGATGTCAGCACAACAGTCACTGACCTCCTGCTGCTGGGTTAGCTTGAATTGAACTGTGACTGCAAGCCAGGAGCAAAGAAGTGCTAACCCTGTCCATTGGGAGTGTTGTAAGGAGCTTTATTTCTGCAGTTTGACGATGAAGTTGAGACATCAAAGCAGATTTGACACACTGGACACTGGACTTTCCTCCCCTTGTTGATCAGTTAGCTAGTTAGATAGCTTATATATTTATTCAGTTTTAGTCACGCTTTCGGTGTGGAAAGAATGAGAAGAATAAGAATCTTTCTTATTAACACTGCCGATACAGAACGTATGTGTGACATTATCGCACAAAGAGACCCATGTTTATATTTACAACCTTATAACTAACCTGCCCTCTTTTTCTCAGGGAGTGCAGAAACCCTTCCGGCAGGTGATTGATGTCAGTTCAGGGGATCCCCACACGGCAGGGATGGCACCCATGTCATTTGTGCGACAGGTTCGTGTTTTATGTGTGTGCTTGTCCAGCTGCTGTACCTGCTTTCCTGTCTCCAATGTGACAGCTACAAACTGAGAATGTTTGTCATCCTAGGTCATGGCGGTGTGTATTTACCCCAAGCTCCTCAAAGACCAAAGCCTTCCCCTGGATGTCAGGCAGCGGGCACAGCAGCTTCTGGGGGCGTGCAATGGAGGGGGTGTGGGTGAGGATACATACTATGAATCTGTTTGTACAGATTGGAAAACATTTGGCCCAAAATGGTTCATGGAACTCCTTGTACTGGCTACTGTGCTGATCTATCTACTTTGTGGATGCCAGGCTCGTACTCTGCAACCTCCTACGGAATACCACATGTCCACAAAAGTGTTGCAGAGTTCATTATGAGGCGAGATGGTGGAGTGAGTTCAAACCCAGAGGATATAATCATCTCTAATGGTTCCCAGAGGTGTTTGACGGTACGACATTTTTTTGTGGGGGAGTAGGATTAGTAAGGGCGTAACAAGCATCTGCATTGTCCATTACAAATTAAATGTCCTTTAATCAGCTGAGGAACGGAGTCTACAGCCATGCTAACATCCTCACAATGGCAATGCTTGTATGCTGATGTTTGCTATGTTCAACATCTTTAGTTTAGTTTAGTTAGCCTGTGCTAGTTAGCATTAAATGCAAATTACAGGGCCGATGGGAATATAGTTAGCTTTGCAGGTATTTTGTCAAACTAAGATCCTGGACCAATTACAATTTTCGTCTAATGATGCAGCTACATGACTTTTTAAGGATTTCTTTTTACAATTCATCCTGAAGGGGGCATGAATATTCATTTAAATATTCATTGACACTCTCACCAATAATGCACTAATGTGGAATAAAAGCACACATTGTTGCATGTTCTTTATTGTCTTCTTATTTATCGTGTTAGCTAACTTTGCACCTGATGGCCAGTGGGGAGGGGAAGACTCGGACAGGCGTGTTGACCCCGATGCCCTGCCCACACACCCTGCCAGCACTGCTGGATGACAACGGGTTGACTCTGGTGCCATACCAGCTGATGGAGGGCCGAGGCTGGGCTGTAGACCTGGATGAGCTGCATCGAGCGTTGAAAGCTGCCAGGGAGCGCTGCGATCCCAGAGCCATTTACATCAGCAACCCAGGAAACCCCACAGGTAAACAACACACAGTAACTACATTAACGGATCTCCCCACTATTATCACTCATACTCAATATTATTTCTCCTTATATAGGTCATGTGCAAGACAGGAAAACAATAGAGGAAGTGATTCGATTTGCTGCAACTGAGGGCCTCATTTTGTTGGCTGATGAGGTGATTGCAAGCCACACAAGGAAATTGGGATCTAAAAGTTGTTCACAAACAAGCTCCCTTTTTTCATGTCTTCTTGAACCTTCTAGGTGTACCAGGACAGTGTGTATGGACACGAGAAAGACTTCATTTCATATAAGAGAGTCCTGTTTGACATGGGAAAGGAGTACTCAGAGGCAGTGGATTTGATGTCTTTCCACTCTTTATCCAGTGCCATGATGGGAGAGTGAGTATCACGGGTGTTCTAACTCGCTTCTACCCTCTACTGTAATACTTTCCTCCAATCAAAAGCACGCAGTCCCTGACTGAAAACTTGCATTGCTGTAACTGGCCAATCAGGACATGCTAACCCCAATACGTGCGGAGCCCACAGTATATACGGCATCGCACACCACCGTCTGCCCACCGTTTTCTCTTCAGCAATCTGGGATTTGGACATTGACTTTGTTGACAGCAACGATTTGATGTGATGCTACGGTGCAATGAGAGTGAGCCTGAGCTCAATATGGACCCTGTTGAGGTCCCAGGCTTCTGCCTCTGGTTGTCCTTGCTGAGCTACCGGCTTTGTCTGCAGACGATAACGACAAAATTTCATCGGTACATCAGCGTCCCACAGAAGTCCACTGTCGACTTTAAATGTCGGTGACTGATTTTACTGATTTTGCTCATCCACGTGTTTAGGTGTGGTCTGAGAGGAGGCTACATTGAGGTAATCAACATGGACCCAGCAGTGAAAAAGCATTTAAAAAGCATGCAGAAGCCTTCCAGCCCTGCAGTTCTACCACAGCTCGCTCTGGAGGTCATGGTTAATCCACCCATTCCTGGAGATCCTTCCTATGAAACATACTCACAGGTAACGGAAACATTTGATCAAAAATAGTTACTGGCAACACAGTCTCTCTCAAAGACTATAAACAAATATAAATGAATGCAACTTTGAGTTACTATCAGAGTAGTGCTTTTAGGGGACGAGTCAGGCCGAGCTTGTCCTTTTTTTCTCAATTGAAGGAGATTCTTCACTCCCAGACGACTCTATCCCAGAATGCCCGGCAGGCTTGTAAGTTCCTGAATGATCTACCAGGCATGAACTGCCAACCAGGGATGGGGGGAGTCTTCCTTTATCCCTGTCTGTTTTTACCACCTCAGATGATACACAAGGCCAAGGTGAGTAAAGACAAGCAGATAAAGCTGGTGTCTTAAATGTTTTCTGGCGTTGTTTCCATTAGTAGTTATGCAATGTAATGATTAAAAAAGCAAAATTATTTATGATTTCTTTCTTTCTTTCTTTCTTGTTTCACTGGTGATAATAAACACAATTTAATATTATACTGTTGTGCATAAAATATAATTTTAAGCATGGAAAGGCTGTCGTTTTTGCAGTAATTTCAATGGGGCATTGTTCTTCACCTCAGATGTCAGGAGTGGAGCCAGATGTGCTTTACTGTCAAAGGTTACTGGAGGAGGAAGGCGTGTGTTTGGGTGCCGGCTGTGAGAATGGGCAGGAAGATCAAAACTACCACGTTAGGTAAGAAAAACAGCCACATGAGTGAGTGTGTGTTATTCAGAGTGAGGACATTTTTTAAAAGAAGGCACATTGCCTTTTTTGTTTGAAAGAGAGGACATTTTGTAAACAATTCATTGTTTTGGAACGTGAGCGTCATTTTAGATTCAAAGGACATTTATTCATCTATTTTATTTTCGTTTATTTACTTTTTTTATGGTGAGGTTACAATTGTGAAACAGTGTTTCTGCCTGTATTCAGAGCTGCTGGGCAACTAAAGGCAAGCAAACAAACAGTATTTCATGGTTGACAACTCCTGCCTGAAGATCATAACTTATGTTGTCTGTTGCACACAAGCAAAGTTATGTAATGGTCAGGTCATTCATGCTGCTTTAGACTCAGGTAAATCCATATATACCAGAGGGTATTTGCTCTTAACAGAGATGTTATTAAGGCCACAGAAGTCAAGACAAGGTATCAAGGCCCCATCCTTTTTCAAAAACAAAGAAAAACCAAGCACCCTGCATCGTATACATTGAAAGTTGAAAATGAACTGTGGCCCATGTGTACTTCTCCATCACCCTGCGCTCAGATTAGGAAAGTTGTAGAGCTGATTGCAGGGGAGAGGAGCTCTAGGCTGGAGGTCGGTCAGTGGCAGCAGGGGCGAGGGCAGAAAGTAGACCGAGGGGCAGAATGTGCTCCAGGAGTTAATCCTTCCCGTGGACCAGTTAATGTGTGCATTGTTCGGTTTTGAGCACCTCCCTCTCGACCAGGAAGACTGGGCAGCACAGTGTCTACTTTCTGACATGTGCATATGTTAATACTGTGTGATACTTTCCCCTCACAGCCTGTGTGTTTTGGCTCCTCCTGCCACCCTGCAGGAGATGTTGGCAAGACTGTGTTCTTTCCACCTGCGCCTGCTGGACACATTTCCCTGACGCCGGCGTCAAGGACACAGACTTTGGAGAAAAACACCAAAGCATGGCTGATATGGTTTTCTTGCAAATCATTTTAATCAACATTCAGTAACATTGTTCTGCAAAGAATACAATTAATATTGATATTTTTCGAGATTTGATTTCCCTTTATTATCAATAAATGTTTGATATGTGTCTTGTGTCCCAAGGTGTTGGAAGAAAAAACGTATTTACTCTTGATTAGTTACTGTTTCACTGTTATATTAATAATAATATGTTCTGTTTATTAATCATATGATGTGTAAAGCTTGAGACTTCTCATTGAACTCTACAATGTTAAATCTTACATATGAACTCTGGCAAAGTACTTGATAAAGTCATGAGACCGTTTGTCTCTGTTTGAAGAACATGGTGTTCCTTGTAATCATATGACCATGCCGATGCAAGCCAATAGACGCTCATTGAGCAGTCTAGGATATGCAATGTTGTGTAATGCTTCTCTGCTCCTTCCTTGCAACGAATAAATGTCCTGATCAATGATTTTACCACCAGGTGTCGAGTACATTTTTCTATCACAAGGCCTAAACTGCTTCACATCCATAACAAAACACATGATTTAAGAAAACAACTAAATGTACTACTAACAGGCAGTATATTACACATCCGGCATAACTAGTGGTGGAAGGTATTCAGATATATTCAAAGGGCCAGTATGTAGCATGTCAGGGATCTAATACAATACAATACTTTATGTTTTCATTAGTGTATAATCAACTGAAATGAAGAGTCATTGTGGTTTTGGTAACCTCATGTCTACAGGGAGCGGGTCCTCATCCAAACACACTGTACCTTAAAGCAAAGGTACTAATACTACAAATAAAACATTCAGTGAAAGTATGTGATTATTGTCAGCCAGATTAACTTAAAGTATGAGAAGCTAAAGTACTCAATGGGCAGTAAAGCTACAGATGTTTAAGGTTGTACTCATTTTAACAAGCTTACTTTATGTTGGTTAGTTTAATCTACAGCAATGCATCGTATTCTAGAGGTTCATTGTATGGGTGTAGTGTTCGCAGTCCTGTGGAAAAAAGAAATTCCACATTTTGGGGTCCAGGTTTTTTACCAGACAGGAAGAGAACGACATTTTAAATTTAAAAATGGATTAATATAATTGTAGTGCAGTAAAACGTACAATATTTGTGCGTGAGTTGTAATGGATTAAGTAATGAGGCTGTATAATATTGTTCTGGCTCTGGAGGGGTCATGTAAGGACGAGAGAAACAGATGCAGCAGCGAACATAGATTCCCAGGTCAAAGACTGAACTGTGCGTGTGTGTATTTGTGTGTATTTGTGTCTGATAACTGTTCCATTTTGAGCTTATAAAAGCCATACGACACGCTGACAGTCCACTCGAAGGAATCATGATGTCTGTGGCGCTTGTCCTGCTGCTCGCTGCCTACGGTGAGTCTCAGATTTTAAGAGGTGCATCTCTTCCTCTCGCAGGATTAGTCTCGAGTTGTCCTGTATTTTTATTATCCTCAACATATCCCATGAAAACAATGTGTTTGTCCTTCTCTCAATACTGTCTGAAGTCTTTCGCACAACAACAATATCTTTCAATATGAAACTTGCTGCAGCAAAAAGTGTTTTCCCCCTAAATTTTGCCACAAGAAAGCGACCCAATCACAGAGAGCTGTGCATATGGTGCTGAGGTCAACATTGAGGTTACAGAAGATGCTACAGCTCTCAGTATCAGAGTTTTATCAGCCGTTGTTCTTTCTGTGGCCCAGCTCACGGGTGTGGCACGCCCACCTATCAGCCCGCTGTGAGCCGCGTTGTGAACGGGGAAGATGCTCGACCCTACAGCTGGCCCTGGCAGGTGAGTTATTAATATTGATCAGGCTTTGGTGATAGGATACAATACAACATGTGACTGTTACCGCCTGGCTGGTCGTCACACTACACATTTTACTTATCGGATATCTAGTATCTCTTTAAATATGTCTGATTGTTGTATCAGAATGAATCAGAATTATACATAAATGATAGAAGATAGGATATCTCTCACCCTTATGTTTAAAACATCTAATCACAGGAATGCATTTAAAACAGTAGATGTAGTCGATGCATAAGCAGCATTAAACTGTTGGATAGAGATGGAGTTTATATACAGTTCGTACATTAGTTTGGTGGTTCCCAACCTACGGGTTGGGGCCCTCCAAAGGGTCACCAGATACGTCTAAGGGTTTGTGAGATGAAAAAATAGTTTGGGCCTCAAACAGTCATTCAAATTAAACATTGTGAGAGGTTTAGTTAACAAGTTACTTGGTGGAAATGCTAAGAACTCACAGACATTAATTAATTTAATTTAACATTAATTAACTTTTCCTTCACTTAACAAGACTCACATGTCCCAGGAACATGTGGCCCAAATAACAAGTTCATAGCTCCATTATTTATATTTGTAATCATGTTTTATTGACGATTCCCTAATCTTTCACCGGATTTTGAGCCTTTTTTCATGGTCTCCCCGTTTTACCTGTTTATCGTTTTATGAGAAGTTCTGTAGGGTAAAATAAAAGAAGAGTACTTCAACTTGCCTTGCATTGTTGTATTTGAATATATTTCGATGAGAAGTATATTTTATCAGATACATTATATCGGGAGAAATTCACCCGACGTTAGTGATAGTGTGACTATTTTTAACGTTAGTTAAGACGTTACAAGCCAAAAAGATTAGCAACCACTTGTTTAATCTTCATCATTGTATTGTATTCTATATACATTTTGCCTATTTTTCATGTAAAATCCTAATCTAAAAGTTAACTAGTGACTAGTTTCTATAGATACATGAATGTTTGTAAGCAGAAGTGGAAATAGACTGGGACTGACGTAGCATACATTGGCAATACTCAAGTAAAGAATCTCAAACTTGTGTTTCAGGACAGTATTTGAGTGAATGTGCTTTGTTAGTGCGATGCGTGACTCTCCCTCTGCTCTCAGATCTCCCTGCAGTTTCTCAGCGGCTCCACGTACCATCACACCTGCGGAGGCACCCTGCTCTCCCCCAACTGGGTCATGACCGCTGGCCACTGCATCGGGTGGATCACAGTTTACTCTGTTTACATCTCATGATGTTAGACAACGGTTACGTCTCAAGTATTTTTTACACATCTGTTTATATATTCTGTGACTGTGTCAGATCGCGTACCTACCGTGTGGTGATGGGCGAGTATGACCTCACCAAAGAGGAGAGCTACGAGCAGATCAGAACTGTGGAGAAGATCGTGGTTCACCCTCGCTGGAATGGCAACTGCTTGTCTTGTGGGTGAGTGAATACATCTCCTCTGTACAGCAGTTTTCTACTAAAAACTAAATAGACAGTGACATTTCACTCACACATTTAAAGCTGCATTAACTCATCATTTGGCCTTGGAGGCAGATGGTTGGTAACTTAAGTTTGGTGCCCTTTTCTAAAACGCATAATAAAAGGACATTTCCATTTCCCGTGTGTTTTAATAATGATATTCATTTCGGTATCACATTTTGGAGTTCTTTCTCTCCGTGATTTTCAACATGATTCTTTGTTGCGTTCAGTAATGACATCGCTATGATCAAACTGGCCTCGCCCGTCGTTCTGAACGACAAGGTGCAGCCCTCCTGCGTGCCAGAGAGCGGAGAGGTCTCTCCTCACGACGACCCGTGCTACATCACTGGCTGGGGAAGAATCTACAGTGAGTGTTCGTGATGTCGCAGCACACTGATTCAATGCGACGGCGGGACTCCGAACACGAGGCAGCTCGGCAGCGCAGGACTGAACGTGACGGAGTGAAGTAGAAATGTGAAATGGCAGATGTGGAATCAGATCAACGATCACGTTGACGCTATAATGAGACGGTGGGCCACTGCATGGTCTTGTAAAAGCAGTATTTACAGTGCAGGAAAGCACAAAACCAAAAGTGCAATCATTTTTTTGGCAAATCTAATTGTAATAATAATATTAACCGGAAATATTCAAAGAAAATTTAATTCAAACATGTGTTCTCCTTTTCCTCCACAATATTATTAAAGTAAAAGCTGTAATTAGAACAGTTGCCATTAATGAGTTTGGTATCCAGGGTTGTATTAATTATATTGATTCTATTATTAGAGAGTAATTGTACTGCAATGGGATGCTTCAAATGAATAGTTTGACATTTTGGGAATTGGGAATATTTCCTTTTTTTGCAGAGAGATACACACAAAGATCCCAAATAACCTAACAATAATAATAAAAGTTTGGATGAGTTAGGACATTTTCTTCTTTTTTTTGTTGACCCTCCTATGGAGCCAAATCCAGAACAGAATCAAAATTATATTTAACCCTCAAAAACCTATTTTTATTTTGAACACATTGTTGAATTTTTCAAAGTTCAAGAACAAAACTTGGATTTTCATCATCATCTCTGATCATCTCAGCATTACAAAGTCACTTTAGCTGCAGAACCATGAAGCTAACGTGCGTGATGACGTTTCCTCAAGCATTTCCTCTGGGTTTTCCATCTTCATTCCTGCAGGTGGCGGTCCCATTGCCTCCAAGCTCCAGCAGGCGCTCCTTCCTGTGGTCGGCCACAGCGTCTGCAGCAGCAGCGGCTGGTGGGGCAGCAGTGTGAAAACCACCATGATCTGCGGTGGCGGAGAACTCCGCTCTGGCTGCCATGTATGCATCTCTCCCTTCTTCCCCACGTGATAATGACTGCCGATTCCCTCTGTGTCCGTCTGAAGACCCCGCTTGTCTCCTGTCGGTCTCCTCAGGGTGATTCCGGAGGCCCTCTGAACTGCAGGGGCAGAGATGGCAGGTGGTACGTTCAGGGTGTGACCAGCTTCGTCTCCTCTCGGGGATGCAACACCCCCAAGAAGCCCACGGTGTTCACTCGCACCTCTTCCTTCACCAAGTGGATCAGCGACGTGAGTTTCCTTCAGAGAAAAAGCTCAGATTCTTGTGACGAACGTCAATTAGTGATTCAGAGTGTTGGGTCACCATGAACCTCAAGAACAGCCTCGACTAGAGAAGAACAATGTTCTTTCAAAATAAAGTCCTCCATTTGGAAAGTTAACTTTTTTCTTGCTAGTCCCAAACTAAACTTCAGATAAATGCACGTCAAATGTAGAAACAGGTGTGTGAGCACACCGTTTATAGTGATTGCACATGATCGGGAAGTTGGCAGAATCAATATTTACTATTCAGAATAAAGTGCTGTTATTGTTTTTGAGGACTTGCGGCCATACAGAGACAAGCAGTGTTTCTTACTTTATTTTTTTATTTTTCAGACTATGCTGCAGCACTGACGACCTAGATCCTTTTAAATAGCAATAAAACAAATTAATCAATGTTTCACTTGTCTTTCTTTCGTGCAAGCCATATAAACCCAAGCTATCTAATATGAATTTCTTCTCAGCAGTGTATTTTCTTCATGATGGAAAAGTGGCATTTAAAATTAAAGCACACTCAAAACTCAAAATAGTCTTTGGGTGTCAATTTGTAAGAATTAAATGGCAGTTAAAAAAGTTAACATTTTTCTTTGAACGTTACAGGTAATGCAGCATTTCCTAAGTATATTGGTACCAATACGGATTAACCATTGTACTCGTATAACATTTGCAGCCTCACGTCAAACAGTTTTTACCTGGTTCCTTGTCGTTTTGGACGTGGTAGGGACTATGTTTGTTTAACTCAAGTGATGTCACTTGAGGACAGTTATCTGACTTCACACAGCTCTCTCTAGAGGCGCAACAAGGTGTTAGACAACTTGTTCACAGACGCCAAAAGGCCTTTGGTACTCACACACACCTGGAACTGGAGGTGGTGTATTTTTAGTGCGTGACCACCAGGTGTCAGTGGCAGCTCGATATATAACACTATTATACGGATTTGCATGTGCCATGAACAAAGAGAAACGCACATTTCATTCAGGATTGTGTACCTTTTAGCTTAAATCAGGCAGGTGACCGAAACAATTACTCTAATCATCCGGATTTTACATTTAGAGCAAGGGATGAACCCTCAAAAACACACAC
Source organism: Taurulus bubalis (assembly GCF_910589615.1). Taxonomy (NCBI): domain Eukaryota; kingdom Metazoa; phylum Chordata; class Actinopteri; order Perciformes; family Cottidae; genus Taurulus; species Taurulus bubalis. The sequence goes on from NC_136595.1 coordinate 8,042,251, forward strand.
ACACACACACACACACACACACACACACACACACACACACACACACACACACACACACACACACACACAGTAATAGATGACTTGAGTGCAAAGGAACAGAGTGAAACACAGCAGCTGGCTTGGTTTCCATCTGGGGGTCTCACTCCTCTAGCCTTTAGCCGCCTGGAGTTCAGCTCAGCGAGTGAATCAGTGTGCTTCAGATCACAGACCATTGGCTGGCTTCTCGTTACTGAACGATGCATTAAATCCTCGACTGTAAATAACGGGATAACTGCTGTGCAGGGCTCTGCGTAACCCACAAGAACGGGCGGCCATCTTTCCTTTTTCCCCCCTGCTTAATTTCTCTCTTTATCACTCTTTCTATCCCCTCACAAAGAGTGGAGTTCAGTTTTGCACATGCTATGTAATTATTCCACCCCAGTTGCTCCAGGGGGAGGGAGGAAGAGAGAGAGAGAGAGAGAGAGAGAGAGAGAGAGAGAGAGAGAGAGAGAGAGAGAGGGGGTTCATTCCTCAAAAGCAAAGCCCCACAAACCCCTCCCTCCTTCCCCCTCCCCCGTCTCCATCCAGCCTCCGCCGCTCAGCTCAGGGTGCTCCACTGTACGAGGCAGAGGGAAACCACAGCATTATTTCCACGGCTTCACAGAAACGCAATATGAGCAGTTTTGCAGGAGAAAAAAACAAGGAAGGAAATAAAAACACTCGTGAGGTTCAGTTCCACAGATAGGACAGCACACAAATAAGGGAGGTACAATGCAGGTTCATTTGCTCGGAAGATTAGGTAACAAAAAAGGCTAAACAACACTTTTAGCGCTAGGGCCTTTATGTTGGAGTGTTTTTCACGCCGAGCGAGATTAGGTATTGGTGAACCGTTGCCTTCATTTCTGGTGAAGGCTAATAAAGTCTGCTCCAAAGTATGTTTGCACTAATTGGCTTATCACATTCACTTTCAGTCACATACTTTTCTTCAGGCACACAGAGCAACATCAGACTAAAAGAACAATGAGCTCCATATATAGGCATTGCAGTATTAAGCTCCAATGCAAAACATCTGTGTGTCCCTGACAAAAGAGTTTAACGATATTTGAGGAGATGTATGGACTACAAAAATGCAGAAAAACTGGTTTTATATAACCATAATAAACAATGTGATGAAAACGTAGAACGTTTAGGTATTTATCTATATGTGGCAGCAAAAATACACAAAGGGGCATTGTTCAAAGACTATAGGTGGAAAAATGGTTTCAATATAACAATTATAAATACTTCTTTATCAGATATCAACAAACATGTAGTCTGGCTGTTAGTTGAGGTCTTCTTCTTTCAGGAAGTGTGTTCTATGTTTTTAATGTAAAGCTCTTTTATGATGATTTTAATGTTTGTAAAGTGTCTTTGAGAATTCTGAAAAGGGCTATATGAATGAAATGCATTATTAATTTGTAATAGTATGTGGGTCAAGTGTTTTTCTTATCTTTCTCCTGTTTATTATCGTCAACCATTTCCCTCCCGTTTTGTGTTCCTTGCAGTAAACCTGAAATGCCCTAATACACACAATTGGTTTCCTTCACACTATAAGAGCTAAATACCGAAATAACGTTGAAGGGAAGTTTCCTGTAAACTTCTCTTGTTTGTGCCCGTAATGCTGCGTAACTGAGCCATCATTGGGATGCCACTTTTAATTCTTCCTTATGTGCTTTCTCTGGTTCCTCAAATGCAATTAGATCCTCCTGTTAATCCAATCCCCAGCACCGATTGTCTGTCTGTTTGTTCGGCCATCTGCCTGCTGACCTGCCTGCCTGGATTTCCACCGCGGACATGATGGCAGTTAACACGCGTGCACGGTACAGCAGATCCGATGCACCTCACTGTAAACAGGGCAGACAAACAGGGGGTGACATGGGAACATGGGAATAAGACATCAGCGGGGACTGAGTGTGCAGGAGTAAACTAAATGTGCTGTCAGAAAGCAGGCGTGTTCCTCCTCTAAGGAGTTACAGTGGGAGCTCGCTCACTATGGTGACCTGACAGGACAGGCTGCTTGTTTTCATTCTCCTCATCTCTCTATTCGCTTCTGCACCTCTTGTCACGTCTTTCCGTCCCTTCTTTCAGAAGTATCGATGCAGTGTCTCAACTCTGCAGCTTCACTTGTATTACACGCCAGCTGGTGCAGGAAAAGGGACTTCGATCATCAGAGCTCCCTCTCTATATCATGCAATATGATATATTTCTCTTGACTTTATTCAAGGTTTTAGTTTCCCTTTCATCACCTTTGAAACCAAATGCAAAAGGCATAGTAAGCTAACAGTCAGTAATGGGAGAAATACAGATGTAGGTCAGGTTTTGGATGACACATTGTGCAGGTGCAGTCTGGTTGGGTCTTAAAGTGAGAAAAATACCCTCTGAATAAACAAATACAAAACAACTTTTTCTAGTTTACTTCCTGTTTTCCAGTTTTTTTTCTTCCTTTCTTTTTTCTTCTAGGATGCATATGCCAAATACACTTTTTTCCCCATATCTCTCGACCTGTAAAACATTTGAGACTCCTCCCCTCTTTGGTGATTTGGGAAACTCCTCCTTTTACTTTCATCCAAACATACAACACTTCATACGAGGAAGACTGGCTGGGTTTTGGTCTGTGTTGGGGTTGTCCCGTCCGAGTATCCGCTCTGAAGTGCTCTCCCTGATGTCATACTTCATTAAAAGTACTTCACAGCTGCCCCTCCACAAACTCTGCACCGATAGGCGCCTGATGATGTGATCCACATGGAGAATCAGTTTGAGATGTGAATTCAGCAACATCTCAACCCTTCTTTTGCCTCTTTCCTCAGACTCTGACTCAGCTGCTTAGAAATCAAGTACGAAACATGCAAATCTGCATTACCGTGACTATTCTGGATCAGCTGTTGCACTCATTAACTCTGTGTGTAGCTTCCCATCATCTTACAAGTAGAGGACCGGGCCAACACCAGCAAACAACCCCACGCAAACAGCTCTTGAGTGCTCCTTTTTTTAAACTGTCAACACCCTGTGATTTAATTGGCTCGTCGAAGGATGCATGTGGCGCCCGTCGGCCGGGTCAGGCGACTGGACTCGAGAACCGCCTCGCGTTGGAGGGATGCTCATGTCGAGCGGAGTGAAGCTGAGCGGCTCACAGAGAAGTAACGCTTCACACAAAGTGTTGCCATGGATACCATCTCTGAGGGCTCTACTCCATCCCATCCCACTCCAACAACATGTTATTGCTAGGAAAGACATCTAGGACACACGTAGTATGTGTATTTTGGGGATACATATATTATTTCTTCCCCCGTTTCGACTCAAAAGGCACACACACACACACACACACACACACACACACACACACACACACACACACACACACACATACACTCCTCTTTCCCTCAGTCTGCTCTAAATATCTTGGCTGTAGCTGCTGGATGCCAGCAGGTGGTGGAAGGTGTTGCTAGGGGGTGAGAGGTGCCGGCTGGCGGCAGCAGGGGGCTTGATGGGTTTTGGCAGGTACAGCTGCCCCTGTGGGCTCTACGGGGATGAGTGACAGCCAGGAAGAAGCACCTTGGAAACCGGGGTCGGGGGTTAGACGGTTAGCATGTTGTTCACGAAGCCTGCGGGAATACATAATCTTATTACTGTCAGAGGAAGCAGGGAAATACATCCGCAGATGGCTGCGGGGTTGTGCATTGAAATTCTGTCTAGGGTCCAGGAGTCGTTATTGTTTTATCGAGTCTAGTGGGACTGTAAATGTTTTGTTTAAATACAGTGGAAAACAGAAACAGTTTATACGAAACAATAACTTTCTTTTTCTTTTCTTCTGTCTTCAGAATAGATGCTTAAGGTCAAGCAATTAAGGGTCGGGAGAAATCATGGTTTGGATTAATATGAGTATGTATCAGCCAACTCTCCAACCTTCAAACCCTTATTTTCCCGTGTTGGCACTGCATGTTGGGATTAGGGACGGAAGTTGCCGACTTGAGTTGTCAACACTGGGCTGGTCTTTTCTGGTGGATATTGTTTTTATTTAGCGTCGGCCTCTTGCTGGTTTCTCCGATGTTACCATCTTTAAACAAGCGCTTTATGGTTTTTGTATCACAGCTTTACTGGTGTGGTATAGAAATGTAATTCTTCCTAGACTGGAAACATCTACTAAAGGTGTAAAAGTATACAACAGGTATTTGTCAGCCTGAAATGTTCACATACATGATACATGCTCAGCTCCCATAACATAATAGCCTCTGATTGCCTCTCAGCTTAGTTTCTCCTCCTGGTCTCGGTTGGCCCTGTGTGGCTCTCTCCTTAGAGAAATGGTGGCGCTTGCACATAATGTCTCCCTGGGGATGTTTTAGGCTTCATATATTTCCACCTCATTTACTGTGCCAGCCTGGGGACTGCAGACTGACTATGACTGCTCACTGTGTGTGTGTGTGTGTGTGTGTGTGTGTGTGTGTTGTGGTCGACACATTACCCATAAACTGTTGTTCTTCAGAAACAAAACAACCCGAGGAAACACTGTGCCCCATCAGCCCTTCTCATCTCCTCCACTCTCACTGAAGCCTACACAGTAATGTGCCTTATCAAGCCGCCGCTGCTCTCAGGCTAAAGCACCAGCTGGGGGGACACAGCGCCATCATCTCCTCACAGTATTTGTTTAATTGTTTTGTGCACTCTGAGGGCATTCAACCAAAGCAGGTCTCCCACCCTTCACACCACTGTATCAGCCATGAAATCTAAAGAGCAATACAATTCTCAAAAAGAACAAATTAGTTGTTTTTGTTTTTTTGCTTTGTTCATTTATATCACAACCTTACCTTTATCATAACAGAAGTGCGTATTCTGTAATTCCCCGTTTCATTTTTTAAGCTTCTGATATATTTTGTAGTTTGTTGAATTGCCAAAATGATGAAAAGTAAAACCTTTTGAGTTTGTGCTGACAAAAAAGGACCAGTTGTATTTGAGCTACTATTTGTATTATTATTACATAATTAGAGCTGAACAAGTTGATTATGAATGAGTTCATTGGCTAAAAATGAATCTGTTTTGATAATGTCTTAATCGGTTCAGGAGTTTTTCAAACTAATCTCTTTTTTTTGGGTCATTTGCTGACATTATATAGACTGAACATACAGTATACATGACAATGAAAGTTATTATGCCTTTCAGCTTTTGTTATGAAGATGAATGTAACCTCAGCCTCAGTCTGAGAGAACATCTCCCTGATAGCTCTCTTATATCAGATAACCAAATATGTATTTGATCGATGACACACATTAACCTGTTGACAGTTCTTTTACACTTCAGATAAAATACCACCCATCACGTACAATGAATACCGGGTTATCAGACAGGGGACCAGTAAACATCGTATTCTTTAATTGTTTTGAACACACTCACTGGTGAGCAGCCGTGTAAAGTTTATTTATACATGCTATCAAAAGCAGCCCCACTCGTCATTAAGCTTTGTTTTGTCACTCTTCCCGCTGGTTGGCATTGATTGCCTCTATGAATAGCTTCACTTTGCTCGATGACAGAAGACTGCAACACAATTACCAGCAGACACCAGCGCTGTATTGAGCACCGCTGGAAGAGCAGACGTGTGACGGAGAGGCACGCAGTGAGAAGGAGTGAGTGCATTATGCTGTGAAATTACTGTTATTCCAAATAAGGGGAGTCGGTTGGGAGGAAATTGTGGACCCAGTCGGTTGCCATAGTGATTAACTGTCGGCGCTGCAAGGGACAGTGTGGTCTGCTTGTGGAGCGGTGCACATGTCCGGCAAATAATAGGGGCTTCTTTTTTTGTATTGTTAATAATGCATATTTTTTAAGTAAAATACTTTAAATCAAAGTGGTATTTTGAATATCAAAATATCCACATTCAAATTCTCAATGATGATACATCTACAGTGAGTTGTTCCCACTGGTCAAGTCTCACACTTATCCTGAGTGTCACGACCGGGTGTGAGAGACAGAGACTCAGGAGCAGAGGAAACAGACAGGAGGCCGGGTGGAGGGCAACATCAAAATGGCCTCTTACTAAACAAAGTCACAAATAAAGACTGGTACGGGAAACAAACACTAGACGACTACAACTCGAAGGCGAAGTACATACATGGGAGACGAAGAAGACAATACTGCAACTGATGCAGAAGACACAGGAGAAGACAGACAACGAGGCACAGGTGGAAACAATGAGGGCGGGGCTTTACAATCACACAGGGGAAAGGCACACGAGGGGGGAGGAGCCTGGAACCAGAACAGGTGGAGGGAATAAACAATTAGGAAACACTGGGATGACACACATAGGGCCAATCTCAATCTCCACCCTTACGGACTCACAGACTTTGAGGCGTGCTCCCTCTGCTCCTGCTGGCCTCTTTCTTTTTGTCCTACATTGCTTCTCTGGGGCTCCTGACTCACAAACCAGCACCTTTTTATTCTCCAGTAAAGCATATGTGTTGTTTCAATTCACTTAATAAAGTGTCATTGATTGCATAAGCCGTTTTCTTTTTTTTGTGGACTTCGGTCATTCTTCCAATTGGTAAATTTGGTCCTTTACAAGTTTAGAGTGGTAGCAGTTTATGTTGATAATCATTTGACAAATGAATAACTCACATACGCGTATCTTTTGTGTTGCACTACTGGTTTAGAGATGTAATTGATAGGTTATCCATACACGGTAAATAGTAGTTTTGGACCACACATTACGGCACACGGTCTTATTTATTGGCTTTTGCGTCATTATCAGTAGATTCATTCATTCTTTTAGAAAAGTTTTAATGCAAACAGTGAAAGGCAAAACATCAGCTTTCAACAAGGGGCCAAGGTGTTTTTGTTGCAGGGCCAACGCATATTTGCTTTCGTAACGGATAGTGATGAGACTAATATACATCCTAATATACAGTGCTTATTCAGGGGGGTGTTGAACTGGACCTAAATTTGAACAGCGATCAATTCGCTTACATTTTTTACAAAATCTACATTCGTGCTAAACTGAACAAATTATTTGAAATTTCTTAAATTCCTTTAAGTTCATACAGTCCCTTTTGCCACTTTCAAATAAAAAAAACAGCATCTGCTCCTCTTTGTAACAGCTAATCTTCTTTCCACGTTGTCTAGCTCTCTAAATCATCTTGGTTCAGTCACACTAAAACGGTAAGCCATAATTACTGCTTGAAGTTCTTACTTTCTTTATTCTTTCAACTTCAAATCATCCCTCCCTCTGCTCTCCTTCTTTTCCGCCTGTCTTTGCTAAATTCCTGGCTGTACCTCCCTCTCCCTTCCGACTTCCCCGCTCTGTTTATAGCAACATTGTCTTGTATTCCGGGCCCCTGCACCTTACGCTGGCCCAAACAAACATGGCACAGAAGAAGAGTCAAATATTGCATGACAGTAAACAAATAACCACGCTCAGACCTTTGTTGCTCTTCCGGACAGAAGAGCTAAAAGTGTTTTGGCCCCCTTCTCACATTAGCAGATCAATGGAGGGCATTGAGTGTTGCTCTGAGCGAAGCCCCTTATTTGTTAACCGGAATGAACAAGCGCAAACAAAAACAAGAGCTGGATGGAGGCGGTGAGGAGCGAGGGCAAAACCGTATGTGGGTAACTGGCAAAGGCTGCCTCATGCCAGTTTGCTACAGTCCTCTCTTACCCCTTCTATTTCTCCCCCTCACCCATCATGCCTCGTCTTTGCTTCGCTGCATGAATGCTGCTCCTGATTAGACGTAATCAACGTCATGTAGCTTTGCTGCGTCCGGAACGCGAATGATGGGCTGAGGGATACGGCGATGGAGGAGACGGAAAAGTAGACAAAAAAGAGTGAGGAAAAACAGTTCGTAGAAAATAAAATATGTAAAAGAAATCTACGTGAAGATATGATTTGCAAGGATGTAGGTTTGATTACACAAGGTTGGGAAACAAGTATATACGTGTTATTTATTTCATTTATGAAAATCTATTTAATCTTACAAATAAATGATTACGTCAGTATTCATGCTTTCACGTTAATGGCAGTATACCAAAAAATCGATGGCCAAAGAACAAAACCTCATATCTGAAAAAAACTTGTTGCTTTCTTGCAGAATGCTATTTGTTAAGGATACACTTATTATACCAATACATACATAAATATAAAAAAAATACAAAAAGAAGAATACACAAAGTGCAGATAGGAGGTTTCCCCCCAATTTTCCTGGATCATTTTGCAGATGGGTTTTGCAGGTTGGCCATCGATATGAAATAGTCTGACAGAAAATCCTCTGTCTATATTTATGTCAGCAATGACCCTTTAAGCTGACCTCTGGATATTTAACTTGGCAGCAAAGCAGGTTTGGCGATGCTACGTCGCTAATCTGCTGTGCTGTACGTGTAGCCTGTGTATGAAAGGTGATCCAAAACCTCTTCCCTGTGTGTGTGTGTGTGTGTGTGTGTGTGTGTGTGTGTGTGTGTGTGTGTGTGTGCGTGTGCGTGCACCACCCATCTGCCTTCCTCAGTATGTAAACAACTGAGCACAGCAGAATCACGAGCGGTCCGTCTCTTCATCCGGCTCACTGTCATTCCCACCAGCCTCACCTGTCTGTGTTTGCACGCTCTTAACCTTCACCTTGTGTGCACATTTGTCGACACGCCATGTTATAAAAATGTGACGCGGAATAACTGAGACGGGGGAGTCTTGATGTGTCAGAGTTCTTCTTATGATTGTCAAAATGGAAGTGGATCTTTTCAAAGACAGATTGTCTCGCTGAGCACAAACTTTTAGATTGTTCTCTGCATTATTTTCACAATCTCTGCGATCACATCAAATAGGGATAAATTACCAAAAGAAAATCCTACAGAATGCCGGTTGTTCTTGATAATAAGGAATGAGTCTATATTCAACCACAAGAAATTTGAGAAGATGATGATGAGACAACTTTTGGACTACAACTTAAAAATAATTTAAGAACACAAATCCTCAAACAAAAATTTCCCTCCAACAGAAACAGTGTTTGTTGATTTCTTCATGCTGACATTGGCACAGAATAGGAAATAAACAGAGAAAAAGCCTGAATTTGGATGAAATGTCGGAAGCAGAAATGAGGACACCTCATTGGGTGGAAAATAAACTTAAAAGATACAAAACAAATTTTCCACTGAGCTCCGGCTCCGCACATGAAATGTAAATGTATTATAAGATCTGTCTCACTTGTGGCACAGCACTGTTTTGCTTGCAATTGGAATTATAGAATACGCCGAATGTGTGAGAGGGGAATGTAATAGTCTTGTGAGACCCCTGCCCCATCTGGGGAACGAGCAGATCTGACTACACGGAATCTAATCCGTTAAATTGGATGCATTACAGAATGTAGCGAATGTCGACGGAAAGATGACAAAAACTGAAGTCTGACAATAACAAGGATGACACAATCTTAATTTAGAAAACCTCTCCCAAGAAGCCTTTCTCAGGAACCCGAGGTCACTAAGTGGTTGACCCCTCAACTGACCTCGTGCCCGCAGAGACTCGGGGTCTGTCATGACACTCAAACCAAAATGTAGATTTACTGATCAATCTACTTTACCCAGACCAAGTTAGTCTGGTCAGTGGGAAAGCATGAATGACACATAATATGCTTCCTTTCTGTTAATCCCCAAACTAGACCATCAAAGACTATATGTATGGTGTCATAAATTGACCACTTTTATAAATGGTCTTGCATGGCCTGACACAATTTCTGTTGTCTGTGGAGCAGCACATTTCTTAAATGAACATGAATCCATCTGGATGATGCTGGCTCCTCATTCCTATGACTTCATCTGATTACATGCATGTTATATGTGCATCAAGGTCCAGCCTCCTCCTCCTCTGCATGCTGGTGTACAGGCTCTCCGTCTGCCTCTGTCCTTCTCTCGCCCCCCTCCCTTACCCTCTTGCTCTTTCCCCCCTCAGTCTCTCATCCTTCCCCTCCCTGGTGAGCAACACGGTTAGCAGGCGTGTGTGTGATCTGAATTTCAACATCCCCGTCTGTCTACCAAAGCAGACTCCTGGGATGTTACTGCCCAGTTTTCTGGTTTTACCTTCCTTTTTCGACTCCCACCCTGTTGATTATTTTTCCCTCTGCAGCTCTAAGCCGGCAGTGCAATCCCATCATGAATCAAAATTACATTCACTTAATCGCCTTGATAATTTGAACGGGCTGTAGCTGACAAATGATTCGACGTTCATGCGAGGAGCTAATTTTATGAACAGGGAAGCACGACATTGGACGTGATCTTCAAGAGCATCTAATGTGCTGCGCGGCACACGTGGTACGCGGACAGAGTCCTCCTGCTGCCGCTGTCATGGGAACAAAAGCCCAGTTTAAATTGCTGAGGGATTCTGGGCTTATGGACCCTTGAAGTCTAGTTGTTAATTTTGCTCTGTCCTTATACGGGTTTAGTGATCACGGTTCCTCTCGGTTCGAGAGGTATTCGAACAATAGGTGCAGCTCAGAGGTGTGTCATTCAGGGGATTTCTGTCGGCGGTACAAGTGATTTTCCTCCTGCTGGGAAGTATGAACAGGACGCAGCTTAAAACCTGAAAAGAGGTCTAAACTCATTTCAGCCCCTGCGGTACAGATAACAGCAGATTAGTTTAAATAAGTTCAAGCTCCATTTTTGTCAAGGCTATATTTACTGGAGCAACGGGTATAAACTTTCAGATGGAAGGTATTCATGTTGTATTAAAAGTATTTACACTAATATTTTTTTTTGGGATCGCTTCAACTCGCACGTGCAAATAGACGCATCATTCCAAATTTCACATATATTCAAAGCACATGTGTCTCAAAAGAGGCACAGATTACGTTGGTTCAGGGCCAGAACTGTTTCACGTATGTGTGTTCAGCCGCGCAGCGCTACGTCGCTAACGGCCAGGTTTTGGACATTTCAATATAGGAAAACAATGTAATCAAACAGATTGTGTCAGTGCCGCTCGCTCACATTTCATTCAGCAGCATGCCGACACTATGCTATGATTAGAAGCCACGAGGGGTGGTCTATCAACTTGCTTGCAAGGCTCATCTCTGGTGAAATGTTAATAGCTGGGATCTGTATCGGGTTTACTGGCGGGTTTCAATGGTAGGCCTAATCCTCTCAATATTCCATCACTCATTGGGCATATTAGTCGCATTATGAAAATGCACCTGCTGGGATCTTGATGATGAATTTATTTGTAAACAACTCTGTTGTACAACATTATATTAATGCCATATCTGTCCATATAAAACCCATGTGAACTGACAACAGAACAAACAGTTCTACTTCTTCCTTAATTACAACTGGAACTGGGAAGTTGAAGACGACAAAATGATGGTACCGTCACACTGGATTTTAGCTCCTAACCTTGAACCTTGGACTGATACTCACAGATCTTCATCGAGCAAAATGCAAAGATATCACAAACTATACTAGAAAAGAAGAAAAGCAGATAAAGCCAAAGTTTAAATAAAATATGTTAAAAAATATTCATGGCAAACTGGAGGTCATACCTCCGCTTGAGGTTTTTCTGTCTGCTGATGATTTTATTCTGCAATATTTCATTGGGTGTTGTTGCAGGGAACATGCATGGACAGTATAGACGAGTGTATGCAGCTCCTGGTGTGAGTGCACAGTAATACATCCTCCCCAGTGCTCATAGCTCCTGTTTCTGCTGCTGTTATAGTTTCCCCTGCAGCTTGAACAAGCCCACAGAGACACATACGGTAACAGCAGCAGCAGCAGCAGCAGTCGACTGCAGCGCAGCCCGAGGCTGGACAGACACATCATCATCTGGAATGGGATCATGGAGCATCGGTTACACGTCTCCACCGGGGTGTGAAATGGAAGAGAGGTGATTTTATTCTGTGAAACAACTTCCCAACGCTGCTCCTTCTATTCAAGGGGGATTTATTTAAGAGGTGTGTGTGTGTGTGTGTGTGTGTGTGTGTGTGAGGAGTTTAGCGATTGACTTGAGTTTTTAAGGACATTTTTGGATCGAAGATGCCAGTGGCGTTATATTTGACCAATGAACCAGCACTAATTTGACTACTTCATTTAAATATATACCATTCCTTCCATGATCTTAACCAAAGAGTGTTTGCACATGCTAAAAGATCCAGACCTGCAAAATACTCAATTCACAGTTTTTGGAATTCAAACTATTTTGCCTATCAACTATGCTTCCATATTATTGTGTGTCCCCTTGACTCTTTCTTGCTTTGGCTCCTTTATTAGTCATTATGCTCACTATGCTCGCATCATGTGATCAACCTCTTTAGACTCATGTCACACTGATTTCTGTCTTTCATAGCAGAAGACCACTCAGTATAATAAACTATTCCATCGGCCACTTGTAATATCTCAATGTATATACACATACGATAGTTCGTATGACATCTCACGAAAAAAGATTACTCCTCATTTTTCATGCCTTTTCCTATGAAGTAGTCCAGCAAGATGTGTGTTTTGATCGTTACATGCATACGGTGTTTTCAAAATAAACACAGGAAACTTCACAGAAAACAACTTAGTTATGGGTTTGGGCCACAATACAAGGAGAAGATCGTGGTTTGGGTTAAAGTAACTGCAGGAGTGGCGTTACTTAAGTGCGGAAGTTACGTGACAAATAAATCATCTTTGACTTTTCGTTTCACACAGCTGTCTCCTGGATAAAAGGCAGGTCTTTGTTTGACTCCTCCCCCTCCCCACCCGCCCGCTGTTTGTCTTTTTACGATCTTTATACTCCCTGGGTCATGATTACGTGGATGACATTCGAGGGATATGTACGAATTACAGCGCATTCATATTTCAGGTATAGCTACGCATGCTGGATGAGAACAGATTGAATGTTGTCAATGTTGTTTGACTTCCTCGACCTTCCGTTGTTGGGAAATGTCTCTTGAATTCAGTTTATTTTATATAGCCCAACATCACAAATACAAGTTTGCCTCGGGGGGCTTTACAATCTGTACACATGACATCCCTATCCCGGGACCTCACATTGGATCAGGAAAAACTCCCCCAATAAAGATAGTAAAAACCCTTTCACAGGGAAAAAAAAAGGGGAAGAAACCTGAGGGAGAGCAACAGAGGAGGATCCCTCTCCCCGGATGGACAGAAGCAATAGATGTCATGTGACCAGAATGAATAACGTAACGGAGTTACAGCACATTCAATGAATGTGACAGAAATTATTCATATAATGAGTAGTAGGCATGGTCCATGATCCAGATAACCACGATCCATGAAGCAGAAGGAGGTAGAGAGGAGGGGATAGCCACCTTATTTTAACTAAATGCCTCGTCAATGCGACATCTTCTGGATTTAATTTCCGGCTTGTCCCCGCCGTCTCAGCTTTCTTTCACCTCTCAATGTCTTCACCAAAGTCAGTTTACATTGCAGTTACATGTCTGCTCTCCATGTTCCCGAGCCTCTGGGCTTTGATCTTTGTCTGTCACTGCCGACAGACAGGCGCAGACAATTTAATTAGTCAAACAATCCGACAGAAAATTGCGCCAGCCGGGAGGTGCCTGGTTGAGAGGAGATAGCTCAGTTCCACCGAGGAATCCGGCACAAAATGATTCCACCACCTGACTCGACGTAACGCCGGCCTCCTCTCATACAACAATGCAAATTAGACTCACTGCAATTCTGAATCATCCAATACTCTAATCATTATTAGTACATGCTACATGCTCTCTCATCTACAAATTACACCCTTTGCTTCAATGCATGCTCACACACATTATCATCATTAAGAATATCTTTACACGTGCTTTCACCGAGCATAGAAGTGCTGTTTTTGAGGACTTCCTCGACGCTGCAATTGTAATGATCGTTTCCCTACATACTGTGTGCTGCATGCCATGTAACATGACGAGCCACGATCATCCTCAGACCTGTGAGCAAGTTAACATGCATCACCTGACATTTCCACCAGCCAGTTGGTCAGTTCAACAGAGGGTGCGGGGACGAGGGGACAGCGGTGTTCTCTTTCACGTGAAGTGACTTCGGTGACACCAGAAGAAAAGACTGCGGCTTTACAGCCTCGACGCTCAGGGCAGAGAGAGTTCACCCTCCACCTGCAGCCGGGCTCCACTCTCGAGAATGTCAAGCGTTTCATGTTTATGTAAGAGCTCAAATTAAACCCAAGTCATTAAACAGTCTCGTCATAAATGTTGCTCACTGTCTTGTTCAATCAGTTCATCCAGTTACACCGTTCTGCACGTTTAATCCCGTTGATAGTGAACCATAATGATGTAAAACACACATCTCCTTCGTACCAAGCTATGAGGTTGAGAACAGACTGAAAGTATTCTGTACAGTCCATTATCCCAATGAGATTATAGAACGGACAAAGTCATTATATGACAGCAGCAGCCATGCAGAGTGCATGCTCCATATTGTACTTCCTTTGATTTAAAGGAAGCAGTACAACACTGCAGCAGTACCAGCAAGCGGTACTTCAGTGTACACTGAGGCAAACCACCATCAAAACTACCGAGTGACGCAAAGGGAAAAACTCACACCATTACACCAACAACCGTTTATCAGTTTCCATCCATCCATTTCCATCCATTTTTGACCGCTTATCCGGGGTCGGGTCGCGGTGGCAGCAGGTTCAGCAGGCCGACCCAGGCTTCCCTCTCACCCGCAACATTTTCCAGCTCATTCTGGGGGACCCCGAGGCGTTCCAAGGCCAGCCGGGAGATATAATCCCTCCAGCGTGTCCCTGGTCTTCCCCGGGGTCTCCTACCAATTGGACGTGCCTGGAAAACCTCTAATGTGAGGCGTCCAGGAGGCATCCTGACTAGATGCCCGAACCACCTCAGCTGACTCCTTTCGACACGAAGGAGCAGCGGACCGGTACAGCGCCTGTTTTACAGCTGCAGCCGCACCGATCCGCCTGTCGATCTCCCGCTCCACCTTACCCTCATTCGTGAACAAGACCCCGAGATACTTGAACTCCTTCGCTTGGGGTAGGCAGTTTGTCCCCACCTGGAGGGAGCAATCCACCGGTTTCCGGCAGAGCACCATGGCCTCAGATTTGGAGGTGCTAACTCTCATCCCTGCCGCTTCACACTCGGCTGCAAAACGCCCCAGTGAATGCTGGAGGTCACGGTCCGAGGAGGCAAACAGGACCACATCATCCGCGAACAGCAGAGAGGCGATCCCGAGACTCCCGAACCGAATCCTCTCCGCCCCCTGGCTGCGCCTAGATATCCTGTCCATGAAAGTCACGAACAGGACCGGTGATAAAGGGCAGCCTTGGCGGAGGCCAACACCCACCGGGAACGTGTCTGACTTACTACCGCGGATACGAACACAGCTCCTACTGCAGGCGTACAGAGACCGGGTGGCCCGTGCCAACGGGTCCGGCACCACATACTCCCGCAGCACCCCCCACAAAAACCCTCGAGGGACCCGGTCGAAAGCTTTCTCCAGGTCTACAAAGCACATGTAGAGTGGTTGGGCGAAGTCCCAGGACCCCTCCAGTAGTCTTGCGAGGGTAAAGAGCTGGTCCACTGTTCCACGGCCGGGACGGAATCCACACTGTTCGTCTTGAATCTAATGTTCGACAAGCGGTCAGAGCCTCCCTTCCAGCACCCTGGCATAAGCTTTTCCCGGGAGGCTGGGCAGTGTGATACCACGATAGTTCGAGCACACTCTCCGGTCCCCCTTCTTGAAGATGGGAACCACCACCCCGGTCTGCCAGTCCATGGGCACTGTTCCCGACCCCCATGCGACACTGCAAAGGCGTGTCAGCCAAGACAGCCCAACAGTGTCCAGCGCTTTCAGCATCTCAGGGTTTATCAGTGTAATAGCTTGAAACCAGAGGCAGGACTTTATATGTGTGCATGTGTGTCCTCTTGCACATGAATACAAGCCAAACCGGGACCTTTACAAAACATCACTCCATAGTGCTACAAGTGGTCAAAAACTCCACAGGGACCAAGCATCTAACACTATGTGATACAGGCAGTTTACATCCTTAAAGGAACATGCATTTCAATGTGCTTATGTTGTTGTTTGCATGGGGCTTTTCCTTAACAGTTATATTATGTAGAATAATGTAATATATTAATCCATGTTTTTTTTAATGCATATTTATTTACTTGCTATGTTTTGAAGCGTTGATTAGTTAGAGAAACTGCCTCCGTGTTTCTTTTTAGACGTATCAAATGAATCTTGGACGTCTGACCTTGAGAGCAGCGAGTCTGGACGAGAGCGCCAGAGTCTAGTCGAGCCGTGTTTGTGTGTTTGCAGTGATCACAGCCGCGGTTAGTAAGACCTCAGCTGCCGCTGCTGGAAACAAGCTGAAATTATTCCACAGTACTCAAGTGAGTTTGTTCTGCTGGAGCAGGATGTTGCGCTTCCATTTTCTGTCCCCTTTCCATTTCTTCAGTGTCTAATGGCCCGGCGGTGGCTATTTCCTGGAAGCAGTATACACACCCAGACTACAGCTCACTGCCTCTAGTCTCAGGAGAAAAGATTTCCTTCTCCATTTTTTGCCGGCACCGCACAGCAGCCGGGTCCAGACCCTCGGTGCTGATGCTGAGGGCTGAAGACTACGTTAATCTGACTGTGACGATGGGAAAGACAGCTGTGTGTGTATATTGATGTGGAGGAAGAAGGAGGCATACATCGAACCGAACAGGGGACTGAACTGGCCATTAATCTTTGAGCAGGGTCAAGGGCAATGCCTTTGGCCAATGGTTCCCATGGCAACCATGCCTGTAATATATAGGAATTCTCTACAAAACACATAACAGTATAAACACCCTGCTCTTGAACCTGAACACACACACACACACACACACACACACACACACACACACACACACACACACACACACACACAGCTGTACAGGTGTGCCATTGGTATGCAGTGCGTTTGGTGAGGTGCGTTCACTTTGGCCCATTACAGTGGGAAATGAGACACAGCCCTTAACTATCATTACTGTAATTGGTTAAATTGCCGCTACATGTATCTCTCTCGCCTGCTGCCAATATAGCAATGAGGGCATCCAGTACAGGATTTAAAAAAACAAAACAATCTCCACACAAATAACTGTGGTGCTGAAGTAAAGATGACAGGTGAGTTTTCTCCTGGGAGGAGAAGATAAGCAGTTATATTTTTATTTTCCTCCCACGCTGACACACTCAAGACACGCTCTGACAGTTAGTGCACAAGCAACACACTTAACAATATTGTTTGTTTTGGGTGATTTTACATGTCGATTTCTTTCCATAGAAAATGACACAAAAAGAGTAGAAACTACAAATTATCATTATTGGTGTGTGGTACCGGCCCAGTCGCCAGAGACAATGTTGGCATGGGCACTGCAAACCATGGAATATGTTCAATGTGGACATCTCTGAACCTAAAACACATTTCATGAACCCATTCATGTCAGCCTTGTATTACGCTTGCTGACGCACCTGCCTGGTGGTGCTGATGCTGCAAAGTATACATCCATTTGTCAGCCATTCTTTGACTTTGTGAACTGCTAAAAAGTATTGTCTTGATGAGATGCAGTGCCAGAAACCAGAAAACTGCAGCATTTTCCTCACAAGGAACTGCTTACGATCACAAGAGTCTCCAGCGCGACTTGTCACATTGAAACATCGGGGGATTGGCAGGAGAACGAGAGCAATGATTGGATCAATGATTTGATCAATGATTGGATCGACGAAGCGTGAGACTTTTACATTGGAGAGGTTTGACCATGATGCAAGTGGTGATAGTTGGCCTCTTCTGGCTACAACCAATGTAGGCAGTTTAAATGGGAATTTCATGGTTAAAACTCTGGAGGTAAAACTTCCAAAATATTGCAGTCGTCTTTCTCAGGTGTGGTGCATGAGGACAGGACCATGACACTCAGATCTCTTCTGACAAATCCATTAATCTGAAAGATTTAGCATGACACTTTGCACTGTGGACCTTTACTTAAATAATACTAGAATAAACATATTTTACACTATGGTAGTGATTTTTAAATTAATGGTTCCCCCTACAGAATTCAGGTAGACATTACTCCACTATATCTTTGCATAGCAAGTAGATAATGCTGATATATTAATGCTCTGAATGTTGTACATGAAGCTTCTGAGTAAATTATGTGACTACTTCTTCCACCACTCACTGTTGGGCTAAAACAAATGCAGCCCAGCAGCTGCCTGAAAGATAGGAAATCATGCAATTAATATGTTAAATGAAAACCACCAGAGTAATGCTTCAAAAGCGCACACACACACACACACACACACACACACACACACACACACACACACACACTCCTCTGCACCTCTCCTCCCACTTGTAGGGCCTCTTCTCGCCCATTGTGAAGAGAGAAGAAGAATCTGTAGTGTTCTCACCCCGCCCGTGCCCTGGATTGATTCAATGTAGCGCTTCACAAGGAGAGCAGGATAATGAGATCACAGCATGCATTTTTCATGGACAGGATGAATGCGCTACAGACACGGCACAGAATCTACGTTTCAAATAAACCGCAGCCCACGTTCATCCCAAAAGAAGCTTTGCCTGGCAATAAGAAGTCATCCTCCAGTGTTCTGTCTCTGAAGTGAAGACAATAACCTTGAGCAATGGCAGGACCATCGGTGAAAGAAGAAATCCAACACGTACTTTATGTGTATTTTGTTTTACAGGTCTGATTTGCAGATCAGGATGAAAAGCTGGAGGGCCACAGCTTGCATGAAATGTGCAGATCTGACAATGTTATTTATTTATTTATTGGCAGCACACTGATTGTGAGGGTCTGGATCCATTCCAGGCAAGAGACTGTGTGGCAGCGCAAGAATAGACAGCACAATAACAGTGATTACAGTCTGATGCAGGCAGTAATTTCATTGTGGTCGGCAGGAGTGTGTGTGTGTGTGTGTGTGTGTGTGTGTGTGTGTGTGTGTGTGTGTGTGTGTGTGTGTGTGTGTGTGTGTGTGTGTGGCAGCCTCGAGCATGCAGAAGTCTTAATATAAAGGCGAATTGTGTTGTATTTCAACACAATTCGCGAGTATTACACACTCGTCGTGAAGGTCCTCCATTGCTTTCCTGTGAGGTTTCTAGACTCTTTTTTTTTTTTAAGATGGTTTCCGCTAAGTGCATCTCAGTCAAGCCATTAACTCCAGACCAAACCAATACCACAGCTAATCAGCTTCGACTGGAGAGTTCATGAACCTTCAAGGCTCTGGAAACCATTTTTCTTAATCAGCGTCTTATTGTAAATGATGAGGTTTTAAATGAGCTCACTGTTATCTACCAAACTCAGAGGAAACACTGGTTATTTCACTGGAGAGATTTGCAACAAGACCTCCAAACTAAGTGACAATTAAATAGTTTTCCTATCTAGCGCTCATATTAGCACCATGGAATCCTTCGCCAGCTCCCAAAATGTTTTCGACTGTTACAAAAAGGACTCACGTGAGTGCTGCTGAAATAATTGCCACCGCAGTGGCTGAGGTTTGGTTAGGTTTACAAAAACAAACGTAGTTGTGGTTGGTAAAAGATTGTGGCCCTGCTTAAAGGTAAACCAACGTTAACTGTCTGGAGGAAATGGAATGCTACTGTTAGAGGCCAAGAATGACACGTAGCTCACTGGTGTAACGCGTTTAATTTATATATATGTATATATGTATACTTCAACTTACTAACGCCTTTCTTCTACTCTACTGGCGCCCAGCGCCACACGACCATCAGTCTCCATTTTCAAAGTAATACACTTTCTTGACCCAGAGGAAACGTCCCCGACATTTTCCCCAAGAGGTTTTCTTTTGTCATAACAACATCACACTACTAATGTCGTTCACTCTGAGAGGCAACAATCAGGATTCACACCACAATAGGTTTTATTATCATCAAAGTGTTCATAGGTCATTCTAATTTGAACGAACAACCAATGCTGTTCTTTTTTCATGAGATCTCTGTATTTGTCTCTGTTTTGGTCTGAAGTGAACGGTACTGGGCGGACAATAGGCACAAATTGGATTATTGGTTATTGCTTGTTATGTCATTTCTATGTTTCTGATTAAAAGTACAGCAATGAATACGATGTATGAAGGGTAATACAGTCACATAATGTCAGCAAAAACACACTTTCATCTACACACACACAGAATATAAACTAATAGTTGGAGGGATATTTTTTGACTGGACCGAAGATTGGACCAACTTGCCAACAGATCAACATTGCCCTCCACAGAGCCACAGTGCTAGTGTGTAAACAACTCAACACAATTGCATTAATTATGAGTCCAATGAAAGGTTGTAAATAACAAAATCCAGGAATTGGAGGCGATTCTATTCACTGGAATGTGTGTATGATATATACTGTAACTTGTGAAAAGTTGAGCAGTAGAATACATTCCACATCAATAAAAGTAATTGGTTTTAAAGAGACTGTGGTCTGAGCTCTGGGAATCCTGTGAGGTTTATTTCCCCCCACAGCTCGATGGGCTCGAATAATCTCGGCAGTTTCTCATTTGCTTAGGTTATTTCTGTGGGTCTATTTCTGCTGAGTCCTGGATGTTCCGCTGTCACGGATCCTGACTGAGTGACAGTTGACGCATATTTCATGCAGTGTGTCGCAATGGCATACTGATAGGAAGAAAAAATAACGTTTAAGCGCTGGGCTCTAACCTCCATCCTCCATCCTCTGAGAATTAGTAAATTACTCTGTCGTGGGAAGGAAAGGCAGGCAGGCAGGCAGCCAGGCACACACACACACACACACACACGCACACACACGCACACACGCACACACACACACACGCACACACACACACACGCACGCAGACAATGAGGAATGTCCTCGTTGTTTCCTGGCCCGTCAAGCCCTCTGTAGATCAGCATTAATGGAAAAGCTGAATGTTTAATTTATCAAGAGAGAGTTGTTCCTCGTATTGTTTGGACTGCTAATGTTTAACTCTGCGATCAGCTTCTCTCTGAAGACGGTTGTCAAAGTTAGTTTTCATGCTTTTCCAGTAAAGACAGAGCTTTCTCCATTAGGTCGCATCCCGCCGCAGCAGCCCGTTGGGGGAGTGCTCATGCTGTAGACTCGCCAGTTAACGCTGGGTAGCTGCTCTCTTCTGTCTGCTGGATGCCTGGGTCACAGCACTTTGAGTAACTAGCTGTCACAACAAATTTGTGCGCCACACACACACACACCACGCTGTCATGTTCGGGGCTTGGTGTGTATACCAGCGATAATTGGTCACCAAGGGGAGGGCAAAAGAGGCACAGACTGCAGCACGCTTATAATGAAGTGGCACACAGTGTCTGTTAACGAGCAGTTTTGCTGATTGATTCGCCATTATCGGGAAAAAAATAATACATTTTCAGTGAAAAAGAGGCATCCGCTTAATGGTTTATAGTCACGCTAACCGCTCTGTGAGAACAGTGGAGGAGGATGGAAATGTCATTCATTTTACAGGTATTTGGTCAAACACTAAATTGTTGGACAAAGCACAATGCTGACCAGATGGAATCATGTTCCTACCAATGTCGCTCCAATAAATCTGATAGTTGTCGAGATATTTCACTCAAAATCACAAATAGGAACCTCAAGGAGGCAAACATGGGAAAACCAAAGTCAGTTAGATTCATCTCCTGGGGATCATGAATGTCATGGTAAACCATTCAAAGGTTGTTGTGTTTCAACGTCCTCAAAGCCAGGTCATTATCATGAAAGAGGAACTGGCCTACGCAAACTGTTGCCTCTAAAGTGTAATTGTATGCTTTAGAATCCAGATTTCCCTCCATTGAAACTGACCAATCCATGAAAGCAGCCCCAGACCAAATGTACACTGCTGTGTCCACAAACCTTTGGCCATCTAATGCTTGTCGGTAGTTCCAACTGGTTGATGATGAGACCTGTTTTGACCTTGCATGCCTTTTTGTTGCCTTTTGGGACAATCTGGTGAAATTGGTTGTATTCACTTCCCCTCAATGTTAATTGCCGCAATTCTATTACATTTTGTTAACCTTTATAATTGAATTTCAAGAGGCTACAAATGTTGCAAGAAAACACTTTCGCAACAAAGCAATATACTATTACTGCCCGACCTTTGAATTACTCAGTTTGCTCGTGTTATTTCCCCAGTGCCTCGTCACATTTCCTTATCACTGTCGTCGTCTGACTCTGTGTGCGCCACCATCCTGGTCCTCTGTTTCCCTCTACGTCTCACTGTCACTGTGAGAACTTGTCTGAAACCTGTTACCCAGCAGACGCTGGGGAAATCTCAAGCCGTCTGCAACGCGGGGCCTCTCAGAAAGCCGAGAGAATAAATGTTGAACTGTGAAAGGGTGAGCGGCTTGGGTGAAAGGAGCGGAGGCCAAGAGCCGGACAGTCGGGTAGAAAGAAGAATCTATTTCTTTCATCTCCTTGAAGTGTCAGTGTATGTAACCATGTGGGCCCGTGGGACCACTAGGAAGCGTTGCGTGTCTCTGACAAGTCCCGCCGTGTAGCGAGGCCGCTCGCTGGAGTCTCCATGGCAATGGCAGAGCCAGGAGGAAGAGCGGGGAGGTTTTGGAGGACCCATGTGGAGATCTCCATTGATCTGGACGAGACTCTCGCTGAAGAGGATGATTCACTCACTCGACAAAGAAAACAAGAGGCGCAGGCTGGTGAGAGAGCGCGAGCGGAGCCTTTTAAAGACAGCCATGACTTGTTGAATTCACCCTTTAAGCCACAGATTTGTCAGCAGGGGCCTGAATAAGATATAGCCTCATATGCAGACTGTAGGCCCGTTTTGTTAACACTCATAAATCACTCATTGCTCTCGTGAGCAATGTTTTGTGCAGTGCGGATTTCATTGCCTATGTCCTCTGACTAACATCAGGCGCTGTGTTACCCAGTCAAGTTAGCGGGAGTAATAGTTTAGAATGGCAATTGCCAAAGATAGCATTGATGGCCTGAATAAAACAGCGGCCTTTACTTTCCTCCAGGCTGTGATCAGGTTCAGCCCTCCTGAGCCTTTTAAACAAGTCTGGTTTCAATGCTTGTGAGCTGCTGGTGGTGTGGGGAGGAAAAGGATGGTTGGAGTAAGGCACTGGGATTAGGCTTGAGGCATGGTAATTTATTCACATCATCAGATAAAAAAAAGGATTAAATTCCTATCAAATAAGCCCAATGCATAATATGTCTTTTGTCACAGGGAGCAATTTGTTTGCAGCAGAGCAACAGAGAGAAGGAAGCATTTTATACATTTTTATAATGAGGGGAAAAAAAGAGAAATTGGGTTGAAGAGAAGAAGAAAGAGGGGGCGAAGAGAGATAATCCTGAATGGCTCCCTGGCCTTTAATGCCTCAGATTCTTTTCTCCCAGGGTGTGAAGGGGACGTGTTGTAAATGTTCCTTCGCAGACCTTCATAAATCATGTTGTGTTATGAGGGGCCCCAGCTCTCTTTTTAATTCTCCTTCCCTCCGGCTGACCATCCCTCCTTCTCCTGCTTCTCCACAGCCTCGCTTTCAGGTAGAAATTCTGTTGCCATGGTGATTCCAATCGCTGTAAACGCTACAGCACGATGGGGAGGATCTGCTGCCGGAGAAGGAGGGATGCGTTATATTTACATTCCCGAACATTTGCAGCGGCCGTCCAGTATTCCTCTCCCTGACAGGACGACTACCCGACAGCATTACGGAGCAGATAGGAACAACATGGACGCTGAGTTAATGTTCCTAAATGATCAACGGTGTGGCTGTTGGACAATCAAATGGATGTCTCACGTAGAACTAAAATAGATTCAAAGCATTGTTTTAAACATGTCTTGCAGTTTGAGCAGTTTCATGATCTCATTTTTCAGTTACGAATTACAGTGTCCTTGTTGGGGATGAATCCAAGGAACGCATTCTCATTCACAACTTGTCAGATACTGGCGGCATGTCCCGTGCAAACTAAAAGTAAACGTTGACATTTTGTCACCTGGGTTGTTAGTCACGTGAGTCAATATCAATCGCACTCTTTGCCCAAACCAAAGTGTTTTTGCCGCCTACACCTGACTTCCTGAGAAGAAGGACGTTTCATTTTAAAAGGACACTATACATGTGAAGAGCGTGTATTGAAACGCTGTCCTGTTGAAAGATGATGCTAACTAACACTAGCGGGGTACTGACCAAGAGTTGGGAGTGAGAATGTGTTGCTCCAGGGATGGCAAAGTCCATCACTTTGGTCCAAACGGAAACATCACAAGATATTATTGACTGCCAATACATTTTGTACTGACATTTATGGTCAAGACCTTTTCACACACAAATGCGAGAAATACTGCAGTTTGGCTAGTGCTCCTCAAATTATGACGCGCTACGTACCCCATAGTTCAGTTTCCGTAGTGTCAACATGTGCTCGCTGCACGCACAGTGTACATTTCCGTCTTCACAGGAAGTTCAGGGTTTGGGCAACAAAACCACGTAGTTACGACTCTAACAACTCACGTGACCAATGAGACACATAGAGACACAAACAGCGGCCTCCCGTGTCCGTCTCTCACTTTATACGACTTCAGCTCTGTGTTTTGAAAACTGAGAGACTGCCATGAAATTTGGAACAGGTATCCGTAATACCCAGAGGATGAAGCCTTTCACAAATATCTGCAAAACCTACGACATTACCATCAGCCTTAGCTGAGCTTTGTGTTTAATGCTAATTAGCGAGAGTTAGCATGCTAAGATGAGCATTAGCATTAGCATTGTAAGCATGTGTTTCTAACTGCAAAACAGACAGGACATTTTGTCTACTGCATATTCTTCTCATCTTGCAGCCATCACTGTGGTTTCTGGTCTTTTTTTCTGTCTGTTGAATTACACAAAGTAACACTGCCTCTGTCTTTTTGTGTCAACATGTTTGTGGTGGTCACAGGTTTTGGCCGTGCAGAACGGTTGATCAAAAGGCAAAGAGTAAGCCTAATAAACCAAACAGTGTCGGTCTAAAGCGATGAATTAAATTGCGCTGAAAAGAACTGAGCCGCAGACAAAGTGTGGAAGTGGAAAAGATATCTTATGAATAGCACTTGTATACATTTTTGCTCTAGGACATTGAATTATTTTGCATTTTTTAGCCTTTGGATGGCCGTGTTTTAATATGATAAGCTACTAAATACCTCCCTAATGATACGCCGTTTGTAAATTTGCCAGAGTGTCTCACGGCGGGGTTAGAGGCTTCAGGACACGGAGACGCTGTTGATTTTAGTTTCTCTGTTGGTGTAACAGTGAGTGTTGATTTAGAGGGTCGGGTCTGCAGCTCACAAGAACAAAGTGTCAGTCAAGCAGGCACATGAGGTGATTCTTCTGAACAGAAAAATCTGTGAACTATGGATCTGAGCAGAAGTACTGGGTCAATAGCTTGCAGTTGAGGTAAGACTTGTGATTGATCCAAGTCTTAATAGCTCAGTCCCTTTAATTTCATCCTCATGATTATGAATTGTAAATTCAATTGTTTTCTTGAGCAAATCAGAGCTCCACCCCTCTGCTCTTCATGTTTTGTTTCGGATCGAGTTTTTTTGTCTGTGTGCTTGATGGTGTTTTTTCATCCGAATGCTCTGAATGCATTGAGGCCATCTTCTTTCTCTTAACTCTTTCTTTCCTTTTCAGGCAGCTCACAACCCCCGTCCTCCTTGCACATCCATACCCACCACATTGCCACCCCAACATCCCCAATTACCCCCCAGTTTCAAGCAGCACTCCACATCCCCCTGCATTGAAATGGACCAGTTGCCATGGCAACCCCATACAGCAGCATATTATTCTGCTGTCAAACTTCAAAAAAGGATCAATTAGTGATGATGTCACTGCGTCATGCGAACCACTCGAATCCCAATTCCTTCAGAGCGGCCAGCCTGTGTGTGTGTGTGTGTGTGTGTGTGTGTGTGCGTGTGTATGTGTGTGTGTTCATGAACATACGTACTACTTATGAGACCTGTAGTGATCTGAAGGATTCGTCCTTCACTCTGCCTCATGTTGGAAGATGAAGGCAGACTTGAGGTGCCTGACTCACCGCTCCACTCTGTGTGGGAGGGTGGCTGGATGGGGAATACAAGTAGAATGAAATCCACTGACTTTCAGCACGAGGGTTAGATAAAAAAGAGAAATCAGATACAGATCGGATTTTTGGAGCTTGTGAAAATGTAAAGTCGACAAAAACAAGTTAAATCCAGTGCACTGTGTGGCATTCCTCCCAGAGCCACAGTAAGAACAAGTGCTGCACACCAAATACAGAGCCCATTTCTCCGACGGTGCAAATAGATGTAGCACACCTCAGAGTGTTGTCACCCTGCGGCAACTCAGTTGCCATGTTCCTTCCATAGCAGAAGCCATAGATCCATTGGTTTATGACTGGAAAGGCATAGTTCATCAAGTATACACAATGGAAAAATGTGCATATTCCCTCAGAATACATCAAGCAAATTTATCAATACATGGTCAAGGTGGATTTTTTATTTTTTTTGGTCCTCCCAGTGATCTTGTGGTGTTCATAGTTCTGTTTGGTACTAGTAGTTGATGCATGCAAAATATGCCATATAGGGAAGAAACCTATTGTTCTTCATAGCTGCTTTGCAGACACTGTAAAGGTGAGAAATGTATTTAAGTGACATACAACAAGTAACATTAACACTATAATTGTTCATGCTTCCAGTGTTCTATTTTGTATTTATTACATTTGATCTGTAACAGTTGCATTGTATTACAGAGTTGTATTATAATATAGATTATTATTTTATTACTTTTTATTTGATTTTATTTGTGATCCAATCGATCAAAGTGTAAAGGAAAAGTAAAGGAACTGACCTGGGATAATAGAGATGGCTGTCTTTGTGATCAGCTCATTCTCACTCCCAGGGCGTCAATTACAATTTGTCAAACCCCTCAGCGTCTATATCGACGCACAAGACTTTATGAGCCGCAACGGGCCTCCGAGTAGCTACAGGGTAAACCCATCACGTGTCATCTACGCTAAGAGAACATTTTCCGGGAGTGAGATGATATAGTATAATGGGTGGGAAGGTAGAACAAACACAAGACTTTAAACCAGAATTTTGCACGCTTAGGCCCATAATTAATTTCTCATACATCTGCCATTCACTCCTCTCACTCATGCTCACTCATAATTTCCTTGCTGTCAATCACAACATCAGCTGTTCGGATCTGCTGGTCTCTTCTATCGAATAACACAGCGACACAATTGCATCATTAGCCTGTCATCCTGCTGCTGTCTCTTTTAAATATGACTGTCTCTCCACCTTCAGTTCATTCATGTTGCTGTTTCGCACCCCTCCACCTCCCCATCTCTGGCCAGTCTTCGCTGGTCCATCAGCTTCATCAACTCATCCTTCCATCATCATCATCATCATCATCATCATCATCATCATCATCATCATCATCATCATCATCACCACCACCAGGACTCTAAAGGGAGATTACAAATCTCCCTTTAGAGTCCAAGTTCTGTCAAGACTTTATCATCCCCTGTTAATAATAAACAAGTATATTTTCTTCATCTGACTTTTCCTAAGTGTCTTTGTTTTAATTCAGAGTGCTTACTGTGACCGCAGTGGAGCGTCAGAGTTAATCACATTGGGCTAACCAGAGCGTTAGAAAGTGACGCCAAGTGATCGAGGAAATTGATTTGAACTTGTTTTTCTTTCATTTCTTTTTCTTTCTTGTTCTTTTCTTTTCTATAATCACTGGGTTTTATTGTGGTGAGCGATTCTCAAAACAGGTGGGACATAAAATGTTGGTAATTAT
This sequence comes from Taurulus bubalis, assembly GCF_910589615.1. NCBI lineage: Eukaryota > Metazoa > Chordata > Actinopteri > Perciformes > Cottidae > Taurulus > Taurulus bubalis. The sequence goes on from NC_136595.1 coordinate 8,070,002, forward strand.
CTCGTCTAATTGGCAGATAATGAAAATAGCAATGACGAATAAAAAAAAAGAGAACATAGAGCACTAAGAATAAGCAGGTTTCCAAAGACGATAACAACAATTTCACCAGAGAGTATTAGTAATATTTCCTGAACACTGCTTGAGTTGATTATAATTGTGTTTCTTATTTCCAGAGGGAAATGCTAGATGTGTGTTTAGTCTCTCTTCCCAAAGAATTTACCTCTCTGTTTGCTTTTTAAAGCCACTCTTCTGAAGGCATCTTCCTCCTCCTTCTCCTCTTCCTCCTCCTCAGTTCATGCATGCATCATTAAACCTGTTTATAGAACAAATATTTAGATTCCAAAAAAGCCTTAAGAAGCTAATTCCTGAAGACTGGATTATGCATCGATTGTGATTTACAAAGTATGTGACAAATTACAGTAAAAAGCAACATTATAGGTGTTGTCAATAGCTTATCTACAGGACTCTGGAGGGATGAACACCATCTCCAAATATTCCATCTTTTGATGTTTTGATGATGGGGTGGAAAGCGCTGTCTAGAGGGCGCAGTCAGCTTTGAATGTTGCACTACATGTTGACCATGTCTAAAGGCAAAATGCTTGCTCAGAAATGGCTGAAGTCGAAGTGAAAAGCATCCCATCATAGCCTCATAGCCTGGCTGCATCCGCATTGCCTTCCCTGGTCCCTCTCCAAGAGCAGTGTTTGCAGTGCAGTGTTTATTGTTACAAGACCAGAAAGCATACAAATGGAGATAATGCTGCACACTTTTGGACAGCCTCTCTTTAAAGGAATGTGTGTTTTACGATTACAGAAACTTTTGGACGGACCCATGTTGCTTTCTCACCCGCCAAAAAGATGGCTCAGCCGCTGTCAGAAGCATTTGGTTTGAGGATAAAGGCTTTGAAGGTAAATTCACCCATTCGTACACTGATGGCAGAGGCTACCACACAAGAGGCCACATGCTCATCATTAGCACTAAACACACACACACACACACACACACACACACACACACACACACACACACATTGATAGCAGAGACATGGAGAGTGCAGGGGTCAGAGATCGAACCTCCGGAAATTCTTGTTCTCAATCCGAGTCAGACAGTAGACAGTCCATTATGAATTTCGAGGCGTTCACATTGTGTGATGACTGTCCTGTGAATCGCAGAGCTATGAGTCAACGCGCTTCCTCCATCTGCTGCTCTCAACATCTTTCACAACCGACCAACACGCCCACGCCACGCTGCAATTGGCCAGCTGTGCGATCTCGCCTCTCCCTCATGACAGCAGGCTTTTCACATCCCAACTTTGAGCGTAGGCATTGCAAAACAGCAATATAAAGTGTTGCCTTTCTGACACCTTGAGACAGCACTCAGTATACAAACTCGCTTGTTTGAAGCAAACTGAAGCCTTCGACCCGTCAGTCCAGAATCTGGCATCGGTAAATGTACGATTCACATCATATCCATGCTCTACTCACTCTGATGAGCCTCCTGCTGCGCAGATGCTGCAGGCATTGTTGCTCTGGAAGAGAACACTCCCATGCAGGGTCTGTATCTTATTCATCTTTCTAAAACTTAACAATGGAAAAGAGGAATTCCCCAGGTCATTTGAAGGCGCCTTCCAGCTTGTGCTGAATCCTTCACGGATGCCAGAATCATGCCGAATGTCTTGATTTCAGATGATTTTTGATATTTGGTATTTTTTATTTCTGGTGGTGAATAAAATGATGATGGTCGCTGTCCTTGGTCCTGATCTATGGTTGAATCTGGAGACCATTACACATCACACACTAGCACACACGCGTACACTGACAAAACGCATGCACGTACACACACACACACACACACACACACACACACACACACGGTGTGTGTGCATGATGTTCCACCACATCACATCCATATCATTTTCCATGTTGAATCTGGTGTGATCGGATTATTTAGGCTGACATAAACCGTTTATGTCGCAACTATCAAACAACATTGGATGTGTGCTTCCTTGCGCGCATGTGTTGGAGTGTCTGTGGAGAGAGAGAGAGAGAGAGAGAGAGAGAGAGAGAGAGAGAGAGAGAGAGAGAGAGAGAGAGAGAGAGAGTTGTAATGCGCGGTGCATTCTTCTGTGGAGGGCGAAGCGATCAGCCATCCGCAGGGCAGCAAGAATTACTCGAAATATCTACAGTCACTCATCGCGCACTGACAGGGACATCTGAATAGTTCCGCAAAAAGAAAGTCGTCGCGTTTTCGTCCCGGTTGGAAGTCCCCAAACCTTTTTCGTCCAAACTGCCCTTTGGGTGGAAGTTGTGCAGCCTGGAGCCCCGGAGGAGTCCTGTCCCTCCGCAGCCCCGCGAGGGTTGATCTGTCCCCTGCTGAGAGCGCAGCCTTGCATCGGCCCGGAGGATCCACAGGACCTGCATCCGAAGGAATATCGACAGAATGGTGAGATCTTGCAAAATTGCATGAATTAGAATTGTACTGTGTCGAATTCAACATCACAGTTAGTGCACGGACGTGGATGTGTTGGCGGGTGTCTGGTGAGGAGAAGGGGAATATAGCTCGCCGGCATCTTGCGGCATGTTGTCGGCTGGCCTCAGTGAGGAGGTGCCCTCCTTCCTCCAGCGGCTCCTCGCCGCGCGCAGATTGCACAATTACTGCAACCCGCACAATGTGCGTCCAGCGGGAGATAACAGACACACACTGTGTGTGGGGATCATAGAGGAAAAAATCCCGTTGATAGACACAACATGCTCTCCAACATATTGACAAATGGCCCATGTGTCCATATGCATGAGGAGGCTCAGCCTTTCTCAAGTCTGTTTGGGTGGTGACTGAATAATAATGAGTAAGCCTGGACACTAATGATGTCAGAGGCAGTGTTATATTGCGCGTAGACAGTGATGGACTACCAATGTCCTTCTGCCTCTAGTCCTTTATGTTATTCATACGATTATGCATGCATTGTACCAGCCCTGGATCAACACACAGCAGGCCTGAAACACAAAAATACAATTACCCAACAACAACAACATATATGGCCCTTTGCTCCATGCATTTGAGGATGTAGTATTGTGGGCTTTGGTATCCCTGAAGATCAATGAAATCCAGGCCTTTTGGTTTAAAGCTGTGAGTGACCTTGTGATGCATCCTGCTGTTACTGAATCACAGCTGCTGCTTTTTCTTCTCTGCTGCTTGTGTTTGGACAGGTTGGAGGGTTAAAACAGCCGGCCAATCACAGCCGCTCTTATTCAGTTATCTGCTCTTGATTGACAGAGGTGAACTTTCTCTTCGCTCCCTCACTATTTTATGATTGTGCTGCTCATGTCTGGCCCAGGAAGTGTCTCCTTATTGTTTTGGTCACCCATATCTCAGGATCGACAGCCGCAAATTGGTTGATAAAAGGCTCATGTTGAGCTATTTGTTGACATTTCTGAATGCTGAGCTGCAGCCTCATTCATAAAGAGCGATGAATGAGCGACACGTCCGCCCCCGAATCCGGATTCAAGGCCAAGCAAGTGCTGGTTTAAAATATGGTTCGGTAAAAGAACAACACTGACATCCATGCTTGCACTGAACATCCGTGACAGATGTTTGAATAATTGAGCAGATTAATCAAAAAAAGACAGCACTGTGTTTGCAATTCTTTTTTTGTTTAAATGTGCAGTTCACATCTGGCCAACCCCAAGATCCTGTTTAGGTTCGCGTGACTCACGGGGGACAAACAATGTCCGCCGCACATCATTAACAAGCTGCTGCTAAAGCCTTGTTAAAAACATTCGCAGCATACGTGCACAAGTGTGAGGGAAGAGCCCTCTCAGATCTCTGTGACGCTGACATTTAAATGTCCCTATTAGCCTTGTTGTGTTGGCCAGAGCAGCAGAGGAGGAAGAGAGCGAGGGAGGAGAGGACATTAGGCGGCGGGCCCAGTCTCAGCACGGCAACCTTGTAACACAACTAGTATCACGCATGGGCCGAGTCATTTAGTCACATCGAGGAGATCCAGTTATGGATGCTGATGCAAAAGACCAACAATAGACACCTTTGTTTTGTTTTGGTTCCATTCAGCTTGAGTCTTATTTGCATTTCACAGCATGGTATAAGATAATTAATAGCTGGGAACATGGAGACATTGTAACAAAGAAGTCCATCATGAAACGTGCAGCAGCCGGGGGATCCAGAATCCTAAATCCACTTCCTCTTGAGAATTAACATGTTCTCTTTTATGTTAACTGTGTTGATTACATGCATTCACTTCTCACATTCACAGTGGCGTTGTGTGCATATTGATGTACTTCACACTCTCCTTTGTTGCTTAAGAAAACTAAAACTGCATGCAGCAGTAGGCCTATTGTTATGCATGGAAATGTGCCTGTCACGTAAATTCAAGAACATTGGGCCACGGATTGAATATTTGGATCGATATATATTAATATTTGGCTTAATGTTTTGGCACGTTGCGGTGCAAAAATAATTACACACTCCTTGCTTTTATAAGTCAAAATGGTGTGCAACAAAACAAGTTCTGATGGCCATTAAAGCCCACAGATTCAGTGATCTAGTAATACATTCATCTTCTCTCTCACTTTGAACCTCACTGTGCAGGTTCTGCCATAATAACCACACACGCCCCCTGTGACTGTGAGATGAACAGAAACAGAAGCAGTAACCCAGTCACTTCTAAGGAGCTTCAGTCTTCAATCAAGACCTAACCTTTGTTAATCGGTGCTCTCTCTCTCTCTCTTGTTGCCTTCCCAACCAGTAATGTTGATGGGAGGCCACATGTGTACCAGCCGTCAGAGCCACAATATTGCTGGTCAGCGCGGTTGCTAAGTGGAAATGGACAGGATGGTGGCCTGGTGGGGCCAAAGTGTTGTACAGAGTGGGTTGTCTGTGGCCAAACATTTAAACTGACCTACAATCCCACCCCCCCTCCAAAAAATGTTTCTTCTGCATATATTTACATTGAAATCCAATTTCCAGACAGTCATGAAAAGTAAAAACCTGCTTCGCTTGATCTTTAGCTCGCACAGCAGTCTGAATGCTCAGCGGGCAGTCGGCTCAAATGAGATCATTCGGTCAGTTTGTGCTGGTGTTCAGCAGCGTGGTGCAGCCATGCAAGAGACTCAACCCTGTCTCCGCCGTCTCCCTGCTCCCTGGCTCATGTGGGGAACCAGAGCAGTCCTGGGACGGATGCTTTGGTTGGCTGCAGCGATGGAAGAAGAATTTAAATGCATTTTTTTAAACATACAAATAACACACTGAGAATGTTCATTTATAAATATTCGGTGGTGGTGGATGAGAGTGTCTTAAACTCAACCATACACTAAATATTACAATAAATGCTGGACTGAGCCACAGATAACATATTACATGTTAATATCAAACGCAGGTATAGAACTAAACAAGTATAAGCTGTCAAATGTGCCCAAAGTAAGTAAAGTAAGTGTGAACACTTTCTGTCTCCATTTTATTGGATTTTTGTTGAGGAAGTAAAGGGAGGACAGAAGGAAGAACATTAGGACGCCACACTGAGGAAGAAGGAAATAATGGGAAACACAGGAGGAGAGGACGTGGATGAAGGAAAGGAGGAAAGGAGGAAAGGAAAAGGACAGATTTCAGGGACGAAAAAAAATAAAGAAAACAAACAAAAGGAGAACTGTTTTGGAGTAAAGCAGAAAGTCTCCCAAATTGGAAATATTGAATTGTCTGCCTTCATTTTCGAATTTCCAAAGCCACTCAGCCGGCTGCTTTATTTCTGACTTCCACCATCTAACAATAAAGCAAGGGACACCTGTCTGCCTGTCACTGTGTATTTTGAAGCTTATTTGGGATGTACCCTTTGACATGTCATCTAGTTTTCACGGAGGTCTGTGTGTATCTTTCCTTCGCACACTTTGGGAACCACCTATCCGATCTACTTCACACCTTCTGGGTGTATTGCTGGGAACCCATTGGACACGCTGCACATTCAGTGTAAATATTACTTGATCAAACAAGCAAAGGGTGCAGGTCCACGTTGATCAGCAGTGTCTCCTCCTTACATTGTTAGAGGACATAACAATGTAACAACATTATATTTATAGTAAAACATATTATTACTGGGGAAAAAACGTCTTCAATGAGACATGGCAGCTCCATAAATACTTATTTACAACACTACCCCCGGACATCAACAGATGATTATTACAAGAAAATTAAATGAATTTCAGAAAAATTGTCTCATTATTCAATCATCAAGACTACATTAAACCATTGTATGAACTCCAATGAGGTTACCAGTATGTCATCAACCTATTCATCTCAATCGAGTTCATCAAGCTTTTACCACATTGACTGTCTTTCTCAGGCTCTTACGCAAGTTCCCTAAAACGTCATCAATTAGTTACTTTCTTGAGTAACCAACTTGGTTAGTTAATCCCCGGTTTGTTGTGGAGGGAACGCAACAGGATCTGGTATGCAAGTCTCTGAGGATGATGTGTGACGTTATTTCAAGTATTCCTTTGTTTTTGTTCTCAAATGTCTTTGCCTCAGTCTCGTGACTACGCAGCCCACCCCCCAGTGAATTGTGGGAAAAATGGGACATAATGGGAGGAAGAAACCAGGCCACTTTTATTACTCTCTCTATCCCTCTCATCCTCCTTCTCCCTCTCTCTCTCTGTAATAAGTGCACCTCCCTCTCCCACCCCAAAATAATGAAGACTAAGTCATGTCTGTGTATATTAATGCCGCCCATAATTCCTTTGGCTAAATATAGAGCTGGAGACATGAGTGACTCTTCACTCCATGGGAATTAGACAGTATAGTGCTGGATTAACACATCGGATGATGATTCTTGAAGCAGAATTCCTTCTGTTTTCTGCAGTTCTTCTGAAGAAACAAGCAGGTGGTGTTGATGTGAAGATGAGAGGTAGAAAGAGAAGAAGAGTTTGGGGTTAAGGGTCGGCTAGCGAGTCGAGGGAGATAAGCCGCTGCATGCCTTCATGCTCGGGGCCACAACAGCTGTCAAAGCCTGACCAGATCAAAACGGCTCCCAGTGTCCCACCAAAAGCAAACATGGAGACTTTTTTCTCACCAGTGCTGCAGCGATATATGTGAATGGTCATTAAAAAAACAAAACCCGCTCCTCTTTTCACACTTATTCCTGAGAGGAGTAATTCCTCTTCTCCTAAGAGGAATTACTTCACTTCACACAAACAATCCACACATTCCTAAGAAAGCCGCTCTTCCTCTTCTTCTCTCAGCGTTTGCTTTTTTTCTCCTTCCCTTTTTCATTTCCTCCTTTGTATATTCTCCCCCCCCACCCTCTTGGGTGCAACTTTGCAACGGGTATCTATTAGTGCTATCATAAAGCTCAAATGTTTAGTTTGGAGACTGAACACGATTATGTGTGCATGTGTGCTCTTCAGACGGAGCGTCAAACATTACACACACTCGAGCTGACAGTGTTGAACATGAAAGCCACTGAGAATCATTAAGCCACTGATTACAGCTCGGGGAGGAGAGTCCTGAGCAGCTGCTGTGCACACACACACACACACATGCACACCCATAGGCACGCACGCTCACCCAGGCACACACACACACAAGCACAATCCTATAATTATGTCTTTGTGAGGACCCTCGCTAATAAAATGTTTCCCTTGCCCCTTACCCAAAACCTTAACTTAATGCCTGACCCCAACTCTTATCTTACGAGACTTTTGAGGCTGTAAGGCTCTTGGACCCAAGGGCCTTGGCCTTGGATGAAGGCAGAATTGGAAAGATGTGTGGGTTGCGGTCTGTAAACACAGTGGCTTGTCGTTTTGCATTGCTAAATTTGCATTTTTCCAACTGTGCTTAAAATCCGGTACCTGGTCTATATTTTCATCGAGGTTGACCCCCAGAATAAAAATAAGAAAGTACAGGCAGAGGGCAGGGTCCCTAGAAGCAGACATAAGCAATGATTACGAGGGATTATTTTAGTTTGAGTCTTTACATTATTATTTTAAAAGAAAATCCGACTTATTCTTCCGTTAAATACTCAAATCAGATGCATCTCTTTTACTAATTTGTATCATTGTGAGCCTGTAAACCTGCAACAGTTTTATTTGATGGATTGGAGTGTGGGAGGCGGTTCCTTCAGCACCGATCTCTGTGAATATATATATATATATATACATATACGCTCCATCTCCCATTCATGTCAACGCCTGCATCACTGACGAGTACCAAACATCAAACCTGTGTCATCTTGCATATTATTTAAGTTGTAGAAAAAAAAGTTTAAATTCGTAGAGCATCCTTTACAACTTTGTCCGTTTGCTGTACTGTTCACGCGACACAATTTGCTGTTTTCTTCTGTTTTTCGAGTCTTGAAGGTTTTCACACTACGCTTTGTCACAAAAAACATGTGCGAGACACCTCGGACACCTAACGTCACGCCCCTTTTTGCTGCAGAATGTGGGGCCAATATGCTGAATGGAAAGCTAATGTGGTTGTACATTAAGGGTCCAATTGGATATATAATATAACTGGGATTATATATGAAATTAGCAATGATTTTATCGTTTGTTCGTGTTATAGTGCAGTGTGAGGTTACCACAGAAGATGCAGCCTTTCCACTTTGTGTTCCAAAAGTGCTTCACTTTTCTTCTTGTTCCCCACACACACACACACACACACACACACACACACACACACACACACACACACACACACACACACTGAGACAATTCCAACTGTGTCAGGGTGAGAAACCATCAGTTTCTTGCTGGTTTTCTTTTCTTTTCCTTAGAAATGACTTAATGGCAGTTTGTGCTCGAGCACTCCGCATGAAAGCTTCTCTCTCGAAGAGCATCAGCAGCCATTATGGAGGCCTTGGCAAAGCTGCAGACTCCCATTCATGTTGTGTCTTGTTATTTTTCTGTCGTTTTGCATGTGTGCCCTTCTGTGACTCGCTCTCGCAAAAAAGAAAGAAAGAATGAAGGTTCTGTCTGTCCGGGGCTGTAAAAGGGATTCATATTCAACTAAAATCATTTGTGCTCGGTTTGCAAAATGCGTGAAATGTTTCTACTGAAAAACATGCTGCAATCTGAGTTGAGTTTAGTTTCCATGAAGGCACAAAGTCCGCCATCATTTAGCAACTGAAGTGCATGATGAAACGCGATGGGATCTATTTACAGAGCAGTGGACGGAGCAGAAGGAAGTCCCAGGTCCACGTGGTTCGGTTCGGATCCAAACTCAGCAGCTCTCTCAGCTGTTGCTCCTGACAACGGCAGGAGGAGGGGCTTGCTGCTGGCAGGGTTTTTGGTAAAGTAGGAGCGCCAAGCTGCCAAGCTCTCCCCGTGGGACGAGGCCCGACTGCTCAAGTCCTGCTACTTGGCTTCGCTCATGCGAACCCCCCGGGCCTGCAGAGTCAGGCTGCAGCCATGAGATACACACGGGCTCGTCGCAGACGCGCCACTTGACAGGCTTGTGTTCACGTGCACCGTTTGAAAAGCCAATCGTTTGAGAGGCTGACCACATCTTTACAATAGCTGCCTGCAGTTGTGAGTGGATATTCAGTCAAAGGAATCCCGACAGAGTATTATTTGTTGTGTTTTCAAACTGCATTTCCGTATAAACTCAATGGAAATGTCACAGTGCCAACAGTATGGCTGCAACTAATTATTGCCATGATGCAGTTTTAGTTTTTAGCATGTCAAATCATAATCTCCTAAAAAAGCCAGAGGACGTCTTAGAAGCCAACCCAAGTGTTCAAAATGCAAATATATATTTCGTGGAAAATGAAGAAAAGCTGGAACTAGGAAAGAATACTTTTTCTTTTTTTTAAAGACTTTGATTATGAAACTAGATCACACATATGTTTGTCTGGCTAGTCGATCGTTTGCAGGATATTTAAAACACTTTGATGGGAAAATTTGTCTGAGGGCCGAGCAACAAGGGGATTGATTTTTTGATGCTGATCCAGGAATTTTGAAAGGATTTCCCAACGCTGTGCGACAGGGCATGCTTTGTTATCATTTTCAACTTTTCTTCTCATGAACTAGTCTCTAATATTTTTAAACATTTTCTGAGATTAAAGTAAGTCTTTTTCACTTAAAGCGGCAGCACGTGTTCCGTTTGCATCCAAAGCAACTTCACATGTATATATGTTCAGATATACGTCTGAAAGCGATCAGTAAACAGTCAATATAAAGCTTGTATCTCCAAGTAGAAGCGTAAGAGTTAAACTAAAGAGCTGAACACACACAGAACCAGATACAAATGGAGATTTTATAAACATGTTCTACTGTTAAAATGGTCTCTGAGTGCTCTCAAGTGGTGAGATATAAACAAACACTTAAATAAAGCTTTTATGAAAGACACTGTACTGTGATTTTCATGTCCTGGTCCGATATAATGGAGATAAAATGTGGACAAATTATGTTGATGTCCCACTCTCTTGTGTTTTTCAGGTGCGAAGGTGAGCTGACGTCTTATTGAGAGGAAACTGAGAAACACATCATGTCTGCAGCTAACGTCAGCCCGTTGATCTTCACCCTCCTCCTCCTCCTCTTCCCCTCGGTGAGCTCATTTCAATATTCTTTTCCTTCTTTCTTTTAGGATAACATGTCTGATCTACCTCTGGTTTCTGTGTGTGAATAAGCATGCAAACAGACTCTGCAACAGGTGGAGCTTTGCATGAATACATTCAGCAAACAGGTGTCGAGGCCTGATGTTGGTGCACTCGTAAAGTCGTCCACATAGTTAAAGTAAGCGTATGGAGTGTCTGCATCAATAATTCAAGGCTCACTGTGTGGCAGGAACAATGGATAAGGATGCGCTCTCATCATTTATTCATTGTTTATTCAACATTATTCCTGTCTGTTAAATCTTTGACGAAAGAGAAGGTCCTCCGTCCTCCTCTCCTCTCCTCTCCTCTCCTCTCCCATAAAAAGCTGTGAGGAAAGCGATCTTTTATTACTGATATTAAATGTGAGTCATCACCCTTGAGCTGAAGTGTTGTCTGAGAAACTGAGAGATGAGCTCACGCGAAAATGGTGGAAGAAAGCAGCAAGTTGTATGAAAATAATCAGAGAGCTGTACGGATGGACAGTGTAGGAATAAAACAAATTGTCTAAATTACTCAACTAATCTTCTAGTTGAGCTCTGAGTCAAACTGAGCGTATTTTCATACAATACAGATGTTTGGGTCAATCAGAGCAGTACTGTTTGTGAATATGGAAGTCTTAAAACTCCAGTGGGAAATTACTCCTTATGGAGAATGTCGGGGTAAAACCCATAAATGTACTGCTTTTTAAATATTAAATAAACATTTAAAAAAAAAAGCACATACGCCTAAAAACACAGCGAGCCGGCTGATGACTCATGCTGTGTGTAGGCATCAGTGTAGCGGTACCCGCTGGTCAGTCCTCAGTCAGCATGGCTATACTCATAACTCCAGCTGAGTTTTAAACAGAATATTCTGATTCAATGGTGTTAAGAGATAAATTATTGTCATAGGTTTAGAACCTTCATGAAATATACATCTCAAAGTGGAGAGTATACGGGCCTGGTTTCGTTGGATACCTTTGAAGTTTTAATTTGTGAACTAAACCCAACTATCTCTCGTAATAATTATCATTATCCATCCACTGGACGCAGGGTTTGTGTGTGTGTGTGTGTGTTGTTAAGTTTAGTCTACTTAAAGGCTTTGTTTACGTGAAATATTCATGGTTTGGTTGAATATAAGTAAACGCGTCCAACACCTTGCTAGAAAGCTGTTAGAATGAAAGCTGCAAACAGCTGCAAATATACCATATATTATATTTCATGTATGCTTATAGATCCCCCTAAATACTACACACTGCAACTTTAAAACCCAAAACAAATTAATCAACATCCACAACTGTATTATATTGAAGAACAGTGAACACTATAGCATAATATAAGGTTAAGGATCCGGCCTGGTTTTGAAGATTACATGAACAAGACAGACACACACTCACTATCACACTCGTGTACATGTGAAGCTGAGCATCCTGGCTGTACACAGTTTGACCTAATTAGATGTCGTCAAGTGATTTAGGGCAGAAAGATACACTATAATTAGTCGCAGGAGATTAAACATCAGAGAAATAAACACACAAACTGCTCTTTAAACTTCCCAAGATTCACAGTCACAGCCATCAAACAGCGACCCAACAAATTCAGTTCATACGCACTTAATCTGCATTAACGATCGATGTTCACCGGCTAGGAATAAAGTAGACTTTAACATGAAGGTCATCATTGGTCATGATCTCATGCTGCAAGTCAGTGTTGATATTTTTGTAATAATTAAATTGTGAGTAATACATGCGCTCAACGCTGTATAGTTTAAATCTCAAACACAAAACATAATTTACCATTTATCAAACAAACATGTATCAGCATAATACCACTTCAATTATGATCTATCAATGCACGGATGTTTTTTTAATGTATAACCATGACCCAACCGTTCCACAGGTGTTTTCCACTTATTTCACCTGATTAGGTGAGTTGGTGCACCTGTACACGGGACATGGAGCTTGGTGACCTGGTGGAATGTTCCAGAGAGCTGCATCCAACTATACCCAGAGCACAGGCTGCATCCGGTGGACTGAGAGGAAACACCTGTTGTGTGGGACCTTTTAAACAAAGTCATGCCTCATGCATGTTTAATTTGCCTCTGCAGTTATTGTGGAAATTAATCAAATGAATGTTTCAAACTGCGACCAGAAAAAAACATGTTTCCCTGGAAAACTTGATTCAGAATGCAGTTTACTTTTATGGGAACATCATTTTTGTTCGGGGCACAAGGCTGTTGTATTGCACATACAGACGGCATTTCCACTATTGAGATACAAAATATAGTGCTGCTTTAAATCAACAGCAATACAGACTAGTGTCTCCAATGTCTCACTAACGATTCCAGATGGAACAGCGTCCACATTCAGACCCAGAGAGCGTCATCACCGGTGCTTTTGCTGCCCGTGTACTCGATTCAAACTGTCCCTCTGCAGACGTGCTGCTGGATTCGTGGGTACAGAGTGTGCCGACACTTGTTCCACACAGTGGCCCCCGTAACGACTGCGTCTCCATTACTCTGCCAGATCCTCAGTGCGTGAATCCCAAGCGGGTGCTGTTGACGTCAGCGGACGAATGCTGCTCCCCTCTGCCCCACCTCGTGAAGCCGTGACGCGGCGTCTCCCGGACTGACGCCAACAAGGTTGTCTCCCCACCAGACGCAGCCCTCCATCAGCCCTGCATTGTGCAGCTGCCAGGGGGGGGGGCTGTGAAGGAGGCGACTCTGGACGTGACCTCCGTGTCTTGAGTCGTAGCTCTGGGACTTGGGCTGATCTCTTGGCTCGGGTGCATGTTTGAACAGTCACCTCAGTGTGTGTTAAAACCAGATGGGTGTAGCGCCTGGCAAGGTCCAGTGTGAAAAGTGCCCGTCTGAAAGGCTTCCCTGCCTCGTTTTTTGTTACAATGAGGCCCCTCCTCGGGGTCAGTGAGCATGGGGACATTGCCAACCGCTCTGAAATGGTTTGTTTAATTGGTTGAGTATTTAAACAGATCCCAGAGCTGAGACCTCTCCCACACTGTGATGTGAACTGCATGGTGAAGCTAATGAAGCAGCCGCGTCCATTTTACCTTTGCTCCTTCCTCTGGGCTCTGATGCCATCTTCAGCCACTTGACTCTCTCTTTCTCTGTGTGTGTGTGTGTGTGTGTGTGTGTGTGTGTGTGTGTGTGTGTGTGTGTGTGTGTGTGTGTTGTTTCCCAGGTTTCGAGTCAACAGGCGCCCTTTAACTGTGTGATCAAGATGGAGCAGGAGAAATGCATGGAGATGATCGCCTCCGACGACCCTGGGAATGATCCAGAATTTGGTAGGCTTTTTGGGGGTGTTTGTGTAGCCTGTAATCCCTTCCCCTCATGCTAACAACCACTTGATGTTCTAACAACTTTGAACATGAGCTAGTTCAAGTAATACAGAAAAAAAGAATAAACAGATTAATAACATACTAATGAGGGGGAGATAGTTCTACATATTGAGGTTAACCTGCTTATCTGCAAAGAGAGATCATTAGAAAGACTGGATATCGAGCATAAATAACTAAAGCACGGACAACAGAGAGAAATTCGGCAAAGCAAATAAATGATATAACTTATATTTCAGTCCACAGTGAGTGGGGGGGCGGGAAAGTTGGGTTGGGGGGGGGGCTTTGATTGGCAGCGTCTCATCCTTCACATGAGAGTTGATCAGAGAGACAGTGAGTGACAGGCGTCTCTCTGCATGATGCATGAAGGGAAGATCAAACTGAGTAAGAGGCTTTGTGCCAATTCTCCTTCCTAGCCTTGTTTAGGAGTCTCTTTTGTTTTGGAGTGGTCCTCCAACAAAGAGAAGACCATTGTATTTTCAGTTTAATGATCTCAGGACACAATTGTCCCCGATATCTCATCCATGATTTAATTAACCCTTTACCGTGTAGCCATTTTGACCAGATAACCTTCACGATCGCTTCCCATCTAAATGGATTTAAAAATGTGGGATTTAGTTGTAAAACATCTTGTGATATACTACAACAACCAATCATTGCACATAAAAAAGGCATAACGTCTATTTTTCTGGTATCTTTTTTGGTCTCTCAGATGCTTTTCTAAATTTGTATTTGAGATGAAAAACTGCAGCAACAAATTAAAAAAAATATGCACAAGCCGTATACCGGCAGGGAGTAACCAATAGAATCTGTTTACATCCAAAAGAAGATGTGAATTAAAAAGAAAAGATATTTGTTCACCGTGGGCGCTGGCATGGGAACCGACATTTCAGCCGCCATATGCCAGTTTCAAGGATCTGTGATTTTGAAGAAATGATGAGTGAGCTGCAGGTGGGCCTTTCCCACCCCCAAAAAATGAACATATGGCTCTTCAGAATCAAACACTCACTGCTGCGCACTGTGTTTGTCCACCTGTTGTGTTCTCAGGCTGTCCGTGGATGTGGGACAACTTGACGTGCTGGCAGCCCGCCAGGATTGGCGAGGTGGTCGAAGTCAACTGTCCCGAACTCTTCTCTCAGGTCATGAGTGAAGAAGACTTTGGTCAGTTACTCAGGACTTCCCATTTTACCTTCCGCATCTTCTTCAGGCTCTCTGTTTTCGTGTCTTGTTGCAGTGCGATTATACCGTGTTATCTAAAATATGCAGTTGCTCAAATGAGAAATTGGGATAAACTGTGCTGAAATGATATAATCACACATGTCTTTGTTCTTCTCTTACTGAAAACTGAAGTCATAAATGTACAAGGGTCTGCTTCTCTCCCTTATTTCACTGTAGAAATGAGTCTGTGTTTGCCATAATCCAATAAAGTGTCCCGTGTCCACAGAGCTGGGGAAGGTGAGTCGTAACTGCACTGAGTTCGGCTGGACAGAAACCTTCCCTTATTACCTCGATGCCTGCATGTATGAGGAGGCGAACAGCACCCATCCGGTGAGTTCATTACTGTCTGCAGCTGTGTCAACGAGACATTTTGTATGTTTTTTAAACCCTACTCGGCTCAGTTTTTCAGTTTCTGTTGTGCTTGTGCCTCAGGACATGTACTATGTGTCGGTGAAAGCTCTGTACACCGTGGGCTACAGCACCTCCTTGGTCTCCCTCACCACGGCCATGGTCATCCTGTGCAGGTTCAGGTGAGGACCGTGCTGGAAACGGAGTCCATCAGACACACATGAAATATCATGATATATCCACAATATACACAATATCCAAGTCCCTTTCTTATGGGGTGGCAATCAAAGGTTCTTATCATTAGCACATCCCATTTTCAGGATGATTATGTTAGTTTTTCAAAAAAGTAAGTACCGTAAAAGTTACAAGCCGCTACTACCTTCGGTGAGTGTCCCCGTTAGCTCCCCGTTGTAGCCAGCTAGTGCTCCTGCTAGCGCTCTGACAATCACCGAAGGTAGCAGGACCAGCCCCGGCTCGACACCCGACTCGGGCAGAGGGGACGTGGACAGTAGCAGCAGCAGTGGGGAGCTAGCAGCAGCAGTGGGGAGCTAGCAGCAGCAGTGGGGAGCTAGCAGCAGCAGTGGGGAGCTAGCAGCAGCGCTAGCTTGCTACAGCGGGGACACCCACCGGAGGTAGAAGCGGCTTGTAACCCAACTTTTACGGTAATGTAGATGTTCAGGTTGAGATGTTTTTAGGTTTAAACATTCAGCTGTTTATTTTTTAGCTGAAAACGAATGGTAATATACAGAACATTGTTTTGCTCTAGTTTTAGTTAACGCATTGATTCATATGATAAAGTCCTGCTCAAATGTATATACATTCTCTGGTAGGCCTGTCATTTGATATCATACAGAAGCTTTTAGTACTAGCCATACTATTGCTGCTATTCTTTCACTACATCTGGGTCGCCAATTATGTTTTAATATTTTAGCAGTCAACCGTGTTCTTGTCCAGGTCAAGTTGACTTCTTGGCATTGAATGTTCTTGGCAAATCGCATCATGTTTGTGCAATTGATCTGGCGGACATTAATTTACATTCTAGATTCATATTTTACCGGCTGTGTGCAGATCTCATAAGATCACATACACTTATTCTTCAACACTACCACCCCTCTACGTGTTAGTAATACACTACTACAGACTACTACCACTAATACCGTTGCTGCTACCACCACTACAGTACTAATATTACTACTACTGCAATTATTACTCCAGCTATACTACCACTACTGCCAAGTGCTGCTGCTGCTACAACTACAGTATTAATACTACTTCAATTAGTATTACTCCATTACTTTGCTACTGCTACTACTACAACCACAGTACTACCACTAACAGTACAAAAGTCAGTGCACTGTTCTTCTGCTTGTAGGGCTTTTCTTTGACAAAAGATTCTCTGACATTTCATGACCATTTTCACAGGAAGCTGCACTGCACCAGGAACTTCATCCACATGAACCTATTTGTGTCGTTCATCTTGAGAGCTATTTCCGTCTTCATCAAAGACGGCGTGCTGTACGCCAAAGAGGACAGCGAGCACTGCTTCATACACACCGTGAGTAACGCCAACACGCCTGCACACACGCCCGCAACGCTGTCTGACCTCATGTTAACAGCAGAGGATTTGTTCATTCAACCTTCTTCCCTCGTTGTCTCCCCCACCTCCCCCCTTAAAGCTGGAGTGTCGAGCAGTGATGATATTCTTCCACTACTGCGTCCTCTCTAACTACTTCTGGCTCTTCATCGAGGGTCTGTACCTCTTCACTTTGCTGGTGGAGACCTTCTTCCCTGAAAAGAGATACTTCTACTGGTACATCGTCATTGGTTGGGGTGAGACAACATCAACCACCTCACACACACACAACAGAGTTCTTATCGGATGAGTGTACGCGTCGTTATTAATGTCTGTGTCATGTTTACAACAGGAACCCCCACATTGTGCGTGACCATCTGGGTGGTGCTAAGGCTGCACTTTGATGATATCGGGTAGGTTATGAACGCCAAGACATTCATGTTTGTATGTTGAAGTTTGTCTGTTCCTGCACTGAATGTGTTGTTGCCCCTCCTTCCTGCTCTCTCAGGTGTTGGGACATGAATGACAATGCTGCCATCTGGTGGGTGATCAAGGGACCTGTGCTCGCTTCCATTATGGTACGTTATCACTCCACAATGTAATAATAAATAAACAATCCATCCATTACCAAAGAATAATACCATCATCACCATCATGGTTGCCTTTCTTCTCTACAGATCAACTTTGTGCTCTTCATCGGCATCATCGTCATCCTTGTCCAGAAGTTACAGTCCCCAGATATCGGCGGAAATGAATCCAGCATTTACCTGTGAGTCTGTTTACAATGACTTTTTATTCAATAATTTTCTGCCTGATTGTAGAGTAATATGTTGTGATAGCTACACTTACACTAATTATTTCAAGCTGACTTCATGAGCTCATATACAACATGTCTGCATTTATTTATGGATGATGCTATTAGCACACAGGGGTCCATAGCCAACAATTGTAATTGCACTCGACCCGGACACACATTATGCTGCATGTGTATATTTAGACTACTGTTGGCTACGGATATTTTTCCTAACCAAGTAAAAAATAATGTTAACTGAGTATAAAAAAAGGTTTCTCATGAGTCTTGAAACCTGGTCTAAGTTATACGTCTAGCCCATCCATCCATCACAACTTACTCCTTACTCATACTTTGCCACTTTTATTTTATACTAATACTACTATTATTACTTCTGCTAAATATTTCAGTTTTGAGTCCCTGGAAGTGTTCGTATTCACTATTTAAATGGACTGCCATACATGTCATGAACGGTTTGGTATGCTATGGTCAGCGGTAGGAAGATACTCTGACGAAGTGATCCATCACTACGTAATGATTACTTGTAAAAGTTGCAGTTGAATTTCTCTGTATATCCCTCTGTTGAAAATCAACATAAATGTGTGAACTACCAGACGGATGCTGTGGGACCAGTTTTGCGTTCCTGCAAAATGTCAACGCCATTCCCTGATCCATTTTTAGACCTCCATGACTGGATGATTAAGCTAAAAAAGTGCTTTTTTTAATTAATTGGGACAGACTGTTGTCATTCCTGTGTGAGCTAATTATAATGAGGACACACACACCGTGGACTTGTCATAATTGTGAGCGTGTTGTTTTGCAGGAGGTTGGCCCGCTCCACTCTGCTACTGATTCCTCTGTTTGGGATCCACTACACTGTGTTTGCCTTCTCCCCTGAGAACGTCAGCAAGAGAGAGCGTCTGGTGTTTGAGCTCGGCCTCGGATCCTTCCAGGTGACCGTTTCTCCGTCGTGGCCTGGATTTAGAAAAGAACAATCTGTGTACAAACTGTGGAAAAGCATTGGCTCACTGTCACGGAAGGATGGGGATATTAACAGAACTGTAAACTTGCGAAGTTGAACCTTCATCACAAAAACAAAGGCTTTAGACCCGACTGCTGCGAAACTAGACTTGACGTGGAAGCAAAATATCAAGAAAAGAGTAAAAAACTCTAATAACAACTTTAAAAATGTGTCGTACTGCTTTTATTCACAGGAGTGCTTCATCTCACACACACATACACACATATATCAGTGTTTCTGTCTCATGCTGGACCCTCTGTGTCTCCTCAGGGCTTCGTCGTGGCCGTCCTCTACTGCTTCCTGAATGGAGAGGTAAAGATCCTTTAAAACAATTACTGACACCATTACACCAGCTTTCTGATGCACACTTTAATTAAACATGAATCAAAGCATTACTTACCTACAGACACACACACGTATGGTATGGACAAGGCTCATCAGCTTCAGTTTATATTTTCCAAATAAGGATTTGTGAAAATAAGGAAACATTTTATAATACAATTTGATGGTAAATTTGCTCATCAAGCAATTTGTAGTTTAACTGTTCTTCGCAATCTGGCACATGATTATTTCTTCACGTTCTGTTTTCATAGCTCAGCTTCTTCCTGCAAAACATACAATTTGTGTTCCTCTCAAGAAAATGTTATTTTTCAGAGAGGATCTCAATCTGAGCCTTAGATACAGTACAGACAGAGCTAGAGTCAGACTGAAGGACAGTGAGTTTGTCTCTTTCCAGCGAGGTCCATTAATAATGACCTTGTGAAGTATATCCCTCAAGGTGCAATCGGAGATCAAGAGGAAATGGCGCAGCTGGACGGTGAACAGGTACTTTGCTGTGGACCTGAAGAACCGTCATCCTTCGCTGGCGAGCAGCGGGGTGAACGGGGGCACGCAGCTGTCCATCCTCAGCAAGAGCAGCTCGCAGATCCGCATGTCCAGCCTGCAGGCCGAGAGCCCGGCCACCTGAGCGGCTGCGGCGGGGACTCCGGACCTGACGCCGCCAGACCTGCCACGCCCACCGTCATACCGATGACCGGCCTCACCGACTCGCTCCTCAACCCGTACCCCAACCCGTACCCGGACGAAACCATGATGGAAACCCAACTCCACTCCAGTGACCCAGAACAGCCTCCAGTCTGACACGTCCCACTCCGAAACATGACCTGAAAATCAGGCGAATCTCGTCCTTTGACCTCGTTCTGGAGTGAAACACAAACTTGGTCCAGCTGTTCGTGAGCAGCCTCTCAGCTTCAGAGGGCGTGATTAGGAAGTGGAGTGTATATCTAGTGTCTTGTCCGGGTGTAACATGCAGAAGCGTGGTTATCTCTCTGTATATATACTGTATATATATATATATACACTGTTGGTCTGGTGCTGCAGTTATTTGCTGCTCCATAGCACAGGGGACCAGTTAATAACTGCAGCCCTCTCACGGTGATCATTCCAGTCTGTCTGAGAAAGCTTTTACGTTTGTCCTCATGTGTCAAAATGTGTTTCAGACTGTAACTACACACTGTATTGCTCTTTAGAAGCAGTCGTGAAATGAAGAGGCTTAGTGTCAGACAGACAACACTGGGCAATGTAAATACCTTAAATGGGCACTCTGACTGATTTTGCACATGGAGATCAGTTTTCTTGGCCCGTTCAGGCTGTGATGTAATGTCTTGTGTTGAAGGAAATAACCCCAGCGACGTCACAGTGATGTCATCAGGGTTATTTCAGCTTGGGCTTGGAAACCACACATTTCATACTGAAAATCTGTGTTACAAACCGAGGGACTTGCGTTTGAAAGATGTGGGTATTTACCAGGCGAGCAGGGTCTATTGAAAAGGTAGTTTGCTGCATTATGGGAAATGTAGTGTCAAGTGTTGTTGGAGCTCGCACCTGGACGGAAACTCATAATATCTCGGCCTCTGCTGCTTTGAATCCGATCGCCCTGATGTACAGTACATACCTTAGATGAGTAGTTTTGTTAAATACATTGACGACAATTTAAAGAATGAGGGTTCACACATCAGTGTTGTGTCACAAAATCACTATTATTGATAGTGCTAAGCTGATACATTATGAATTCCCAAGTCAGACCCAAGCTCATTCAGAAAGCTCAGTATTATTCCCCACCACTGGCACAAGCCTGTGTTTCCTGTGTGAACTGTGACTGACGTAAAACAATATAATGGAGGAACGTCGAGGAGAAATTTCTAGATCTTGAGATCTAACAGGTGGAACTTGGAAACGCAGTATTTATGAGAAGGACATATTTTCTACATTTATGTAAAAATGCCAAAAAAAAAGAGAAAAAAACAAACATAGCAGGGTTAGATGATGACTCGGAGGCTGACTACGACCACAAACACAAACCTCTCTTTTGAGTCTCAGCACTGGGAAGTAGCCGTTAATACAAAAAATGTCAATGAGGATGAACTGGCGACGAAAGCGTCGTGAGTTCAATTGCTTGCATGAAATTGCATTTAATGCCCATGTGGGTTTGTTCACTTCTTTTGGTGAGAATTCAGTGTTTACTTGAGTGTTTATTTCCTTTTTCTTCAACTCTCAGTGCGCGCGCTGTTGTGGAGGCCACACGCTGTAATGCTGATTCTCTTGTCACTTTGTAGAGCCTCTTCAACAGCCTCTTGCAGGAAGTTGCAACGTCGTACTGGTCAAAGTTAAAGGTGCAGACCAAGGGAAACATTACCATTTATTTTGATTAATGAGGGCTCAGACTCTGTCAGACTGCCTCGTGTATCTCTGTCCTTCTGAAGTTATTGTCTTTGGCGGAAGTTGCTCTCTTTATGCTTGAAAACCAGCACATAGAGATACATTTTATACTTTTGGAATGGGACTTTTACCAAGTAATCAAATCCTTCCTGAGTTTTTGCACGGCCGTATTTGTTTGCAAAGGCTGCGTGAGCTTTGCAGCTGATGTCACTGCAGATGTTTCTTTTGGTCTGATTCAACTATCCTCTGAATCCTTATGTTCAACTCTACTTTGTGTCTCCAAAAGTGCCTTTAAGCACAAAACAAGTATTTTGATTTCTGTTGATGATTTAAAAAGAAGAAGAAAAAAGAGATGTATCTTTTTAATTTCAAAACGAAACTGCAAAGTCAAGGAAATGATTGAACAAAGTGCTTTAATGTTGCTTAAGACTAAATCAGTGTTTCAAACCTGGAGGCCTTCAGAGTACTTTAACTTGTCTTTGCTAAAGATGAGCAGAACATACGACCGATTAGTGTTTCAAATAAAGCAGTGCGACAGTATATTAATTACTCAGTCAATGTACAGTACAGTGTCACATGCACAAAATAATAATTTTTTATTTATTTTACGGACACATCCTTAATGTTTCTCAACAGCAGAACAGTGGAACATTACTGGACTGTAAAAAGTCTCATGTATCTGAACTTTTCTTTATGATATTCTTCAAAATATGAGACCATTTCATACTCATCTTTGTAAGAGGCTGTATTCTTAATTTCCACTAAATATGACTGAATTTCTAATTTATGTAAAAAGAGAGATTATTTGCAAAACTAACATTTTCTGAAATGTCTTTACAGACAAACAGGAACTAAAGAACTCCAAAACAAACAAGTTTTTGATGATCATATATTTGCTGTTTCTTTCTTATTTATGGCTGATAATAATAGAAAGTTACAACTGCGTCGTTTGATTTAATACTGTCGTTAAATGTTTAATTTTTCTCATCAGCTGTTTGAAGTCTTGCAATAAACACATTTTTGGTAATTTGCAGGTAAAAAGACGTCAAGTACGGAGTCCCAAAACTGACTAATATATTTAAAATCTTAAATATTCATTATTTTTTAAAAAGAGCAAAGTTACTCAATTATTTCTTTATTTTATCAACTGATTGGTTGTCAAGGAAATAAAGAACTTTGTTTTCATGCCAACTGAAATCAAAGTAAAAGCATGAGTCTTAATATTTCATTTTAACTTAGTATATTATTTAAATTGTAATGTTTTTAGTTTCAGTCAGATTACCCAGAATGCCAGAATATTATTATTAATAATTGTATCTTAATGACATTTCATTTCATCTCTTTTTTCAGCTCTATTCTAAATATAAAGATAAAGAATACTGTGTCCTTAATAACAGATCAAAACTTAGCAAGTCATATTTGTAACGGTTCTGGTGCTTTCAAAGATGATTATTATTACCATAATTAAGTGACTGTAGTGAAGTGTGTTCTCAATAGACACTCAAATATGGTAACTGAATCGAATATAATTAACAGCAGAATTAAAAAGAATAAGTTTCAAATCCCAGAAACAATCAGGACATACAGAAGGTTAAGACAGGGTGGGACAGTTGTTTGGCATCACTTATATCGCAATGTCCGAAATAGGCTGTGGATACTTAAATCTGGAATAATAAATGTCTAAAAACTTTCACTTTTCAACATAATGTTGTCACATTTATGTTTTACTCCATACGCACATCTCTTGACCTGCAAACTACCAAATTTACTTATTTCTGGGAGTCCAGGCCACGCGAAGGCAAAGAAAGAAAAGAAGGGCTGACCGGAAACGGTTCTGTCCAGTAGGTCTGTGTGGGTCCGCGTGGGTCCTGTGTGGGTCCTGTGTGGGTCCGTGTGGGTCCTGTGTGGGTCCTGTGTGGGTCCTGTGTGGGTCCGTGTGGGTCCGTGTGGGTCCTGTGTGGGTCCTGTGTGGGTCCGTGTGGGTCCTGTGTGGGTCCTGTGTGGGTCCTGTGTGGGTCCGTGTGGGTCCTGTGTGGGTCCGTGTGGGTCCGTGTGGGTCCTGTGTGGGTCCGTGTGGGTCCTGTGTGGGTCCCGTGTGGGTCTGTGTGGGTCCTGTGTGGGTCCCGTGTGGGTCCTGTGTGGGTCCGTATGGGTCCTGTGTGGGTCCGTATGGGTCCGTGCGGCCCAGCAGCAGCAGCAGCCGTAGGGGGTCGGTCCTGTTTGGGGAGCGGGTCGGACAATCACCACCTCTTTGGTTCAGTTGAGTTCATTACAGACATTTTGACAATCTCACCGGGTCATGAGCCTAATTTTGTTGATATATAAATAACTATCTGAAATTTGTTTTCCTTTAGTGTTAATATGGGAGTTAGAGCCTTATATTGCCAGTACTATGTTGATGTCAGACAAAGATGTTGCTATTATTGTAAGGATAGATATTCATTACAGTCTCTGACTATGAAGTAGTTAGATGAAGTCTTTTAAAAGTCTGTAGCCAACCTTCGTGACGAAATAAACTGCAGTTTAAATGTGTGAGACAGAAACAAGCTGCCGACGTTGTACCTAAATGAAGTTTTCTGTGGTTCAAAGTGAATAACGCTGTGATGGTTTTCATGTTTTTCTTTTAAATGCTTTTTCTTATTGGTGATCGTGTTTGCTAAAAGTGTAAAGCCTCCTGTAATGCCTCTGTACTCTCTGTTAGGCTGATGCATGCGTGTTAAATCGTTTTGATCTCATTTGACCAGCAGATGTAATCACAAAGGAGGATGGAGCTTTCAGCCCATTAAGGGAATCGGAGCTGCGGGCTTGTTTACGAAATGGACGAGGCAATTAATAAGCTAGAACATGAATATTGGGTTTCAACTGTGAACGATTCATCGAATTGTAGCTGTAGTCGCATCAGGACACATTGAATACTTTTCCTTTGAGTGTTAATCTTTGGAAAAGTAAAGTGCCATACAAAAACTGCTATACCCTTTTTTGTTCTTATCGATTTTTACTGCATAGCATGACAAGAAAATTGGTTTCAAATGTTTCTCCTTTTTTAGCTTTTTGATGGTGTTTTTTTATTGTATTGTTTCATCGTACCAATTGCCTGTTTTTAATCAGCTAGTTATACAACATAAATAAATGGAGCTCAACAGTGTGTGTACTGATGGCTGAATGTAAAACTTAAAGCACTCTGCTGTGAGCCTCTGTCTGCTCATGAGCTCTTCTTTTCTCAATGTGATCTCTTTCACTGCACAGTGCACCATTTGATCTCGTTTTGGTGTGCACATTAGAAGGCTTTTTTTGTACATTATGGAAGTATCGACAATAAATGTTTTTAACTTGTTGGCTCAATGTTACTGTGTGTGGTAAATATTCCCAAGTATTCTGGTTTAAAGTAAAAGGCTTTTATTTGATCGTAAACAGATCCTCTGTAAAGACAGAGGCCAAAAATGTGTTCAAGTCTCTGATACTACCCCATTCGCCTTGTCCCTGTCTGTGGCCCTCAGCCCAATTGACTTCTCCTCCTAAGTCATAAATCTTAAAAATAATTAAATTTTCCCCCCCAAGTAATTTCCTTAAACAGCTGGTCGATTTAATTGTCAGCAAATGTGACTCAAACAGTAAGACATAGTGAATTTGTTGGGGACTATTTTCAGCGGTGGATTAATGTGTTGCTCTAATGAGTATTTGTGCCAATAATGTGTGTGTGTGTGTGTGTGTGTGTGGGATTGAGTCAAAATAAACTTCAGTGTGATGAATGTCACATGTCACCCAGTAAAACAGTGTTAACCTCTAATTTGTTGAGAGTTATTAGACGAAAAGTAATACAATATGTATTAATCCACCGCTGAAAATAGTCCCCAACAAATGGGAAGTTCATGTTTGAGTAACTTTTGTTACAGTATGTTTTAAGAAATGAAAGAGACGTTTTTAAAATGTTTCGAAGGCGCTTTTAAAAGATGTACTTCTTCTAGGAACCAATGGGCTTGTAGCCACAGACAGGGTAGGGAAGTTAAAGAGTATTAACAGATACATATTGTTGGTTTTGGTCTTTCCATGGGACGTTGACAATAAGAACTAGAATTAGTGCCTGTTGTACTGTCATGAAGCAGTTTATCACATCATCATTGTATCCTGTAGTAACACTAGTCTTTGACCACCAAAATTGAATCAATTCATCTCTCAGTCCAGCCGGATGTTTGTGCCAAATTTGAAGAAATTTCTTCCAGGCAATCCTGATACATCGCATTAACGAGAATAGACCGGACGGACAACCCGGAAACAATTTGCCTCCGGCCGCGGCAGTCGCCACCGCGGAGACATGAAAAAAAAAAAAAATAGATGAAAATGTAGAGCAGCTGTCCAAATAAAAAACAATTAAACGGCAAATGAGAAACTTGCATTCATAGTAAACCAGACTTGTGAAAGAAACATACACGTCACTTTCTCCATGAAAATAGAAATAACACTGTCCAGACACAACATGGAGAGCTTACTTTAAAAAACATCACATCAAAACATGCTCATCCTCCTTCACTTCCTCGTTGCACAATTCAAAGTCCGATGAAAGCTTTGTGTTCTTCACGTCATCACAATCATCTTGAATCTGGCACTGGAACACTGAAGCACATCTGTTATGCTGCACACCAACGTTTCAAGTACACGCTATAGAGTATCACAATCCTAAATATATGATTTTGTTACACAGATTTTGAATGCAAACCTACGATAGGGTTTAATCCACCTGAACTGCGGAGAACCAGTGAGTCGTACTGTACGATAAAGGCACTGTAACGGTCTGTAGCTGAGTAATGTCATATTTCCTTCCATGAATAATACTATATCTACATGTCCATATTTACTGTAAACTGTCAAAACACAGATGAAAGATATGAAATAGTTCGATAGATACACAAACATCACGAGTCGTCAACTTGAAAGCAGCTCAACTAGTCTCCTAAAAGTATTTCTCG
Source organism: Taurulus bubalis (assembly GCF_910589615.1). Classification (NCBI taxonomy): domain Eukaryota; kingdom Metazoa; phylum Chordata; class Actinopteri; order Perciformes; family Cottidae; genus Taurulus; species Taurulus bubalis. The sequence goes on from NC_136595.1 coordinate 8,096,555, forward strand.
GAGAAAGCAGGTTCTGGATTAGCTTTAGCCTATGCTAACGGAAAGTGAAATACACTGTATAATTTTCTCCACATTTTGCAATTTTACAATCCATAAGAATAACACTAACTTACACGTATAATAGAAAAAAAATATGTTAAATACACATACCACCTTATATATTTTAAAGTAAGTGGTTGAATCCCTTTTAATCTATCATTTATAATATTTATTTATTTTTCTGGAGGAGCTGTACTTTCACACAACTATTCACACAAAGACATAAAAACAATAATCTGTCAAATAAATAGATTTTACAGTCTAGTGCTCCAGATGTGCGCTAGTGCACTGTGCAACATGTTGCATGGAGAGCCCCTGATGGGCACGCTCCATTAAACCGAGGTTTCATTTTCTAAGAATTTTTATTTCGTACTGCCCAACATTTAAGAGGCCGGTGGCACTGAATGAGTAAGAGCATAGCATGGATGTCACCACTAAACAAATCCTGAGGGTGAGAGTATATAGCATTTAACACAGGTCTGCAAAATATAGGAGTAGTGATTAGTAGTGGGGTGTTTTTCCTCAAAATATTGTGAGAATGTCCTTTTGTAGGGCTTTATATGCAAACTGGTCAATTTGGGATTTTTTTTTTTTGGGAGACTATTTGGTGGTTGTGAGTAAGGAGGAGGAGGAGGAGGGACCCCAAAGAAGATTTTCCTGTCTGCATACTAAAGCCTGCAACTTGGAAAATAACTAATATCATGAGGGAAAGTTTCATGTGAAAGGTGTGTTGGATGTTAATGAGCGATTCTGCAGATGTCTGTGCCGTACAAAGTGAAGAGGTACCGTAACATTCAGCGATCAGGCTCTGTGGTGTTGTGACGCAGGACATGAATACCCGCGATTGTTCCTCAGACAGTCGACACGTTGCTGGGCACCAGGGTGAGCGTCTCTGAGGCCGGCTGATCTTTGGGGCTGGATTTGTCCAGGACGGAGATCTGAGTCACCGTGCTGCTTTCAGTGAACAGCGTACGCCGTCGTTTACTGTATCTCAGGTAATTCTGGGTCTGCCACTTCCAAAACCTCTTCTTCAGTTCTGTCTGCACCTGAACACACACACACACGCACACACACACACACACACACACACGCGCGCGCGCGCGCGCAGAACATCCGCATGTGAAAACACACAGAAACCAATCTTAATCATTATAAAATGGAAACCAAACACCCCCTCTAATTACGTTCTTGTCTGAAAGGTGCACTGGGCTTTCCCCCTCACACTTCAAAAGGAACAACACTACTAAATTCAACCCATTAAATACTTGACATATAGACATTTATTTACTAAGAAAAGTAATATTTCCTCTGCACACCCACAGGTGTTTTCACTTGCTTTGCCTGATTGCACCTCTTCTCTTCAGAGATCTAATCAACCAGACAAGTGAAAACACCTGTGTGAGTGTGCTTTTCAGCAGCCCATCCTAAAACCTCAGAGCTTCCTTCATAAGGGACATGCTGGCTTTTTAGTTATTTTAATATATTTCTTTATTTTGGAAGTTCAATCTCAGCTCCTATAATAAGCGTATAAACTATGGAGCCAAAATACAGACAATAAAATGATGCATTCTATTACATTTTAGTTTTCACTATTTTTCCACCTGATTTAGCAATTTTCTTATGTTCAATAGATGCTATTTTAACTATTATTTATTTTTCATAAACTGTCAGCATTTAAATTGTAAAAAGTAAAAAAGAAAAGAAAAGAAAAAAAGAATACTTTAATGGCAGATTTTTGGCAGATATTTTTGTCCTCTACGGACATCAGATCAACTTTTTGTATAGTAAGCATCTGCATTTTTGCATTAGGGCCTGTGGGGCACAACTCCACCAGAGGGCGCTGTTGTACAGAATAAGTTAAAGATTGTTCTCTTTTTCAGACACAATAATAGCAAACTTAACTTGTCTACTTTGAATGTCTCAGCTTGACGGTGCGTACAGACGTGGCATTGAACAACACAAACGTCACACTTAAGAAAACAGGTGTGTTCTTGCCAGAATCATAACTTGCTCAACAGCTGGAAAATACACCTTTTGTGGCTGTGCAGGCAGATGAGATATTTGTTCACTGGTTGTAAGGGTATGTTTCAAAGTGATATATCTTTGATATGTTTGGATTGCACCATTTCCTTTTCTTGTATTGTGTGGCCCCACCAGAAGTGTACTACCAAAATCGCCACTGATATTAAGAAATGATGTGCAGAAATAGTTGTCCAGAGTTTGTAAATGAATCTAGAAACTATTACAATATGCTTTGGATAATAATTAACAAAATGTAAAAACAGGATAACTTTGAGAAAGACATGCAATACCACTTGTATGGTCAACAAATGTAAACTAGTGTCAAGTGTGTTGCACAGTGGTAATTATTTCAGATGCATATTGTCCTCAAAGACTAATTATAATAAAATCATTAATTATAAAAAAATTAGCCAACAAAAATAATTAAATATCTACTTACCTCGCCATTTAGAAAACAGTAGAGCAGAGCCACAACGAATCCCTTCAGAGCAGAAATATATTAACCAAAACCAAATTAAATATTGAAAATTCTAGAAGACATCCTAAGAAAGCCTGTCTGACACTGGGCCGTGAACAATGGGAATTTTATGGATTTAATATACCCATTTTGGATTACAAGAGTTGGTTAAAAGGGAAACCTTTGTTATTTTTCAACCTGGAGTTGAACAAGAATGCAGCAGCCGGCAGTCGCTGAACGGGTTGCAATGTATTAGTTCGGGGCAATTCCCCAGCGTCAATTTACAGCCACCAAAAGTGCTTGTTTTTACCATTGAAATGCTCAGATATTATTAATTATAAGTGTCTGGCAACATTATGGAAAGGACCTTACAGAGAAACACAACTTTTTTTACTACCTTTTGCCTGATGCTGTCAATTGCCCAATTATGATAACATTGCAGCCCGGTTAGCATCTGCTGCCTGCAGTGTACCCCATGAATATTGGACCAATATGAAAAATGGTTCTCCCCATTAGTCACTTGGACACAAAAACATGGGAGGATAGAGGTCCAGGTTGAAAAAGACCAAAGTCAAGCTTTAATCTGCATCTTCTCCCAACTCTAATTGTATCTGTCGTGTGTTTTACCTGAAAGGATCCCAGGCCGAGCTCGATGAATATCCGGGCCTCTGCTCCTGTGTTTTCTGGCAGAAAGGCAAACACCATGTAGTGCATCCCAAACAGAGGGATGAGGAGCAGAGTGGATTTGGCCAGCCGCCTACACACATAGTAAAAAAAAAAACAAGACCCTTGATGACTACATGCAGAACGTTTGAGCACGCCATCATGTGGAGGAATACGCGCTCTCTTCTCACTTGAAGTGACTGATGTCATTGCCACCGACACCAGGTGAGCGCAGCTTCTGCACCAGAATGCGGATCACATTGATGAAGATGATGAAGTTCACCTATGTGAAACAAACGTCAAAGAGGTGTCAAGAGAAATGTGAAAGAACCACCACAGTATTTCTCCGACAACGAAAGACATTTTTTATCATCACATCATACATGCAACAACAAGGACTGCAGGACAGAGGAAATTACCCTTCCAAATTGGGGAGTTGGCGTTTTATGGAAGCAGAAAACTTGTGGCAATCAACTTCTCGCTCATAGAATTGCCCGAGTTTCACTTACATCTTAATAGCAGAGAACATCAGGTCCCAGAGGCTTCATTAGTTCTGCTGATCGATGCCTGAGTCCCCCGTCCAATCAGTGGAGCTAATGGAGCCGCTTAATGGAGAACTACAGATCTAACACAATAGCTCCACTTACTTTTGACTTAGTCCTTCACATAAGTTACAAATAGGATCAAGCTCTTTGATCGCATGCAAAGTTTGCCACAGAACTCATGATCGTTAGTAGCCCTTTATTGAGCAAGTAACCATATATGGTTTTCCCTCACAAACTATTGTGCCCTATAAAGGGTTTTAAAATGTACCGAAAACTGCAGGGGCAATTGTAACTATACCCCTTGAACATCATAAATGCTTTTCAATAATTATATATTTGTATATGTGAGCAAAATAAAAATGATAATACTTCTTTTTGGTGGTTCAGAGGAAAAACACTGCCACCACTGAAGAGATGGGGGTTCAATCCCCTGCAGTCTACGAGGGATGATGATGATGATGATGATGATGATGATGATGATGATGATGTTCTAAGTAATGATTCTGCCCGCCTGCATGGAGGGAGGTCGCTGAGCACCATGCCTCGTTTTACAGGTCTGATCCACGATTGAGCAGTCTAATAAATCTAATAAATCCTCAATAGCTCCCACTGTAACTGCTCTGTACTCACCAGTAGTGATGCAGTTATTGGAGCTTTTATGATCCACCAGATGAAGGCCACATCTGTGTCATCCCAGCACCTGAGACACACAGCGAGCAGAAATGAGATAAACAAGGCAGTCACAGAAGTGCAATTTTGCTCATCCAATCACAACAACAGAGTCTTTAGATAAACTAAGATTAACTTTTACTTTTCATGGTTCATCCCTTCTGAGTATTGTGTTAAAACAACTGTGCCTTGTGCACGTCACAATCATCCACAGACTGTGGTGTAGAAGACATAAAAAGCTATGCCAATCAGCTAAGGAAGGCTGAATTTGGGGGATTATTTTACCTTATCTCTGTAACTAAGTAACTTACGTATTTAACTAGCGCCGCATACGTACCAGGTACTGTGGTGGTTGGATACATAACTTAATGTCAGTGGGTCTTACAGTGAGTTTGCCTACGGACGTTTCTTCATTTCTATGTGACATTTTCTCTAAGGTTTTACTGCAGTTGCTCACCCCTTGTTATCATAGAAGTTTCTGGTGAGGATCCACGCCATTATGATTGTTGTTGGGAGACCTGGGAGGCACAAAGAGAGTGACCGGGTCATTATAAAAGTGTCGACACAGAGCTCTAACAAGAGACAGAGAGCGGAGTGAGGAAAGAAAATGAAGGTAAACAAGAGACAGGTGACAGGGAAAGATGACGCACCCCAGCCGATGAGTATGTACCACCAGAAGTATTTCTTCTGGAAGACAAAGGTGAGCGCGAGCAGCGTCTGCAGGTACATGCCCTCCACCAGCAGCCAGAAATAGTTGGCCAGGATACTGAACTGGAAAAAGGCCACGGCTGATTTGCAGGACGTCTGCAAGGGAAACAAATCAACAAAAGCCTCAAGCATCAGATGAATCTGTGGATTAATTGTTATTGAGTAGAACTATAAGGACTGCATTGTGAGACTCGTGGTTTATGCAGCAGCTGCCTAAATAACATACACGTCCCTTTTATGAATACAGGTCTTATGGTGTATAAAGTACCCAAAAGCCGTGCTTGAGTAAAAGGAAAGATACCTTACTGGAAAATTACTCCAGTAAAAGTACTACTTGAGTAAAAATACTACTTGAGTAAAAGTCTTAAAGTATCTGATATTTTCTGTACTTAAGTATCAAAAGTAATTTTCTGATATTAAATGTACTTAAGTATTGAAAGTAAAAGCACAAGTACATGCTGTTAATAAAAAAGGAAAGGGTCATAATTTTGAGAATTATGAAGTTTATTATTTTAAGTGCTGTGGCTACCACCATGACCAAGGACAAGGAGTTTTGTTGAACATAATTGGGTTGGCTGTGATCCATCCAGGAGCAACAATGTTCAACATAATATATTGTATGTATATAATATATGGTCTTGTGATCACGCCAATGAGTACTCCTTTGTTTGTAAATGTCAAAGCAGAATATTCCAATAGCAGCTCCCACCCCTGTAAACTGTCGCTGTGTGATATTCAATCTTACACAGAATCGTTGTGGCTCTGTGCAACTGAGCCTCTTCTTGCGAGAACAAATACTTTAAAGATAAGTTTTGGTTTTTCGATATTCGTCATTTTAGCTTAAAAAAAGACTTAACACCTGGTAGGGTAAAATGTTGCCACGACATAAGCAAGGACCTCCACAAAGGCTGGATGGGTCAAACAAAAGGAAACATGGACGTAACGTAATGTTACACACGGGATTATAGTTTTTTTTTTTATTTATTTCTTAAGGTTACATTGTTATGTTACATTTTTACACAAGTCATGATCTTTTTCTTCCTCAGTGGTTTTGTTGCATAAAACAAACCAATTATTTCACCGTGTTAAACACATGCTTTCCAGTAAGCGTGATACGAGGCTGATATGAAACATATGTGTGACATTCAACGTGTACCGTTCTTTGCAGAAACATATAATGCCAACGTTTCTTTTAACGACTGGGTTGTAGCCTCTCCCATCCATGTGGGTCACAGGAAGGTCTGTAACAATGCGTTTTAAGGCAACGAAGGTTATAGCAGGATATATATATATATATATATATATATATATATATATAGATATATATATATATATATATATCTATATCGTTCATTCTTAAACCTTTTCCAACACCATCCCCTCATCAAAGTCTCATCCTATCCCCTGTCACAATGTGTTTCCCTTTGTCTTTTTTGTCAGAGTAGACACGTTTGGGTTCTCTCATCTTCTCTTCTCTCTCACGGCCCTTTCCTCCCACACGGGTCACATGGTGTGCTGATGGCGGTCCCTCGTAGCCACACGAGAGGGACGCTTACCTTCACCCCAGGCCGCCTGATCAGCAGTAAAATAGGAAGAGGAACACTCATCATTAATGCTCCCACAGGCTCCGCTTAGTCACTCCCGGCATGTTAATCCCACTCCTACCTGCTCTCTATGTTAATAAGCTCCTCTGAGTTTGGGAGATTCATGTCCAGAAAACTAAAATGCAGCGTTACAGAAGCTTTACATTCAACATTGAGATCATGAAATATTAATCTAATTTTATATGTTATTCTTTCTTTCCATCACTTCTTTCCTTATCTCCTTCTCCTTCTCTGTCCTTCCCTCCAGTTTTTCAACTGATCTGAAAGCCTGACGAACCAAAATCCATCAAAAAAGCTCTTCTCACTCTTCTCATCTTCCCTCTCAGTATTTCTTCTTTTGTTACTCAAGTGCATTTTACTGATTCAGCATGTTTGGACGAGACTCTCATCCATTACATGTGGAAGCACTGCTTTTGCTTTTGTAAAGGATGCGAGTCCTTAACTGGTATAAATATAGACACACTAATGGAGCTGTAGTGGGGTTTCACACTCACAGAAGACATGAAGCAGTGGTCCAGGTTTTCATCAGAAAAAAGCACACCATCTTTGATGAAGACGGCGCTCGCTCTCAGGATGAAGGAGAAAAACAAGTTGATGTGGATGTAGTTCCTGGTGCAGTGGAACTTCCTGTAGAGCAGAGAAAAACTTTCCAGAGTGAAGCAGTCACGAAACTGTACAGTTGTGTAGTTTAGTGTGCCGAGTTCGTAGATATGGGTGAGTAGTCGGGCAGGAAGTACAGAAAAAAAAAACGTGACAATGCTTAAGGTTTGGTTAGTTCTAGCAAAAAAACAAAACAACTTGGTTTGGGTAGGGTTGAAATAGTACTTTGTTGGGATAAAGGACTAATCGTGTTGTTTCATAATTACTACGGACGCTAGAGGACAATTGTCACTTGATCACATGTCATATAAACGCCTTTTGTTTTGAGGCACTTGCTGAAATGAGTGATGCTGTGGTTGCTCTTGGGTTGACAAGGTTACCTGAACACAGTGAAGACAAAAATAGCCGATATGAGAGAAATGAGAGATGTAGCGTAGCCAGCGGTGTACACCTGCTTGAAGTTGGAGAAGTATGTTGTCTACAATGCAAGAAAAGAATGAAAGAAAAAGAACAACAAAGTTAGCATGTACGTATTTACTGTTAACTGCCCCCTCACACTCTTCACCCTCATCCATGCAAGTGTTAATTAATGCGTCAACAAGTGTCAACTTAAGTTGCATAGTGACAGTCAGGAGCTGCCACAGCTTTTTTAAATGTCTGGTGAAAACGTTGCCAGTTAACGTTGGCCTTGGTATGAAAGCTGGCTTTAACTTGTAAAGTTATGAGGCGGGTTGCATGCTGCATGTCTGAAGCGACTCAGGTGTGTCTTCTATGAACAACGCTGCAGGATGGGTGAGGCTGACTCGACTTTAATTTATTTTTGCAATGAATTGGAGTCTAAAACTGAAGAAAGGTGGCTACATCCTGTGTCTATACTGTTGCCTGTCCTGTACTGCCTCATTCTTCATACATCTTTTCAGGCTTCGAGTCAATTCTCATCATTGCAGTTACTTGAGAGTGTCGATGTTGGTATTTGACGCCCTGGACCACTGGACATTTTGTTTACATGTTTCCAGTGATGACACTCTTAGTGGGTTCATATAGATGTCTCAGTAACGGAGGGACATGTCAATCATCTATTACTCCGCCTGCTTGAAATAGCACCTGTCATTTAGCCATACTGAGCAAAATGATGGGTTGCAGTTGCAAGGATAATAATTAAAGTCCCTTGTGAGAAAAGTGGGTGTCGTATGGAAAAAAATGTGTGCTCTGCGGTCTACGGGAGAACAACAGGTTTTGTCTGACGAGTCCTCAGACATCCACCAGTAGATACTGGAAAGGATGTAAAATATGCTCCAGCATCTTCAACATATTCATGCTCACCAGACACACAAAAACAATCCCAATGAGAACGGACACACGGTCGGTGTAGTTTGTTTCACTGCACAAATAATCGGCGAAAAAACATCTACCTTTGGTTCCGTCTCTTCGTACTCTGTGAACTCGCAGGCCTCCTCGTAGGAGGGGTAGAGGTCGGACCACCCGTCCTCGGTGCAGTTCCTGTAGATGTAACCTGAAGAGACAGATCAACCTCTCAGTGGCGGGGACAGAAGAGACGGCAACAAGGAGAAACCAGGGAGAGAAATCTGATACGCAGAGACTGGATATGAATCTTAAAAACTATGAGAGTTTCGGCACTTGTCAGTCACCTTAGAGAAGAAGGGCAGTGGAGGATAAACGACTGACACAAAGACACATTATTTCAATGTGAGGGGGAAGGCTGGACTTCAATGGATCTTCAGACAATCGGCAAGGAGATGTGAACAAAGAGACAAACTGAATATCGATTGTTTCTTCTTCCCTTGTTTTTAAGTCAGTGCTGACTGTGCACGGCCTGGCTGTGACTCTCCTTCATTGACAGTGTTTTCTGTTGACGCCTCTTTTGTGTTTCTTGCCTGGTCCCCTGTTCGTTCTCTCTGTCTGCGTGTGTGTGTGTTTGTGTGTGTGTGTGTGTGTGTGTGTGTGTGTGTGTGTGTGTGTTTCTCTGGGCGTGGCTCTCAATCTGCTACCAATCCACCTGCAAAGCTGTGACTCATCCACTCACCAGGCTCACGTACCTCATCTCTACCCTCCAATCTTTCTCAGATCGTTCAGTTCGTCAACGTGGTACAAGCGCTAAGGCCAGTTAGATTCAGTCAATTTAATCTTCATTGTATAAGCCTGAGGTCTCTCTCTCTCTCGCTCTCTCTCTCTCTCCACCGCATCAACTATCAACACACGTTTCTCAAAATAAAGTTGCGTGTGAGCTTTTGCAAACCCCTGGACTAGTTCTGCTTTTGGGTGCAAAAATCCATTTAACGCAACAGGCCATTTACGTAACCAAGATCTGTAAATGGAAGGGGAAAAAAATATATTATATATCTGCAGTTTATGACCAAAAAAAAACCTTGCAAATTGAAGTGAAAGTATTACAAAAGTAGTCCCAAAAATGCTCCAAATTCAGTACTGGATTATTCCGAACATGAAACTGAACATTGTTTCAAGAACTTTAATTGCAAATCTGCGCCTCAGTTGCGTTGAGGTCGTAGCAGAAGTTTAAGAATGTGACACGCTGCAAGCCATGTGGACAACAATGACCTCCATTTTGTTCCAAGCAGTTTGGTCTGGTTTGGACGAGGCCCCTTAGTCACAGTCAATATAAATGTTCTCTACGGCACAAAAAAACACAATTCAGACAATAGTGTGCTTTTAACAATAAAACAAAGGCAATGATTGGGACAAAAAAACAAAGAACTCAAACGGTGCACAGACAGACCACAGACAGACAAGTCAATAAATGAGTTTGAAGAGATTTAAAGTCACTAAGGCAGCGAGGTGGATTTCAACAGGAAGGCTGTTCTGGGGGCACAGACAGTAAAGTGTCCTTTAGTTTTAATTCTAGACTGGTAGATTGCTAACAGACTTTTGTTGCAGGATCCAAGGTTATGTGCAGGGTACAAAAATGCATTCAATTGAAACCTCCATGCTGCAGAGTCAGGTTTAATGTGTTATCAAGAGACAGCAGACACAACATGCAAATACGGCATGATGGCTGATTAATGCTCCATTTGTTGTTTGCATTCATGAATATGCAGCTTCCCTGGTGAAGTCTATTAGTTTTGCTGGGACACACACTGATGATAATGAGAACAGAAACCCTCTTCAGTCGCATCCCTCCTCTCGCTCTGCATACGCAGCTACAATCACATGTATGCACATGAGCACAGGCGCTCTGGTATTTGGTAGCCAGTGCTCTTCATTAGGATTCAATGCGTCGCACCATAACTCCATCTGTCTGGTAATGATGTGAGCGGCTGGAGACGCTCCTCCTATGAAGAGCACACACGAAAACACTTGAACACACGAAAACACTCTACTGCCATTCAGCAGACAGTAGTTATTTGTATTTCAATTAAAAGTAACTGTCACCATCTGGTTGGATTGAACCGTTTCACGTGTCTGAAAGAGTCTATGTGAAAGTATGGATAATAAAGTAATAATAATAAGTGTGCAACGAACATAAACCATTTTTATCTTTTCAGAGTTTTAGAAGATAAAATGAGAGCAAAACTACAAGATTGCAAAACGAGGATGAACTCACTAACTATTATTGTGCGTTGCAGTATCGCTGTCTGCACAATAAACTGTGTGTCAGATTACCAAGTAAAATGTAATATTACTACAATCTCATTCAGTCTAACAAAAGTGTGAGTCAAATACAGAATCTGTATTTTGAGATCCTGGTATGTTGACAAACTGTACAATAAAAACAATTTAAAAGTCTGAACTTCCGATAGGTGCCTTTTTTTTATTAATTTTGGCAAAAAAAAAATCAAACTGATTTCATCTCCAAAACTTAATATTTCTGCTGCAATATAACACGGATCACTGAATCTTAGGGAGACGATGGCAAGCAATGTTTGCAATGAGCTTCATGTAATAGAAAGCTATTTTTCCACCCTGAAAAACTGGAAGAAACCAGAACCCGGACTACGGGGTGCAACTGACAGACCCATGCTGCTGTACAATAAATGGTTTTCTAATGGAAATCTGGTGTTATAAAACCCTACTGCTTTTTGTTTCTGCCAGTACATAATTAAACAAGCAAGGTTTGTTAAAGATCTGTACTTTCAAATTGTGGCAAAGATGAATCCAACCCAGGGGGATGTGTAGAGACCCATCGTTAACTTTACCACTGTGAACAAAGTGGTAGAGGTTGAATTGGTAAAGGACCCTTCACCAATGGTTTGAACATAGAGAAATATTGTCATTATGTATGCGTTATTATGCTATGATTTTACTGGTCCGGCCCACTTGAGATCAAAATGTGCAGTAACAACAACCTTTTCTCAAGAAAAAAATTGGCAGTCAGATTTAGTTGCAATACACTCTAGTGAATCGCTGCTAAATGAGGCATATAACCTGCAATGGTGCACCTGGTCTGCTATAGCCACCATGCTAAAATTGTAGCATGCTGAATCGAGTACATATGTTCTGCATCCTTCACACAACTTAACTCAATGCGTCAAGGAGGAGTTTAACTTTATCCAAGAGTATATCATAAATATGAAAATATGAAAATATTCGTTCACTTTCCTAAAAGCTCCAGGTAACACCGACAGCAGTCCGGTCGGACTGCAAAAATGTTGAATTTAAATGAGGCCGTATTTGCAGCCACGTTCTCCCACCACGGCCTGAAGTTAGAATGACGGCGCTCGCTCAGCTCTATGGCGGTCATGACGCACACAAGGTCGTCAGGTTTTTGGTGTGAATCCGTGTTTTTGCGAAGACGGAGGATGAAAAATTGACAGTGAAATGATAGATTTCATGCCTGTCCGGCTGATCGGCCCAGCCGAGCATAGTGTGGGGGTTTGAGTCGTGGGTGGTACTACCGGTATCGAGCTGCATTAGCCTCAGCATACTGTGGCGCGGAGAGCCTGCAGGCCTGCAGCCGCAGCCTCAGTGGGTGAATGGAGGTCGAGGCTCGGGGGAGGGCGCTGATGCTCCAACAGCCTCGCTTAACAAGCCGCGCCAATTCCTTCCTCATGCTCTTGGCTCTTACAGTGAACTCTTTGATTTTCCAATTCATTATTTTCAACCGCATGCAGCATCCAGTTGGATAGGCTGCATCTAGCCGCACCGCCACAGCGCTTGACTTATCCGGGCGTCTGTGGAGGAGGAAATCCAGTGGGGTCCAGGAACCCACTCCAACTGAGTTATGAGGTCATCAACGGCAACCTCCGCCTCCTGATCCTCCTGAAGTATACACTAACTTTCACTGCTGTGAGTGTTTTCTTCTTCTCTGCTTTGTGCTGTCTTTCATTTACACTGCTGCTGGAAATCTGTTGTTTCTACATCCAGCATCCCACATATAAGCCCATGCTGCCCGTAGTCTCTGCCGCTGCCGACTCTTCTGTGAAAGGTAATTCACCAACACTGATTTACATGCTGGAAGAGTCTGGACTTCAACCACTGTGTTTTAACACGGGGACTTCATCAGGGTGCTTTACTAAAAGTGTAATAGTACATATAATATGTGTGGGAGGACAGAAAGTTTAAACTAGCGATTGAGACCATAAACTCATATTTACAATCTTTACTGAGGTTATAAATCAAGTAGTAGGATCATATCCTAATAGACTTTTATACAATCAGACTTTTATTTGCAATCAGATAATTGGCCCCTAAATTGGAGGCACTTCCGCATTAGCTTCACTTTTCAGACCTGGAGGTTGCCGCCTGATTAAACCAGAACATGATCTGTCTCTCACCCTAAACAATTGCTGTGAGAGCCTGAACATAACCATAAAAGGTTTAATAATAGTCTGAAGTTCTGCAGGCGGTCAGGCTATCTACAAATGTAGGCTCGACTTGTACGGCTTGTCAGATTTTTCTGTCATCGTCCGTCTCCCAGATGTCCAGAAACACATATTTCTCCCATCTCAGTCTGTATCTCTCTGTCAACCATGTGATACTGCATGAGACATTCTGAGCGTGTTTTGTTTTCTTTCGACCAGCCAGCTGGATGGGACCGGGGTCTGAGGACGGTGGGGGGTCGTGTAAACAGTGAGTGGAGCCGCACACTCTCACACAGGAGACGGGTCCATGTGACCGTGTAGAAAAACGTCCAGACACACATGAATCACTCAGTGGGAGCGTGAAACTGCTCCTAGGAGATATTAATTATAACCTCTTTGCTTTGCTGATCTGTAAACTGAAAGATGGTTGAACTGAGCTTAAATTCACTATACTGGAAAAGTTCAACTGCCTTTGGCTTCTTTAAAAAAATTATAAACTGAGAAAAATCTCTTGATTTTCCAGTTTTCCCAAACCCAAAAGTCAACATGGCATTAAAACAGATTCTTGACTGACAACATCATTGAAAGAAAAATACAGCTGAGACACAAGCAGGAGGATGAACAATTATTTCAGCATGACTATTGGCAGGATTATTAATAATTTCTCCACAGCGCCTCAGGGCCCCATGGACACTCGCAATGCACTCGCACACCGGCTCAGAGGACAACCTCCCACCTCCCCCATCAGCGCTCGAGTCTAAGTGGCTGAATGTGCTGCCGAAGGTCACCCAGATATGTAAAAGGTGAGATGAAGATATTTACCTTGGTTGTTTGCAAATAGCTGGGAGACATTGGCACACGAGATGCTGACCACGTGTCCCACGTCGGCACGGTGCCAGCAGCGGATATCATCCCACGCTGTCGGACAACCTGGGACGAGAAGACAACATTCACCACACATTCATCACTGCACCAGTTAGTTGAGGGGCGAGCGCCCAGTTCAGGAAGTGAAGGAGGCGGGAGTCGTAAAAAGAGACTGTGCTGTATTAAATATGGTCAGACACATTTGGTCTCTGTAGATGTAGAATGGTAGATGTTTTGGAAAGAGAAGAGGTGTGTAATCAGGTGTCTATAAATTAGTTACATTATTATGTGAAATTGTGTGTTGGAACTGCAACAAATCTCTGTCAGCTACTTAGTCCTAAAACCTTATTTTCTTAACACAAGTGAAAGGAATGTCACTTGTTCAAATGTTCAAGTCTAACCATAAAAATGAAGGAAGGTGGGCTTTACCAGAATGGAGGCAAAATAAACTGGATTTGAAGGAACTCCATAAAATATGTTCATTCAGAAAAAAGGTGGAAATGATCTGTTTAAATCTAAAAAAATGAAAGAAAGAAATAACTTGTTAAGAGGGGGGATTTTGCAGCATAATTTCTTTGGGATCTGATTTAATCCTGACTATAAACAGATATCGATATTTATGTAGCTCACACACATCTCAGTCAGTTTGTGACTTGTTTGACCTTGAACTCCTTAATTCTCCAGTGCATGGTGAGGTTCACTACTGACTCACATCCCTAATTAGGAATCTGTTTATTTGTATAGAAACTCAGTCGTCTGGTGAAATCTTTCGAGGGAGGTTTCCCCCAGTCTGGGGAGACGATGGCCTTTGGAGACGTCCGTCCTCGGCCCTCCTCTCTGCCCACGCATCCTCGCTGCCGTTCCCCTCACATGGCTGACGATCTCTCCCTGCAGCCTGCGTCGCTCCGATCGAGGGAGGTGTGGCGAGGGTGAGGAGGGGTAGATGGAGCAGTAATGAGGAGCGCGTCTACTCTGCCGCCACGCCGCCTCGTACATCAAAGCTGCCTGGCTCTGTGTCAATTAAAACGGCAGCGCACAGAGACGCTCCACCACTCATTCATAATAAAACACAGCTTTTGGCGATGCTGGAGGTTCTCCGATGAGACAAACATCTCGCTGGATAAATGGGGCTTTGAACTGAATTTTTTCGCCATTGCATATTAGCTGTTTAGCTGTGGCTGTTTGTACGGTGACACCGAGCTGCTGGTGACATTTCAATCTGCTGCACCCATTGAAAATGACACGTTATTAGGCCGTTATTGTAAATGCCTTGATGTCTCTCCAGGTAATGCAAAGCCTGGAGAGACATTAGGGCATGTATACAGTATAAAGTATAAAAGAGCTTGTGTGAATCCCAGTGTGCGGACGGATCTCTGCAGGTGACACCAGTAAGTTCCTTCATTAGATGCTCGTTAAAGCACAGCTCGTGACACTCTGAGTGGATGAATGGACTGGTGCTTCACATCTGGTATTGCTGGTTGGATCTTTTTGTCCTGTAATGGTAAGTATCCTGGGCACAATGCCAGGCTTTCCCCCCTTCCTTTCATTAAATCCCCTCTCCGTAGTGTCAGTTATCCGGTTTGGATCAGTGGTCTGTGTGACAGGCTTATGTTAAGTTCCTCAACAGCATCATTGCATGAGAATCCCATGGCACAGAATTAGAAAACAAACAATGAACCCTGCCAAAAAAGAACCAAAAAAACTCTTCTTTTGTATTCTCTGTTGATTTTGTTTCTATTATTTACACAGCTGCATCATTCTAATATGTTTACC
The DNA here is from genome assembly GCF_910589615.1 of Taurulus bubalis. Classification (NCBI taxonomy): domain Eukaryota; kingdom Metazoa; phylum Chordata; class Actinopteri; order Perciformes; family Cottidae; genus Taurulus; species Taurulus bubalis. The sequence goes on from NC_136595.1 coordinate 8,112,276, forward strand.
CACACTGCTGGCTATGTGGTAACACTATACAAATGCAAATTTAGACAAATTTAGACTAGGTTTGCTATTTTTATTTTTTAGGATGCAGAGGGTATTGATACACTTTTCAGCCTACATAGATATTTCTCAGAAGGATACATTGATTACATTTGTGTAAATATTGTATTACTGCAGAGTTCCCAAACATCTATGGCTGTCTCTGCGTCTTTAGTGAGACAAAGACATGTCGCCTCGTTAGAGCTGCTTAGAATGTGAATCACACTAACGGCCGTTGCTGGTATACGAGGCAGCATTAATACGAGTTATATTATCGTCTGTTTGGGGGGAAAAAATCCAACCTGTCTGTCTTTAAACTGTGCCGTGTTTGTTGCTGGGCAGTTTTAAAATGATTTCCCCCTCTGACACTAATGTGATCTACAGTATAATAAACACCAGGAACAAGTTATGACGCACGCTTTTTTTCATTTCTCAGGGTCAGATGAGATTCGGGAAGGAGAATTAGATTTACCAATCGTCAATCTGTAATATCCCGCAGTTCCTCTTCACCTGTACGGTCATCATATCTCAGTTTTTTATTCCTCCCCTGGCTACAACTCTCCCGATCACAGTGCGCTTTGCAGCGTTTTCATTGTTCAATAAAACATGCGTCTTCTGTTTGTCATGTACGCTGCTGCTGCTGCTGTAATATTGTACAAATATTACAGCAGCCACAAGGTTCCACTGAGATGTTTGTACGACAACATCTACCCTTTAATAAACACCATTAAGGGATAAGGGAGAAGCAGAGGGAGACGGCAATACCGAAGAAGACGAGGAGGAAGGAGTGGAATTCGGGGCGGTGCTTGTTTAGTTTACCTGACAGATTATGGAAACATAAAAATGGTTTTATGTTCTGTTTAGACAGCAGTCTAAACCACCTCCTGCTTCTCAAACCCAAACTGTGCAGTCTCCCACTACCACCTGACACTGAGTATCCAAGCAGCGCTGAATGGGGAACCTTGATTTAATAAGATGAAACACAGTCTACATTTTGGAGAATATTTATTGAGTAAATTGCCTCGTTGCTGCTGCTGAGAGACAGAGTGGAGGAATCACGACAATATTTTGACGTAGTTGTCCGTGTGCACGTTGCCCTTTCCTCGAGCCTTTTGCATATTCTCTCAGAGACCAATCTTTAAGTAAAAAATCATGTTTGATGCATGGAAAGGCCTCTCCATTCCTTGCAAATGAGACGGTAAGAAATGAATTACACTACAGAAGTGATTTCCCATGCTTTTATGCAGCAATCAGGTCCGCTTGAAACAAAGCAACTCGTTGTTTCTCCTCCAAAAAATGCATGAAGACCTCAGAGTTCTGCCCATTTTATCACGGTTATGGAAAGAGAGACAATTTAGATGAGCAGCTCTCTCGATTCTAGAGACTGACCGATTACTTGACAAGAAACACAGCAATACCGAAGGTCAAGCAATCGGCCAGTTCATATCAGTCAGTCATATAAAACAGAAAAGAAACAACTCTTCAACTTTGAGAAGCTCGAACCTTCAAAAATGTAGCATTTTGACTTGACAAATGATTGGTCTGTTATCAATATGACTCATGTCGCTATGTTGATGTCCTTTCCTCTCCGCAATAAAATGTACTTCGTTATTTCCCACCTCTGGTATTTGGTCTGTGTAATTAGTTATGAAAATGACGATTGCGAGTGATCATAAAGAGACAGAGAGGGCAGGGCAGTCATAGTGTGTAATGATCTGTGGAAATGTCAACGCTGGAACGTGAAAGCTATGTGGACTCGGACACACACACACACACACACACACACACACAAATGATGCTGTCTGTTGCTTACTGTGGGTCTAATTGGAAGTATCCTTTGAAAACAGACAAGACTGTTAATCCCCTCTCTCTGTTCACTCCTGCATTAATTCCTGATTTCTCTCTGTCGCTGACCTCCCTGGTTTCTGATCTGATGGAGTCTCCTGTGTGACTGGAGGTGTGAAGGTAATTAACCCAAAGTAAGACGAGACATCTGCCCGGTCTCTGTCTCCACAGTGGACAGTTGTTGACTGCTCGAGAAAGAGAAAAAGGCAAACAAGTGAACGCAAGAGTGATTTTAACGATTTTGGTGCTGTCCTTTTTTTTATCCATTACTGGCAAATATAACAAACCACACTAACACCTGCAAAATGTGCAGCCTATTGTCACACTGCCCTCACAGAGCCTCAAAATGTCCCAATCACTCTTTCATAAGCCAAATCGCCCTTTGCCCTCCTCTTTTCATTCCACCCACCTGCTCGTCCCACATTTAGCCACATCTAATGGGTTCTTGATGAATTAGTCTGAATAGATTTACAGGTGAACCGTGTACCCTAAATGCATCGGTTTTGCCTCATTTTCAAGCCCACAACGTCTCACTCTTTTCATGTTTTAAGGTAGCAGCAAACCAACGTGCTGCAAGGCTTGGCAATCAAGAGTAGGAGTAGTCGTGCGGTGAAATCTTAAGTTATACAAATGTTTAAAAAAATTAATTAATTGGGATTTTCATGTTTACAGAACAGGTGAAATGGCTTGGTAGATTTTGACCAATTAATCCACATCTCAAATGTGGTCCCCCGTTGTAGAAACTAGCTGAGTTAATGTGCATGGGTATATTATGCACGCTATCAAATGGATAATTTGTGAGAACAAACAGGGTTGGGGCCCGAAAAAAAAGGCTGGTAGTGGCAACCAGAGTCTCTGAAATAAGTCGCTGTTGTCATCTCTTGTTTCAAAGTTAAATAAATGGCCATGAGATGCAAAACAACCACAATAAGATGCAACACGTGTTTTGTGTCATTTAAACATGTGGACTTGAGGTCTGCTTTACCTGCAGATGTCACTGTAAGAGACTCACAATGAATGAATGTTGCTGTGGCATGTTTGAACTATACCTTTAGCTAAAGAGCTATAAGCAGGCGTTCTTGTGCATACTTAAGGAAGAAAAAAAACGTGATTATTTATTTATTACACTTGTTTTGATCTTGGTTTTATGTCTCTTTGTTCGTTTGCACCAGTGGCGGGCCGTGGGTTTTGTACTTGCGCATTCAGTGGATCAGCTGCGCGGCGCACCCGCACCAGTGAAAAAATGTTTTTTTTTAATGTAATTATAAAATAGCTATAAGTTTGTGATTCTGTTTAGGCCAGCAAAGAAGGCTTAGCAGGCCCAGACGGCCCGCCACTGGTTTGCACTATCCACTCTGCTGCTGTAATCCTGCAAATGTCCATGCTGTGGGACTAATAAAGGATTATTTTATCTTATCCTTTTCATGCAGGTGTACAACGCTAACCATGGAAATAGAATGACAGTAGAACGAACAGTAAGACAGTTTACTGTGATCATTTGACCAGCTCAAAAGAAATTAAAGGCAGCAGCCATCAGTCGCTGCAGCTCCATCCATCACCACGTACCCGTTAAGATGAGCAACATTTGTGTCACTGTTGATTTAATAAAGGTTCAATGTTGTGTTTAATAATAGTTAAACACAACATTGTATGTGTTTAATAACAGTGATTATTTCTCCCAGCAGAACTTTTTGGCTGCTCCGATGTTGTCAGCGCTCCCTCAAAGAGCCAAGCCTTGTTTCCACCTCCTGACCGAATCTTTGCACAAGCGGACTTGAGAAGTGAAGCGGTGCTTCAGTCTACTTACGTCAGCGTTCATTCCGGGCGTGAAGGCCTCCATACCTGCCGCTTCAAATACTAATTGTCACATCTTTGCTTTGAATGATCACAGGAAAGGGTGACAAATGATGCAATTAATTCTGAGCGACAGCAGCTGTGTCATGCACAGGAAGTCCTCACGGGCGAGCAGACGACGGTCTCGCCGAGCGCGTGGCAAACCTTTTCCAAGTGGGGAGACGGAGCGAAGCGAGAGCAAAGCCTAGCGGCCTGGAATGGCCGTCTCATAACATCGAAAACACTTCAAAACAAAGGAAATTCATATTCCGGGTTTAATCCAGCAGCTCAGATAGAAAATTAAACACGGTCCCTCCTGAAGCTGTTCATGTGGCACTGACGGGAGTCTTTGATTCAGCTGGCTCACCTCCTACCTGAGCTGCACAGATGAAGGAAGGGCCAGGCCGGGTTGACCAATCAGTGCCTTTAATCCAAGCATCTCCACACCTGATTAGGTCCCTTGATTGTTTCGGATCTGCCACGCGAAGCTCGGTAAAACAGGAAGCGAAGGTCCTCACTGTGCTTTTGATTAAAGAGACGCAATCATCAGCAAAGAGAAAGGCATCGAGCAGCTTGCCGTGTTTGCTCCAGAGAGCTTTACATGATGCACAGTAGTACGCAGACTGCACGGATCCCTCCTCACCTCCATTTATTATTTACCGCATAAATAGATTGTAAAAATGTAAGGCTCCCCATGTTCTCACCAAACAATACCCAGTTTGATCATTATAATTATAATTTTCTCAGAAACAATTAAAAAAAACCTGTTTAAACACATTGGTATTTTTGTCATATAGAGATATGCTACAATGAACACTGGGTAATATGTAAGTTGACATATATGGTCAAGCTGAGCACATCTTTTTTATTTATTTAAACCTTTATTTAAACAGGAAGTCCCATTGAGATTAAAAATCTCTTTTTCCAGGGAGACCTGGCAAGCCAAACGAGCAGCATGCTAAAAGAACAGCAGGAGAATGTAGCAACGCTTCCTAAATTAGATTCCCTTGGAACTAAAGTGTGTGTGTAAACAACAAGTTCATAGCAAGTAACTAGTGTGCACTAGGGCCTGTAATAAGTGTGTGCAATGGGGACGGTCTTAACTACCTTACACCAGTGTTGTGGTTGAAACCAGCTTAACTGGGACCAAGTCATGACAAAACCAAGGCAGAGCGAGACCGACTCAGGACCAAGACCGGACCAGAGTCCCACACTTACGATGAAACAAAACCAAAGGCACTCCTCCGATGTTTTCTGTGGGCAATCACAATGATGATGTGGAAAAATAAATCAGACAATCACCAGTTGTGGCCTTGAAATAAATACAGAGTCCTCTTCGTCTGAGACCGAGAAGAGAACGGGCAGAATTGCAGTTGATTGCGTGACGAGACTGCAACTTCAAAAAGTGACCTTGAGACGAGGACCGATCCTGAGTTCTACAAGCCGCCTCATGGCACTGCTCTAGAGGTGAAGAGGAGGGGGATGGGAAAAGTTACACTTCAGCCCCCAATGATTCGTGCTAGTGTATAATTTAAATGTGTGAAACATATAAAGCTGCTCACATAGTCAGATTTGAACAGCATCCTGACTGCAACCACACTAAATTTGACACATGATATATTTTAATTTGTGCAGCACTGTAAAAGCCGTAATGTGCCATACTCTCCCTTCAAAGTCAACCCTCAGAATATGTCAAAATCAGTTCTGGATGTCTGTAATTTTACAACATGACATGAGTCGAGCCCACTCAGGAGGGCGTCTGATGGCCCTCAAATGAAAATTGCCTTCACAGAGGGGGCGGTTTTCCAAGAGTAAAAGTCCAGAAGGAGCTATGCACCGGCTAAGATAAAAAAAATTTTTTTAAAAAATGGGGAAATGGTTTTGGTCTGAAAACAGCATCATACAAAAAAAAGCCCAGGGAAAGAGGAGATCAAAGTAATTTGTATTCAAATGAGAATCCCATCACTGATGTCTGCCATTTGTCTTTGAGAGGAAAGGAATGGTTGTCAAGTAGTCCTTAGTCAAGTTAAGGGGGATAATAGTGGATCACAACAGATTCATGTAGCTCTCGTAGTTTAGAAGGGCTGAGACCCCTGATTACGGTAAATTAGAGAAAAGAACAGTGGCAAAATAAATTGATCTCGATTTGAATAATATATTTTGTGGGTATGAGTTGTATAGACACATTAAATCAAATGTAACTCAAACAAGACAATTGTACACTGGTAACATCACCCAGTGCAACACTGATGTGTTTTTAGTAGTTTCTGGACAACAATAGAGCTCCATGGCAAGGAGGAAGAAGATAGATCCGACTTTGCATTCACACACACAAGAATCAACTCATTGTTGGTTTTGGGCTTTGTGAGACTCTCAGCGAGGCAACTCTGAGGACGTTTATTTCACCAGAGATGATAGTTTTAATTTTCAGCATTTTTGTCAGTCAATTCAAAGCACATCTAGCTATATCAAATTAAAACACCCTAAAAAAACCTCAAGTAAACAGAGCAAAAGGATTCTTCTGTATACACACCTTCTTGGTGTCTTTGTTTTGTAAGGACGCTATTGACTTACTATAATTCTCGGGTGACCTTCTCCATAACCACTATAGATCCAAACACAGCCCATACCCTAACCTTCGCCAAAGCTTCATTCTAATCTTACCTCTAAAACCAAGCCTTAGGAATAGAGACGGTTATAAATCTTTGTGGGGACCTGATGTTAGACCCCAGATGGAGCACCAGTCCCCACTATGCAAGTGTGTGTGTGTGTGTGTGTGTGCGTAAAGCAACGTGATGAAAACACACAGACCTGTCCTGGAGGAGTGGTTGCTCTCCTCCTGTTTGAGGATCTGGTAACATTCCTCCTGAGCCTTCATGTGCTGAACCACCAGGGCGCAGTCTGGGTGGATGGCCTCTGTCTAAGGAGAGAGAGCGCCAGAGTTACACAATGAAACACAATATTGGTACAATTACACCAAAATACCCACAACATAATGACAATATTGAAACATAACTATGTAAACCAAAACCATAAAGACTTTTTAATATGTATAACACAGGTGTAAAACAGGCAATATTTGTGTCAAGCTGAGATTCATGAACAAATAAAAAATGTTAATCATAGAGCAAGCTGTTCAATACACTCGTCCTCTTTGAGCTCTGTGTCTTATGCTGCGTTCACACCAAAAGCGTTGCAAATTTTCCTCGCGAGTAGATTGCATGCAAAGCCAATGCACAGACGCGAATGGTTGCGAACAACGCAAATGACGAAAAAATTCGCCTCATTCGCGCGAGTTGACATTTTCCAACGTTGAGTTGCGAAAGCCAATCAGTGTTGAGAAGCTCCGCCCGTCATCACTGCCATCCTGCCTGAATCAAACTGCTGCTGGTGCGCCTGAAGTTGCGCTGGAAGCGGCTTCATTCAGACACAGTCCTGGAGGAGTCGGAGCTGTGTGCGGCTATATAATAATAATAATATTATGAACCAGAATAAAGCAGAACTAGTAGTTATTTCAATGGTGGGTGGCAGACATTTTTAATTTTTTTTATTTGTATTTATTTAACCAGGAAAAGCCTCATTGAGATTAAAAATCTCCTTTACAAGAGTGTCCTGGCCAAGACAGCAGTAGCACGTTAAAACAAAGTTTCAGACATACAACATAAAAATAGAAATGGTAACTGTTTTTACGGAGATAAGCCACGCCCCCTCTCCAGCGTGAATTAAGCGAATGACGCAAATTAACCACATAAAGTCGAGCGCGTAAAGTCACGCGACTAAAGTGTTGCAAATATTCGCAACGCTTTTGGTGTGAACGCAGCATTAGTTTTTTTCCAAAAACATTAGTAATTTTTGTATATTCACACATTAAAATAAACACACTAATGTAGAGAAAATCTAATACAACAGTGTACGCTACTGAAGAAAGATCCGTCTGATTCAACATAATAGGGGTTTGTAAACCTTCACACTGTGGAAACAACCAAGCGGCGAAAAGGGATTCAGACATAACACTGAACACGATAAATTGCATATATCCGCTTTATATTGATCCTCTGAACACTGATCATGAGCAAAAACAGATGGAGGATTGTTCACTGGCACAAACATGTCTGCAGTGACATTGTGACATTTAAAGAAAACGGTATAATACCCTTTGAACTCAATATTATTTAACAAGTAAGAAGTGTTTGAAAGTCGATTATGAGGCTATCAATCTATAAATCTTTGCACTTAAAGCTGATATGAGTATAATCTAATCCTTGTTGAATACATGTCGTTGCTCTACATCTCTCTCCACTTGACAACCCAGTGGAAGTTGGTGGTTCTCTTGCAGTGATGAACCTCCGTACAGTAATCTGCACCCCTGACAGCTGCAACATGGGAGTTCAACAATGTACTCTTAAAGCCTTGACATCTACTGTCAAGGATCCTACGCCCTGCATTTCTTTTTACGCCTTCTGAACATGAAGAGGAAGAAGGACAGAAACCTGCAGATCCATATTGACAAGATTATATGTATAATTAATATGCCAAGAAAATAAAGATTCCCGCAGCGTCTCCACCCTGCGGTCAAATCAATTATGCGCCATCATGTCACAGAATTGATCTTGTATGCTGCCAAATAAGAAATAATCCCTTTAATTGCTTGAAATTTGTTTTATTGATTTCTCTGATTCATGTTGTTTGTATGAAATGTGTGAACCATAACTGGGAGACCACCTGCCAGTTGGACAGCTGGAGACACCGCAGGTGAACGTGACCTTTGACCTCATCTTCTGACAACTCTGTAGTGTCCAGGATTAACACGAGAGGAAGACGCTCATTGCTATCGAGCAGTCAACAGCTGCTGAGCCGTTGCAGGACATCTTACCCTACAGCTGTCAAGTTGTTTTTCATTATATGTTGGTGTGTGTGTGTGTGTGTGTGTGTGTGTGTGTGTGTGTGTGTGTGTGTGTGTGTGTGTGTGTGTGTGTGTGTGTGTGTGTGTGTGTGCTGGGAGTCTCTACTCTGAGTTAAAACTAAGCATAAAGACATAGTTATTTGATCAAATTAAACTCTAAGTATAAGTGTCCCTCTGTCTTATATCAATCAATTAATCAATTCAAAGTGCTCTAGAAATGATTGACAAGACGGAAATGGAGAGAAGTTGAAGAGACTACTGTACTCTAAATTAAATTCAGATTTTTGTAAAAAAAAAAAATGTAAACACAACAGTGAATGAATTGATCATGGTAAAACAGTACATTTTTAATAAAAGTCAAATTAGAGCAGGTTTAAATACGTGTAAATAATATAAATACTAAACCTATAGTATACAAATATGATAATAAGCAATAATAACAAATCCCATCAAATTATGAAACACTACATATAAGCAAAACTGAATAGATGGGTTTCTAGTTGCTACTTGAACATATCAATATTTTCAGCCCCTCTCGGCTCCTCTGAAGGATGTTACATCGGCTTGGAGCACAACGGCTAAAAGCAGCGTCAACAAATGTGTTTGTTCTTCTTTAAAAAGGAGAAGAGCCGGAGGATCTGAGGGGCCTTGCTGGTTCATAAACTAAAAGCCTTTCTGGGATGAAGGCTCATGCAAAGCGCCTTATAAACTAATAAAAGAACTTTAAAATCAATACGAAAAAACAAACAGCTTACCAGTGTAAATATTGTATTGATATATGTGCTCTCCTTTTGGTCTTAGTTAATACACTGGCGGCCGAATTTGGAGTTTATTGCAGCTGGATCATTGTATTCTTCCTAGACCAGAAGGAAGAGCGTTACAACAGTCCAGCCTGCTGGTTATAGAAGTGAGCATCTCTCTCTCTCTCTGTGTTGCTGAGAGAGAGAAATGGCCCAATCATTTCAGTCCCGTCTCGAAAAAAACAATCCCGTCCCCACCTCAGACCTGGCTGCTGAAAAGGTTCTGAAGGAAAGATAATTACTGCGCAGATTATTTTTATGTTCGTTTGATCTTGTATTGCACAGAAGTTGTAAGAAAAAAAAAACGCAGGACTTTGACACAAAAGAATGAGGGTTTTGTCCTGCATCCCAGGTGCAGTGAGCTTCAGGCTACTAAAACACTTGAAAATAATCATCATTTTGAGGAGGAGAATTGTTTTGTGTCTTATCTTTCAAGCCCTTTTGTAGGTTCCGACTCTCAGTTTGGGATGCACTTCCTTTGACAGTAAATCCAGGCTGTTTGACAGAGAACCCTGTCAGTTCTGTATATAACACAGACTGAACATGCTTGGATGAAACTGTAAGAGCGACATGAATGATGGAATGAATATCCTCCTTATTTTCCGACAACTCTAAATTAGGTTCTGTTATTTAGTATTTCAAGGATTATCGGATAAACCCACGATGTCCCCTAAACACCAAGCTGTACATGAGCACATTCCCTAAGAAAAGGTTAAATATTTTAACAATTTATTCAAACTGGGTGGCCCATAAACACCGCCATCATTATTAGCTTTTACCTACAGCATTGATTGTGTAGCTGAGCTGCTCGATCTGGCAGCGTATAAAAGACAGCGCAGTCATATCTGTAATGCAGGTTTATGGAGCAAACCTCCTTCATACAAGCAAGATAGTAGCATGATTATGCTGTCTTGCGAAAGTCTTTTTTTTGCAGTTTAGTGACGTGCAGAGAATCTGGTGGAATTGATATGATGAGGTGCAGAGCCCGGCACGATTTCCTTGTTTCATAGAATCATAAAATCTGTAAAAAGTGTGTATGTGTGTGTGTGTGTGAGAGAGAGCTGGAGTGCCATTTGAGCATGCACTTCAATTATTGCAACCTTCAATCCAAAATGGCAGCAGTTTATGTGACTGCAATGTAATTTTAATTAAATCACTGTCTTAAGCGGGTCATTATTGCAGGGACGCCGATAGCCTCCGACAACCTTTACCGAGGAGCCATCACTTCCATTCAGAATTTCACAGTACAGGTAATCACCAGGTCTCTTATGTAATTAGAGAGAGAGGGTGTGTGTGTGTGTGTGTGTGTGTGTGTGTGTGTGTGTGTGTGTGTGTGTGTGTGTGTGTGTGTGTGTGTGTGTGTGTGTGCGTGTGTGTATTATTGGCCCTTTTGATGTTTTCAATTTCATCTGACCTCCAGGTCAAGTGATTTGCAATTTTCATTTTAATTTTTATGCTGATGATACAGCAGTATATTGAACCCATCAGACCTCTCCTCTAGCTCACACCCTGTCTTACAGACTTTAAAGGAATAGTTTGACATTTTGGGGGAAACAAATATTAATTTGCTTTATACTCTGTACTTGCATCCATCTGGTTGGCGCAACATCTTTACACAAACATTCATGGTTCCCAGAGGATGAATTCTTATGACGTCAGTCAATCCTGTAATTTCCCCACTGCGGGACAAAAAAAGGATTATCTTATTTGATCTTATCTTATTCTCCTGACTTTAGCGCCTCAATTATGTTGCCATTATGTGGTGTTGAATGAAATGCCTCTCACTATTGGCCCTACTGGTATACTGGGAGGCAGACATTCATGTTCCCCTGAAGGTGAATTATACAATCTTTAAAGATCGTCAGATTTTCCCTTGCACCATCATCTTGTCAACATTTCAGTCTGTTCAATCATTTTATGACCAAGTTTCTACAAAACTAATGACATGACCATCATCATCAGCTGTAGGCTACTTGAAGATTAGGGCTAGTTGGCAAATGCTAGCATGCTGATATGCTGAATTAAGATGGTGAACATGGTCAACGTTACACCTGCTAGTAAATCAACATGTTAGCATTGTCATTGTGAGCATGTTAGCATGCTGACGTTAGCAATTAGCTCAAAGCACTGCTGTACCTAAATAGATAAAAAGCAGTCCTCCCAAATCGTAGTTTTTCCATTGTGTCATTTGAATATATTTTAAAGATTAGAGGAACAAAATAATAATAAATGTAGGAATAAGCATAATGTTTCTGCCTTTCCTATGGCATTAATCAAATCTTGGTTCATCACATTGATCTTGTGACCCATCAGAAGGGTTTGGACATGCTGGTTTGCAACCAGCAGACTCAAAAAAAAAGGCCCCGAGTTGTAAATATTTTAGCAACAAAACAAAGTCTGCCATCTGTCAGCTAGCGGGCATCTCTAAAATAGCATCACTTCATTTCCGGACACACAAACCCTTCCTGTCTTTGATTGCAGCAGCTGAAATACTGTCACTCGCTAATCACCCCAAAAATAAAATAACATTCTCTAACTGGAGCACATTTCCTCCATGTTGACCTCTCTGCACTTGTTACCTGTGGCCTTTAGAAATTATTCTAAGGTTGTACGACTTGCTTTTGAGGTAGAAGCACAACTTGCCTCAGGCTGGAGACATTTGATATTAGGGCAAAGGTATACTGAGATCATACAACACGTATGTTGAGTTTATGACTGATGATGTATTGCTATGAATTAAACTACCCAACAGTATCTAAAAAAGTAGCTCCACCAACTACAACAGCAAAAGGCTGCTGTAGTATATTACACCATATATTACAACTATATGGTTTGATTGTTTTGGAGAAATGCATTGTGTGTGTGTCCTTGCTAAATGCATGTCCTTCCTTATGCCACATTTAGAAATCCAAATATACTTAAAAGTTTGAAATATGCATACCCACTCATGAATAGACAACACCTTTGGGCTAAGAGAGGCCTAAAACCTCTCAGGAAAACATTTAAGGCTGAACCACTTAATAATTATACATAGCAATGATTTAAATGGGGATGTGTAAAGGGATATGTGTTGATCGTAGTACCAAACCGGCAGAGAATTAGCACCGACTCTCTACTTTATTGGATATTTTAGTTTCTTTATGTTAATTGTTTGGGTTTTTACGACCTACCATCTTATGTTTTGTTTCAGTCTCTCGTCAACCCTAACATCAGCCACAGTGGGCAATGTTTCCAGCGAAAAAGCATCAACAACTCGCTGTACGCATTACCTGCCGAGCACCAAACGACCGCTTGAGACCAAAACGGTGCTAAAAAGAGAGTGACTATTGGACTTACATTCATCAGGATGAAACACAGCGTCAATTGAGGGTTAGTGTTGCCCTCTGTCACTGGATGCGTAACTAGGAAACTATTTGCAACAACTTTGTGAGATCATATTGTGTCAATGTTGTGTTTACAGCGTGTATGGCCGTCCATTAAGGCCAATAGAAATCTGTTACTTTAAGTAATGTTTTAAATGTGGCTGTGGACAGAAGCAGCTGAAAAACAAGTTTTTGTCCCCTAGAAAATGGCCCACTTAAAAAAAATCAATATCAGTTTAAATGTCAGCTATATTTAGATGATACCTTTCATCAGACGGCTCTTTTCTACGGGTAACTCAAGCAGTTATATTGCTGTCTTCAAAGCCATCGCACTACATTGTCAAAAACAGTGAATGCAAACCACCATCTAAGTTTGTGTAAGATGTAATACACACTGACAATGTATAAGGAAATATATATATTTCCAGTATATATGCCCTGCCTCCTTTAAGTAAACTAAATACACTACACAAGCTCATCCATGTTTGTCCAGATAATTTTTCTTTATCTGTTTTTTAAATGTGATCTCCTGTTGTGGCTGCATTGGACACACATAATAATGTTATGTCAGGTAATGAATTTGCAATTGGCAAACCTGTTTTTGAGAATTATTGACTTAAGAGGCAATTATAGTGATCCGGAAGTTCAATAAGTGACATTAGACGTCCATTCTGCTGTCACCAGTAGAACCATTATCTATAATGAAAAGGCAGAGGATCATGCGAGCATCTTCACAGGCTGTAGAGGACGGAGCGACTAGAAAGCTGCAGGAATCAGTCCTAAAACCCGGAAATAAGATCTGAAATATGATCTGTGGTTAACACAGGCTTAAGAGATGTACACCTTTTGTTCTATGATAGAAAATATGTAAGTAAATAACCTAACCTGGCTAAATAAGACCAGTAAACATCATCACGCTAATACTCCGGCTTCACAGCCTCGTTGTGTTACCAGTGCTCATGCGACTGTGTTGTTTGTTTAATGTTGGCTTTTTACTCTGTGTTGCTCATTTGTAAAGATTATCTAGCTTCACAAAATGTGTGTACGTATCATGACATTTTCTGCAATATTCTAGTATCCAAGGGAAACATCACATTGGCTTTTGTCGAGGGAACCAATGTGACGCTAACCTCAGTGGTTTGTCCTTTTAAAAATATGTCAAACGTGCAGTACTCTTTAACTGAAGGGCCATTGACAGCCTTAAAAACCAGGAAAGAGACGTCACCAGACCAAATCCTCCATCGCAATGTAGACTCTGATGAAGCCTCAGGTGAGCACGGTAGATGGAGTAGAAAAGCCTCCTTGGTGGCTTTAAATCCAAGTTCAAATAAGGATGAAATGGAATTCTTCACCTGTACTTGTCTGCATTGTGTGCATATGCAGACAGAAAATATTAATGCTTTCTCTTTGCCGATGTTGTCTGGAGCCAAAGCAGAGTCAAGTGAGTGTCCAGTGTTAAAGGAGTCACAGGAGACATCACTTGTTCTTTTCTTTTTATTTATTGAATTTTTGTTTTAAGTACGCCTATATATGTGTGTGTTTCTAGAATGTCAAACCACGATACAGAATAGCCAATATTGGGGTTAAAATGGAACTTTGATAGTGAAATCCCAACCCAAGAAAAATAAATCTGATTATAATGATCTGAATTCAATTCAGACGCATCAGACAACAGGAGCAGGTGGATATGTGCAGAAAACACCTCCTCGGCTGCACTATTTGTGTTTAGGAGAAAATATGTGTTGGTTTGAACTTGGTTTAAATGTGCAACAACCTATATATAACTTTAAATCAGCAACCTAATCAAAGATAGGAATCTAAACGTAAACAGAAATGGTTTAAAAACTTATCATGACCCTAAAATTACAACAGTCATAAAATATATCTGACATGTTCCTCCCTTCTATGACCCTCCATTAAACATGACACATTTACAAAGTGACTGGGGAGAGACATGTGTTTCTAAGTAATACAAATACAACACAAGAAAGAAGAAAATAACAAGTAAATAAACAAATACAGAAATGAACTAACAAGCACACAATAGTGAAAGTAGGCATCATGATTTCACCAAACTTACTCACCAGGGTATAGAATCTTTTAACTTGTATGGACGTGACAAAATGAAACCTGGAGATCATGCCAGACCTTTACGATTACCAGCAACACGTAATGCTGTGTTTTGTGCACGTGCGGAAAAGGAAAATATATGTATATATATATATATATACTTCAAAAATGAACTCAAACCTCCACCTCATCACCGAACCCGAGGACCCGTGAGGTTAACTGCGTGTTGCGCGTGGACTCACCGTCTCCCACACCAGCGGCTGCAAGAACAGAACCACGTGAAGCAATGTGGCCATCCATCTGAGCCACGAGCATCCAGAGAGAAACCCACTGTGCAATAACATGCTTCAGGCGTGTTCACTTTGAAAACTATACGCGCAAAAAGTGGAAAATAAGTGAAAATATGTCCACGGATGATATCAGTCTTTTTAAAATCGAAGAATTGACTTAAATCCAACAATCCGTGAAGTGAGACGCTTGGTGGCCGTTTCCCGATGTGAGTGTTGGCGGCTGTCTCTCCGGTGTCCGGTGCAGGAGAGGGTCTGCATTACGCGCGGAGGAGACTGAGCCACACGAGGTGCGCTCCTCCCTGAAAAGGCACAGACGGAGCGGAGCGCACAGACGCTGCGGCGGCGCAGAGCGGCGCGAGGACACGCGCGAGAGGACAGGACGTGGACTCGGTCTTTACCTGCATGCGCACTCACTCATAGAGCTTATACATAGACCCACTGAACAGTAGTGTATATCCTGTGTGACATACATCACAGATAGGCTGTCTCTGTATAATATATATCAAAATGTCGGTTATCCTACATCTTTGCTCTACTTCTTTTTAAAAGCAACGATATCACAATATCAGAGGCTTAAATAAACATAAGAACCACCATTTAATGAAGCTCCAGAAACATTTTAGTAGATGAACTTTGAGTCAAACTGCTGATTCTAAGTCAATAATGAAAGACCAAACTATATGGTTTCATGTAAATACATTTGTATAGCTCTGTGGCAGATTTCTCTCACAAAATTAAATTGATAAAGATGAAAAAGGGACCCATTTTCAGTTTATTCACAAGAATATGCATATATTATATTAGCTGACAGTTTACACTGAAAAGGGTCATTTTGTGTAAGTAAATATACCATAACAAGTGAAACACATGGTTCAATCAAACACACGTCTTTGTTTTAAAGCCCTGCAGCGTATTCTTGGTCCGGTATGACCCATGGATGTATAAACAGAACTGGATTCAGCGTTGGAGGAGGCGGCGCCCTCATCAGTTCTATGAAAGTCGCTCAGTGGCACATGAAGTCAAGAAAGTTAGACTTCGGAGTGTAAAATTATCCAGATCTTCTGGCCCATGAGCAAGTGCACTAAAGTGTTTCCTTTAAGCCTGGTGCTCTTCCTGGAGGCTTGGTATGATCATGACGGTTGGTCACCACACCTTCTAACCCCTCTAACATCCTGTGAAGATGGAAGATTATTTATAAAAGACGCTTTGCATGTAATGAATGCAGACTGACACATCCACAAGCTGATATGAAAGAGAGAACCTCGAGCATCATAGTTTGAAGCTGAGAGGCACTGTCCAAGCCTCGGTATTTGACAAGTCGGGAGTGAGGTTGCGATGAATGTTGACCAACTGATGGATGATACTCGGTGTGGCTTTGTTTTCTCTTGTGCCGTGTAAACACGACAGCGACTGAGTCCATTCAGGCCGTTTGCAGGCCACATATCAAACAGACGAGATGACATTTACTTTAGTGTGTGTGTGTGTGTGTGTGTGTGTGTGTGTGTGTGTGTGTGTGTGTGTGTGTGTGTGTGTGTGTGTGTTTTGTCCTGTGGCACAGTAGCCCTGTCCTTGTAGTTAGGGCACTTCAGATACACAATTAGAATAAACATAAACAGTGCAGGTTGACAGCAGCCAACAGAGCAGCAGTGTGTGTATGTGTGTGTGTGTGTGTGTGTGTGTGTGTGTGTGTGTGTGTGTGTGTGTGTGTGTTGGAGCCACCTTGTACCTTCCAGAGGTCAATCGATGACAGACTGTGCCTTTGACTTTTCCTGCAGACCACCAACAAAGACTTTCCTGCAGCGAGCATCACCTGTGAGTGGGGGTGGCTCTAATAAAGGGATTAGGCTGCATATATTACATTAGTTTACGATTGTGTTCATGAATATTGTCGGGCTGCATTCTGGAGCCCGACCCAGACTCAGAACAATGATGTGGTTTTATGTGTGTGCTGTGTATTCATCATGTCGCAGAAACAAACACACGACCGGTGCCCAATGAATAATATTACGGCTTCTCTGTGTTCCCTATATAGAGGACCTTTGAGCTTAAAGTTGTGATTCTGTCAAGGCTATAGGATAAACCTCCAGGAAATCAATGTTCAACATCTTCAAGTATAAGTGTGTGTGTGTGTGTGTGTGTGTGTGTGTGTGTGTGTGTGTGTACGTAATGATGTTTCTGAATCCTTCACTTGAGGACAAACTGTCCTCCTTTCTGTTATTCTCCACATCTGATGTCCCAGTTAATTGTCTCTTTCGACGACAACATTTTATTTTTCCATTATGAACAAAACAGAAAAACCCACCGGAGATTTGTTGAAGAGATGTGTACAAAACATAACGCTGTATGCAAGGCAGTATCATTAACACAAACAGCCTGAAAACACCAAAACAACCCGAGGGAGAAGATTTTGTGCAGATTTGTGTATCTACTATTTCTCATGAATAGTTATATTGTACTAGAAATGTTTCACACTAAAAGAAAAAGCTGATTTAATTATATTTTTGAAAATAATAATACAAAAATAAAAACACTTGTACAGTACAGTGGCTTCCTACTGTACCATCAGCAGTTATAAACACACATGGTTTGCACATGCAGTTAGTGACTATAACTGACAGTTTCATCTCCAAATCCAGGATTCGGCTAATCTTGGCAAAAATAAATATCTTTATTTTTTAATATAATTTAACAGTATCCTGTGTAGTCTTGACCTCTGGTGCTATATCAATATTTATTGTGGAGCGTGTCCTAGTTTTGCTTCTGGTTCCGTGTAGAGCATGTGATGCCCGCCAGTCCACCGATCTACAGGTGAGGGGAGTCTGCCAAGAAATAAGAAATGCAGAAGTGCACCAGCGAAGGCTCGGAGGAAGAAGACTGCACGCATGTAAACATGGATGTCAGCTAACAACAAAAAATCCATTTTGCGAATGTTTTATAAAGAAGAAAATGTAGTTAGTTGGACCTTTAACTCATTATCATAACTAATTTAAACATAACTTTCATTGGTTTACAAAAAAAATCCAAAGCGCACCTTTAATATGGACATAAAGATAAAGAAGACTCACTATGTCCAATGGAACAGGATGAATAGGAATAAAGAAAAAGTGTTACAATGAAAAATAAAGAGTAAAGAAATCAAATGTGCCGTCAACAGACATCTCTGACCTTTGACCTGGACCCCTTGCTGCTGACCTCTTTTCTGTTTGGCCAAATTGGTTCCTTTGTGGATTGATGGCTTTCAAACATGATTTCCTCTGTACAGTGTGTGTGTGTGTGTGTGTGTGTGTGTGTGTGTGTGTGTGTGTGTGTGTGTGTGTGCGGTCATTGCTGGTCACCTGCTGTTTGCAGCTGCGTGTCCCCAGACATCCCACGGAGACGCAGTGAGGCTCTGGACTCTAAACAGGAATTGATGGAACAGATGTGTCACGTATCAACTCCTCCCCTCTGGGATTTCATCACTACTCTTATCTGATGGAGCGCCATGGAGCGGAGAAGTTATTCTGTGTCCCTTTCAGTCATTATGGTATGGATTTAGCTAAGTAGCTGCTCTCGGTCTTGCCTTGTCAGCAGCACTGTCCATCACTGAAAACAGAAATGTTACCTTCGGCATTGATTTCTTTACAGGGCTACATAATTGGTTGATTACATTTCATCAGCACACCTCACTAAGACACATCACGATCAGTGCATATGGTGCTTGACAAGATTATGTATCTTTAAGGATAAAAGATTAAAAAACAAATTTGACTTTCTTGTATTTCTCTTTTGGCAGTGCGCACAGATAATGTTTGACAATTGTTTTAGTCGATGTATTCATCTTACTAAAGCCGCTAGGTGTATGTTTTTCTCATTTACGACACGTGATAATTAAAAATGAATTGAAAAGACAGTATGACAGACAGCAGTGCACGCTGCTACTCCAGAAAGCACCGGATTCATCCGGAACTGTTTCCTTTTCTACAAACAAAAAACATTGTTTGTTTATGATGGAGGAGAAAAAACATCTTTGGTTGTCTGCGGCCACAAAAGTCAGAGTGTGACCAGCTGTAGCCGGATGATGAGCTCAGAGAATCAATACTGAGCTACACTGTGTTGACAAGCAGGCAGGATTACAGCTGTATCCTAAAGAACCAAATATACCATAGAAGCGTGTGGTCATTAGACTACTACTAAATCATTATTAGAATTAGCTTTTCAATTTGGCTCATTTACTGGTTATTTATGCTTTGTAATGTTATTCTGCTGCTCGTTTTAATCATTCAAGCAAACAAGCAAGTAGCGAACTCACTGAGTTGAGATTTTGCAGCAAATCGGTTTAGTTAGCACGCTCCGACCGTCTTGCTACGTTTATTTAGATGGGAATGTCCATTTGACTCCCAATATATGGGTAACTTTCTCCCCTTCTTTCACAAAAAGAGCCCATAAAATGTCCATCCACTATACTGTATGTGTGCGTCATGACGTGTGTCCCCGTCCTCCTGACGTCTGACAGAGAGATCGCTGCTCTCGATGGCGCCTTTGACGCACGTTTCATTGACACACAGGACGCGGTAACCTTCAGACTGGAAGCTGGAATTCCCGAGGAGACATTGTGTAAAGATGATTTGAATGATAACACAACAGGAGTCATTATTATGTAACGTTTAATACTTCATATTAATTTCAGGCCAGATTTAAATGATCTCCTAAAATGATTTTACTGGAAGGCAATTACCTAATCTTCGCCTGTTTCCAGTTTCCTCCTTGTCTTCTCTTATATATAAACGCAATTAATTGGTTTTATCTAAAAAAAAAGAGCCAATGGAGAGTTAAGGCTGAAAAGAGGGGATACAGTTCATGTAAATGCGAGTCAGTTCATTTTTTATGAGTTTAACTGCTGTGGGATTTTCATGTTTCGTTGATATTTGAAGGTCAGATTTAAGTGATTCGCAGGGAGAAAAGTCCAGCCGGAAAGAGCTTTTGTATTTGCCCATCTGACCCAGACAGTCAAAGATATTGCAGGCACAAGGATAATTAGAATAATTTAGCAGCCAAACTGTCCAATTGTAGTATTGGACGTGTGCATATATTTCACTACATCTGGGAGACATGATGGTCAGCTGTGTGAGTTAGATGAAAGAGGAAATGAAATGTGCTTGGTTCGAGTGATTGCAGACTGATTTATTTTTGTTGAAAGAGTCTACAGCCGGTGTCAAGGGGCAGAAGTTTATCATGGAAATGAAAGGTCTCTCCATGCTGAATCCCTCCTGTTTAGGAATGAACACACACCTCGAATGTGATCCGAATCACTTTGCTTTGGCTGCACTGCAATTGTGTGTGTGTGTGTGTGTGTGTGTGTGTGTGTGTGTGTGTGTGTGTGCGTGTGTGTGTGTGTGTGTGTGTGTGTGTGTGTGTATGGTGTGAGTCCAAGCAGTACTCTGCAGTATCCCCAGTATCTGTCGTCAAAGCGCTAACCCTAACCGCAGTGGAGCTGCTCTCACAACAGCATCATTAAAAAAGAAACATGATCAGCATCATCTTTCAAAAGGCCGACAGCAGGTCCGTCCCCGCTGACAGAGAGGAACGCTCCAGAATAAAAAATCGGTTTCCTGCTCCCCTCAGTGGTCTCGGCCGAGGTCAGGAGTCAGGACGAACCAAAAAAAAAACTGCTGAGCAAGCACACAGACTCAAATGAAAGATGTCCGCTTTTTCACTTTTGAATAATTGTCACCACACAAAATAGTTGATTAGACGAAGATAGAAGATTTTAAGACTGATTGTCTGCCCCGATGGGCCGACTAATTATTATGACTTTTGCTGACCACCGTTGTTTTTATGAGGTTTAGTTTAGATTAACATATGCAGACAGTTTATGTTACCGTAGTTTATATGACAGTTTTAAGTTGTTGTTCTTCCGGTGAGTCTGAGGAGAGGAAGTTAGTCTACATGCTGACTGCAAAGTTAACAGGTTTACATGCATACTGATAGAAGAACAAGAACAAGAAGGGCTGTTTAAAAAATATTTATTTATGAAGCCTGGAACCTTGGAAATATGAAATTTTAATGAAAGTATTAAACACGTTGATTTTATTCAGGGGTTTTCCCAGACTTTTTGTCCTTTTTAATGTGTTTTTTTATTTTTACAAAAAAACAGTATTTTTTTTTTAATTTTAACCAATTTATTTAATATTCCAAATACACTGATCAATTCTATCATTAATGTTTTAATATATGCATAATACATAAAAAAACAAACAGTATGCTCAACCTGGGCCCACAGCTTGGTGTCAGACCTGAGTCGTCAGCTCTGTGTTTTGGGTGCAAACAAAATAAGTGAAAACCAACCAGCGATTCTGTCAGTCAGTAAAACAAATCCCTCCCCCTTCTTGTTGAACAGTACAGTGAGCCCACAGCATCTCTTTGGTCTGACTTGTAAGTGGCTGACTTAATGAGCATATCAGGCTGGAGACAGACAGCTGGCTCCTAATTATAGCCTCATCCAAAGCTTGACTCCTGTGCCTTTTAGAGAGGCTCATTGATCTCCTCTGTTTACATGTTGCTTCTCTCAAGAACGGAGCTGGGTTGCGATCGAGTCTCAGAGGCCTCGCTTTAATCAGATGAGCGAGCCGAAGCGTGCGCATTTCCTCCCTTTCTGATGATGTCCCGTAATTGAACACTCGAAGCCTCTCATTAGTCATCATTATCTCCAGAAGTACGTAAACACTGTTCACATTCTTTCCATTAGGGTGGCTGCCATTCATCAAGGTGATTTGTTCCTTAATGTGCAGCATCACATTCAAGAGCATGTCGCCTTATGATGAAGTGTGTGGAAGCTTGTATAGCAAGCGCACTGAATACACCTGTAATTTCATGTTTCCGGGTAGGAACACACCCACTCCACATTTTTTAGTTCATGGTGATTCGTCTGTTCGGTAATGAGCCTTATAATCCGACTGAATTGCCATTTTGTCGATTCATTCATTGGATCACTGAGCAAATCTGAGACGTGTGATTCAAAAATGAGGATAAAATGTACCTGGATATCCAAAAAAACTATTACACAGCTTTCCACCAGAGAGAAGGGAGGGAAGTCGGGTCATGAAATGAGAAAACAATGTATTTGGGTTTTGGAGGGTTTCCCCCAACTCCTGTTTCTGACAACATAATGATGAATACATGATGAGAATGTATTAATGTTTAGTCACACATTCCACACTAAATTGTGTCGACGATGTTGAAGAATTGCTGAAACATTCTCAAATTACATATTGAATGACGTTCAACTGTCACGACCGGGTGTGGTAGGGCAGAGACTCAGATGCAGAAGGAAAATGACAGGAGTCACAGTGAGGCCACAATCAGAAAGTACTTTACTTAGTCACAAAAACAAATACAAAAAAGGGCAGGCGGGGAATCCAGAGTGAAAGACAGACAGATAAGGAATAGCAACAAAAAGCGTTTCATTGGTTTGACGCGTTTGACAGCTTGAACGTTTTGGCACCAAACTCTGCTTCATAAGACGCCTCAGTGTCCATCAACAATGTGGGGTTTGAGAGAGGAGATAGCGATAATTGTGAGTTCATAAGCACGTTCCAATGCCACTTCTATGAAATCTTACCTCACTAAAATGAGCTATAAAGGACAAATACTATTTATAATTCTGTTGGCATAAAAGTTTAGAGCGATAAAAATGTGAAGAAATCTACTCATTTGTAAATGTCTCCATAGTATAGTGGGTTACGTACATGCAGAATGGTCTATTTTGTTCTGTGTGGAGAGGTTCGAATCCCATCATGAACACGTCGTTTCATATTATTGACCTGCATTTAGTTTCATTGCAATATAAAAAACGACAGAAGCAACATCGATTATGGTTGTATATAACTTCAAATCTGTGAATGAACACGCAGCTTTCATTGACTTTTACTGCAGAGATGTGAGATTGAAACATTGAGGTGTTGTTCTAGTGCTTTGGTCACACTGTTAAACGGCTGCTTTGACTCCAGTCGGCCATCAGATGTCGCCATTTTTCTTCAAAGTGAAGTCCCAAAGCTTTGAATCATTTTCGGTACAAATAGGAAGAAAGCCTCAATGCTTCACAAGACTTCATCCGCCCATCCCTAGGAAACACAGGTGCAGAGCATGAACAATCAGGAGCCACAGAGAGGGGAAACACATGTGTAGGACATGAACAATCAGGACACACACAGAGGGGAAACACAGGTGCAGAGCATGAACAATCAGGACACAGAGGGGAAACACAGGTGTAGAGCATGAACAATCAGGACACAGAGGGGAAACACAGGTGTAGAGCATGAACAATCAGGAGACAGAGAGGAAACACAGGTGTAGAGCATGAACAATCAGGACACAAAGAGGGGAAACACAGGTGTAGAGCATGAACAATCAGGACACAAAGAGGGGAAACACAGGTGTAGAGCATGAACAATCAGGACACAGAGGGGAAACACAGGAGAAGGGAATGAACAATCAGGAGACACTCATACACACATAGAACTAACAGGGTGTTACATCAACATGACGACGGTATGACCAACGAACTTCTCGTGATGCGTGGCAAACGTTACAGTCATCCCTTCGATAAAGATATTTCACTCTGAATTATGAATGTCATTCTCATGATGGAGCTCGACAAAAAAATCAGGGGATCACCAGAGTTAGGATTCGTCCTCTGGGGACCACGAATGTACGTGTCAAAAATCATGTAGTTGTTGAGATATTTCAGTCTGAACCGAATTGATTTACCCTTAGCATTGCTCTCCACAAAGCCACGACTTTAGTATTGCAAAAAAAAAGAAAAGCCAATATCCAAACAGGTTCTCCTACAATAATAACACATTTAGATTATCCCTCACTCAGAGGTTTGTGCTCTCTGAGCGCTTCATACATGTGAAGTTTCTTTCACTCTGCACTGCATGCTAGAGTTGACGAGTTTGTGGCAGCTGTGGTTCTGCTTGTAAAGACACAAATGGAGCTCTGGGGAAGCGACTGCATGTTTCTCAAAGTGCCAATATTAAGGTTGTGAATCCGTGATACATAAAGCGGGAGATTAAGAGAAGACCTGCGGCCTGTGGGGGAATCGATCAGGGGTTTCTCACTAAAAGCTACGTCTCATGTGAAGCTCATCTCTGTTTATTGTGATGGATCAGCTGCCGTCCCTCGGGCAGCTTCTCTCTGAGCACGACACCAGGCAGACATGCTTTATAATCTATCATTATCCGCCAACTTCTTCTTTAAAAATGTTCAATCACATACTTCCTCATTCATGTGCCAGTCTCACTGCCGTCACGCGTCTCAGCTGTCCGGGGTTCTTAAAAGGAGAACATGGAAATATAAACCCACTCTGGGAGAAACTTTTGAAGTTGCAAATGAGACGGCGTTAACCTTTACGGTGCTAAATTATGCAGATTTAACATTGGCCAGCTGCCCCCTTTGTGAATACTTCCCATGGAGGGAAATGCTCATCATGATGGATGTCGATCCCAGTCCGACAGGAGCTGATGACATATGAAGCTCATAGAATAATCAAAGATCACCGAATTAATTTCAGTCTCAAGAGACATAAGCCACAAAGAGCCCTGTAAAGACAACTGTATTAACCCAGCTTGTGTGCTTTAATGACTTTTATGAGCACTAATGCTGACAGGTAATGAAAAGAACATACGGCTATATGAAAGTCATAATTCTCACAGGTGGAGAGGGGGAGGGGACAATAAAAGCCTTTCCTCTCATGGGAGAAGAGGAACTTTTTTATGTGTGTGAATTGATTTAAAGTGGATGGAGGTGTCCATAATAGCTTTAATGAATGTGTGATCTTTAATGCAAATGGTTTATTATAAGGAAAGAGGCAGGAGAAAAAAAGAAAAAAAAGACTCATTCAGATTTTTTTTTTAAAGGAAAAGGTGTGAATTACGGTCAGAAATAAAAATGTCCTAATAAATAAAATGATCGACTAGAAAAGCGTTGCCTACTCAGTAGAGTAAAGATCCCCCAAAAAAGCAAAGGTCGAATCCCATTCAGAGTGCTGCAGCAACAGGTCCTAAAACCAAACCAACCAATGAGTCACAATTTGTTTTTGCCCTTCCGGTTCCCTCGATTTGAAAGTCACTGGGTGCCTGAAATAAGGTATGTGGTTAACCTAAGCTTAAGATATATTTACGTTTTGTTCTATGTTATAAAATGCGCCTTTAGCTTAGTGGGGATGACGTGATGTTGTGCGACCGTAAAGGAGGAGTCCATTTATTCTCTAATGTTGCTCCGGAAGTCCTAAAAGTGGTGTTCATGTGAGAAGAAAACTTGCGTGACCCAAAAACTTGTACGTTTAATGAATCATAAATGTGTGTTTGCCACAGAGTTTATTTTCTGCAACTCAAAATGGCTTTTGGTCGAGGGATTGTTGTGATGCTAACTTCGGTTCCAGCCTCGTCCCTCAAGGCTCCTTTACAGTCAAAATGGTGGCGAACATACAAAAACAGGGGATTTATTCATCTCATATCGGGCCTTACTGGATCGTAACATATCGGCTGTGGGATCAATCTGCAGATGCACAAGTTCAAAATGAGACCCAGATTGTCTCCTTTTGAAATCCAGCTCAGATCTGGATTCATGTGTCAGAGTCTGCGTTGAGGACAGCAGAAAGACGTCATGTGACTTCCAGTCCATCAAGGCTGATAGTATTTGTTCCCCTTCCTACTGGAAGCTTCCTGACTGCACAGTGAGGACAAATGTGTTCAGATCTGAGATGGATAACAAGGACACACGATGTATTACGGAGCAGTATTTCTAATTTGTAGGGATCAGCAGGGAGGCGAATGTATTATTAGAGTTATACGAGTGCAGCTTTTCAATGTGCACTAGGGGACGTTTGTCTACTCTCCTTTGCACGACACCACCTTTAATTTATATATCCTTATATATATGTGCATATATATTGGTATTTTATGAGGTTTGTTTTTTGCCTAATACTTTCTTGTTTGTAATTACTGTTTCATGAGTGGGACATCCAAACTTTTACCATTTAAATATGCAATCTACAACAAGATGTGTGTATTACTGTGACCTGCAGACTCTCTGCATTCAGAGCGCATTATAGCGAGAAGTACTGCCGCTTCGGTCGTGTGTGTTTTATTACGCAGGCTCTATCTTCTTTCAACAAACCAATAACTTCAACTATGGCGCTCAGACCGGCACAACTCTCCCCAAAGCAATGTAAACACACACATGCAGGATCTGTACTTCTTTTTGCATAATGATGAATATGCTGGAAAATGCTGATCCGTGGAGTTGCGGGGCCGTATATTAAGACAAGGCTGCTCCGCTTGCCGTAGCTGGCCGTGCCCTCGGGTATACAAAAGAACCCACCTCATCACTGAGCACAGCACAGCACAGCACTCCTAACTAGCGTAGAGGTCAAACGCAGAGCTGATCACAGCGAGGCGGAGGGGGAGGGGGGGAACGCGGTGGACTGCAGGATCAAAAGCATCCGGAACCAAGACAAATATCCACTGAGGCATCGTTTGGAGAAAAAAAAAAAGATGAGACAGACAGAGTGAGAGGGCTGAGGAGAAGTACACTTTATAATGTAAAAATCCTTGCCGTGTATTCACGGCACGTGAAGTGGCGGTGCGAGAAACGCTGGACCGATGGAGATGAGGCTGCCGTGACACCAAAGCGCACACTTGAAAGCTGACGAAGCGGCGGTTTTTTTGTTGTACCTTAAGTGTAACAGACATTCCACACCCCAGCGAGCTTGTGAATCTGACTGTATGCCTTTTGAAGTGTGCAAAACAGTTAATTTCCTTCTTGTTTCACCGCTTTGCTTTCAAAAGGAGAAACACTCAAGTCAGCATGCGAGATGTGTGTTTGCAGCGAGTCAGAATCGGTGGAGGCGAACCCACGGAGAAAAGAGATCAGACTCTGTTGCATGCCAAGGTCATTGGATTTTCTCTAACTATTATTTTAATTAATTTAAAATTCCTAGTATTATAACAAGAAAATAGCTGTGGATGTGACCTCTGGTGACACAAGCCACTACTTTCAAGAGCTTGATCTTCATCTGAAAGTAGTCTCCTCAGTTGTGCTTATGTGAATAGATTAATGCTTTGGGATTGCCATTCATGACCGTACTCCTTCACAAGAGGAAACGAGGCTTGAAGAACAGGACTATAAATTGTATCCTATACTCTGATAATTGGTAAGGCATTGACGCTGTATGTGAATCTTGATCTGCAGAATTGTCCAACATGGGTATCGTTTATCAGGAGAATCGGTTAACCGTTTTGGCCACATTTGTAAACCAAGCAACCCAACTCAGGGAAATGTTTTTCTCCAAAGCATTTTGAAAAACCTTTCCAAGAGCAGTTCATATTTTATTGTTGATTTATGCGCTTGGGTCAATTGTTTCAAGAGAATACAGCTCACTCTCAGCATGGCCATCCCTCACAGACACATACAGAGGTACATATCTCACCTGCTGCCAAACATCCAGTAAACCTCAGTTCCATTGATCTTGCATTCAGGTACACCAATTTAAATTTTTTTTTTTTATTGTATTAAATGTCTAGATGTTTCATGTATACCACTTTAAATATGTTTTCAGTGCTTTGATAAAACCTCATCATATTTTTATTATATACGTATATATCTGATATGATGGGCTGGACTGGACAAAAGCGTACATTTTGAATTCAATCAATTGAACAACCAGAAGGTTTTTGTAAGATGACATGATGACCTGGTCTGGCTCATATCCGACTAGTCAGATATAGACAAAGAGGGAAAAGTAAAATTGTATTATCCCCCTTAAAATTGACATAAAACCAAAGCAAGGAGATCTGAGGACTGGTGGAATGACATCAGATTTTCACATTTAGTTTTAAAAAAGAAAATTGAAAGTACTGGGAGATAGATTTACAAACAAACTTTTACACGAAAATATGTTTTAAAAGGTACTTTACGTATTTTTCAACCTGGACCCTATTTTCCCAGGTTTTTGTGTCTAAATCTAGTTTCATTCTGAAATATTGCGTTGTATCCACTTTGTCATTGATTTCCATGACATAGAAATTAATTTAGAGAACACTAATCTCTGCTTTCTGTACTCCAAGACAACAAACTCTGACAACACCGGCACTCCTCTCTCCAGCTCTCATTCACAGCCACAAGTCACATGACGCACTACGAAAACGAAAGGTGAGATAGATCAGGAAAATGTAATGCTGCCGCATACAAAGCTCTGGAAATCAACGTCACAAATCAGAATTAAGGTTTGGGACCTGTGAGGTACTTTACAGAGACAGAAATGAGAACATATTTCCTGCTATTGAGGCACCAATACACATAATATATGTTTTGTCATTATTAAGTTGAAGGAAACTGTAAGACATCCAAGTTCATTTATGTCTTTAATACACTCAACCATTGACTTGGATGGCCTCCCTTTTCAGAAGAGAGAATACAAGTAGAAAGCTGAGCGTCATCAGCATATTTGATAGTAATATTGTAGTAAGCATGTCCAAACGGGAAGAGTTCCTGGGGGAAACCTAACAGTCAACCTTTATTGGGCAGATGAAGGACTTCCTCACAAACGTTTTACTTAATTTCAGGCCGTGGCCTTCTTCAATACAAATTCAGCAATTTGACACGTTTTAAAGTGTCTTGAGGGGAACTTGCAAGTATGATTCATATTTCTGTTTAACATGTTTTTTTTCTCCGCTCCACTGGTGCTCATGCAAGGGTGAGCAGTGCGCATCAAGATGGGAGTGAAACATATTCCCAGATTCACCTATACAGGTTTAACTTGCATGATGATCCACGGACTTGATGGGTACAATATTAATTAATTTTCATATTCCATGTTCAAAGGAATCTGAACAAGTGTTACTGTAAACCCAGATTTAAAAGAAAGCATTAAGGCACAATGGTGAGCTTGCTGAGCAAATCAATATCATTGTGTTTACAATAGCCCTGTTAAGTTAAATGTATTAAATCATTACTATGCTGTCTTCTTTGGTAGATTTTTTCATCTGCAACACCCATGCAATCTCAGTATAAAAATTGTAAATATAACTTTTATAGATAATTATCAAACACCAAGAGGAAACAGTAAACTACAAAAGCTTAATATTATAGTGCAACATTTGTCTTTTCTCCCAGATGCCAATAGCAGTGATTGTCAATTTTTTAAATGCAAAATGATTTCAATTCATACTCTTTTTTTCCTAAAGTATAGCAGACATGAAACCATGATAATGAATTCCCGGCCCCAGTGCAGACAATTGTACATATACGTATATATACACAGACACAAGTTTAAAATGGTTATGTCTGTACTTCCATACATTCTTTAAGAATAACAAACCAATCCGCAAATGTCATTACAAGAGCAGCGCAGGAGACACGTTTTTGTCTTTCTTCAAATTTACATTTTGTGCAATGAGCAAGCTGTGGGCTGGCGTCCCCTCAGCGATAGAGACACATGCTGGTGCTCTGATACAGGTACATGTAGGCGTCACAAAAGAGACGTTTGGCCACACCTTTCATGTCTCGAGGCACCTGATTGGCCAGCTCCACGGGAGACATTTCCAGGTACATGCCGACTTCAGGGCAGGCGTGAACCTCCGGGATGTTGAATCCGTCTCTCTCTCCTGAACACAACGCACACATGAGCCACTGAACGCCCTCATAAACGGTGACACGTGATGAGACGATGCATACAAAAAACCGGACTCACCTTGTCGGTCCGCCATGCTGTCAAAGAAGATCCAGTCTTGGTTGTCGGGTCCGTACTTAATGAAGGACACGTAGTGGCTCGTCTCGATGCACAGGACAGCGAACAGCTCCAGCTTGTCTCGGGTTAGAGCGTGAGGAATGCTGCGATCCAAATAACCCTTGGGGATGTCCAGAGCAGCCGGTTGATGGGACCGCCTTTGATGATGAGAGTGCACCTGGAAAAGCAGAAAACAAACAAAAGCTGTCGGGGCTGCATTTAAATGTTATGTTCATAATAGAATTAAAGGAATGTTGTTTGTTTTTACTGAAACATCCAACTGATTGCCAAAATCGTTATTGACTAATATTTGTCTCAATTGCCAGAGTTTCAGGACTACATACACCGTATGCAAAGTCTCCACTATTCCCACTCCCCCCTCAGTGGCAAACATGAAACAAGCAGCATCTGCTCTGGTTCTTTCAGTGGGTGGAAGAAAAGAAAAAACTGTAAGAAGCCGTTTCTGCTCGGTGGGAAACACTTTCTGCACAAACGGATTGAGCCACAGAAACAGAGTCACAAAGAATTCAACCATATTTTCTTTTTACAGGGCTGGTGAAGCGGTGCCGGACAGCAGACGGACGACACAAACACCGCACCTGAGATGAACACGTCGTGCAGAAGATTTTGAATCCCGTCTGGCCGAATATGGGATCTTTAAAACAGTCGGTGCAGTCTACCTGGGCCAAGTCTCCACACAGCATGCACTGCTGAGGACCTAAAACACACACACACACACACACACCACACGTTGTGTTCACTGTTTGCTTTCGACCACGTGAGTCCAAGT
This sequence comes from Taurulus bubalis, assembly GCF_910589615.1. Lineage (NCBI taxonomy): Eukaryota > Metazoa > Chordata > Actinopteri > Perciformes > Cottidae > Taurulus > Taurulus bubalis. The sequence goes on from NC_136595.1 coordinate 8,142,972, forward strand.
GTGTTGCTTGTGTGCGTTTAACAGTACCTTCAGAGAGGAGGTCGGTAATGTCCAGCTCCAGAGACGGAATGATCTTGTCAAACATCTTGAATTTCTTCCCGAAGCGAGGCATCTGGAGGATGAGGCAGGATGGCACCTGCAATTATAAGACAATCAAATAAAAAAAAAGATCACACACACACACTGACGCCATGCACACACACACCAAAGTGAACTCATTCCAGGAGACCTGCTAAGAAAACTGTCCAACAGGGACATCTACTGGAGAATCAAAGGAAAGCATCAAATATTTGATTTATGCAGAAAACGAGTTTTACATTTTGTGACACAGATCAGCATCAATTGAGTTGACACAGCAGCACAAACACCAGCCGTTAAATCTAGGAAAATGTTGCTACTAAAACAAATAGTTCTTTAAATTGATTATTTCATTATTACTTGTTCTACACAAGTATCCCATATCAAAAATGTGTCATAGAGTGATCTCACCTCTGCCAGCTTGAGTCCTGCCGTGTGGAAGGAATGCTCCAGCAGCTGCTGGACGGTCGGCAGCACCAGGCTGTGGTTCTGGTCTAAGAAGATCTGATAGCAGTAACTCTCCTGCACTTTACCCCCCGCTGAGCTAAATGGGAAAGAGGGAGGGGAATGCGAGGCGTGAATGCGAAATCCTTCGCAAGACGTATTGTATTTTAAAGCGATGCAGTGGGAGGTGGTATTAAAGCCGCGGTGGAACTGTACAGTTTGAGGAGAGGATCCAGCGCTAGAATGTGGTGCATGATGACGGTAAGAAACTCCTCTGGATCTGAGAGATTAAAAAAAAAAGAAGCCACATAAACAGTCACTTCAAACCAGAAAAACAAAAATCCGAGGTTTGAAAGCTTCCAGATTAAACGGACCCTTCTCATCTGTGGTGAAGGATTTACAGTAGCCGTGTTTCTGTAGCTGCTGCCGGAGCTTCATGATGTGCCGCCCTTCCACAAAGCCCTTACTGCAGAGAGCATGCACACGAGAGTATTTACACGTTATTCAAGTACCACAAAACCATTATTAAATGTTTTGCAAAAAATGCATAACGACGCACACATACTTGCGGAGGGGATTAACAATATCGTGGAGCAGTGTGCTTTGAATGGGGGCATCTTGAGGTTCTGTTGATTTAAACAGCATGGTGTCCAACACAGAGGAGCAGGAAAACAAGCTGAAAGCACAGACAAAAAGGAAAGAGTGTGGAGTTAAGTATTACATTCGGTTTCCTTTCAAATTTCTATTCCTGTCAGTGTGCTTACAGGGATCTGGAACCAGCCAATGAAAAAGACCAATCCTTGCAAATGCATTACCACTGACCATGATAAAGCTTCCCCTAAAAAAATATTGTAAGCAACTCAAGCATGTGTCTTGTGGCAAGACAAATTCCATAACGTGCAGAAATTAAAAGCCGTCAAAAATATATTGATGCGACTTGGATGATGGTCTGAAATAATGTTCAATGCAGGTGATTTGTAGAATAAATGGGATACAACCAGCCGAACCTTAAAGCGCACACTATTTGCCATCATCCTGACCTGAAGAGCGTGGCGTCCATGTAGCAGGAGTTGTAGTGGCCTTGGATCCCCTTCATTCGTCCAATCAAAATCTGGCTGACCTGCTTTGTGCTGATGGGAGGAACAGTCCCCAGCTTGTGCTCTTCATCAGTCTCTACAGGAACACACATGTAAATCATTACTGATGCAGCGTCGCCTCTTGTACAGTGATTAGAGAAACAGTTAACATACAATAAGCGTGTTCTGCACTATTCATGCCGTCTTCACACCTAAGTGTGTTTTTGTGTCTGGAGCTGTCTTTCATGATTGGCCCCTCACTGTGTGTACAACTTTATTGGTAATGTTTCTTGTTCTTTTACTTTATAAACTGTATCGGAGCTGACATATTGTTTTCGAAGACATTTCATCTATTAAACTCAGATAAATGTAACATGAATAACATTAAAACCTGATATGTTGCATCACTGTGTCCACAAGGGGGCACTGACTGACTTAAACTTGACCCATATAAGAGCACATGGATTTTCAGCACTCAACAACACAACAAAACTGTGAACAAAGGAGTTGCTCAAGACTGAGCCGAAACCGTTGGTCAGTGTTGTTCTGACCTGGGTCGTCCTGTTTCAGCGTCCTCTCGCTGCAACCGGCTGATGCGCTCTGAAACCGCGAGTCGGGACGGCAGGATCGAAGCTTCACGAACAGGGCTTTCTTCGGCGGACAGTCAAAGTAACGCTCCCTCTTGAAGGTGCCGTCACTCACCCCGTCGTCTTCGTCCTGGAGACGGACACAGGAAAGAGATTAATTTCATCCACGATCAAATGGAAGGAACCAAACAATGAAAAAGAAAAGCAATAATTTGCCATGGATCAGACTTACCAGCTCGAGTCCAGCCATGGTGTCCTTAACACCAGGCAGAGTGCCGATCCAGCGGATGATTCCATATGACGTGCCTTTGCCCAAGGTCACCTCCACCACAGAGTTCAGGCTCAGATCGCCACTGTCTTTTTCCACTGGTGTTGTATCAACGTCCATCCCCTCTGGCTCTACAGCGAAGAATACATTGGAGTCAGATTTCTTATACAAATGTAAAGAATAGCTTCACACATCATCATGTAAAAAGTTGCTCAAACCTTGGGGCACCTCCCCCTTCGCAACCAAATATAGTGGGACATCCACTTCGCCGCCTCTCTTTCCATTCTCATCTGTGTCCTGAAAACGGCAACAAAGACAAAATTATCAATGCGCTGTTGAATGAAGTGGCTCATCTCAATTCAAATCTGAACTGCTGGTTGTGTAAGAGAACTGGAGGACGAGCAGGAGCACATAAACTGTGACAGTGTGGCGATTCATAGCTAAAAGAAAACATGTGCATGGATGCGAGGAAGACAACAAACAGGATAATTGCAAGTTTTAGGATGTTTCAGACCTCAATTTTGAATTCCAAAAATAGATTAAAAAGCATACCAAAGTAGTCACACAATTTAAAATGAACAAAGCTCCCTCTTTACAAAGTTTGAAACCATCTTTTCTAAGATGTTTTGTATTATTTTACCCAATAAACATATAATAGTACTCGCCGAGGATATCCGAACAATATGTTCTCCGTCCTTCTCCTGCACATGCAGCACCATGCCATGGCGACAATTATCCCCGATGAAGTACGTGACCCGATCTCCTTGGGTTAGCTCTTCTGCTGTTTGAGAGTGCTCAGCGTTGGAGGGGGACAAGGAGCTGGGAACCACCGGCCTGACTCTGGAGAACGGGGCGAAAATGCCACAATCCTTCTTGCAGGAGAAGAGGGTTTTGTATTGGCATTTCCCATCAGTATTCCCCTTCCCCTTGTCTTCACCCTAGGTGGAACGAAGCAGAGCAGCACACACTTAACCACAAACCCAATTACATTTTGTGTTTGGGGTTTTCAGAGGTGAATGCAAGGCAGTAACAGTTTTGAAAGTCCCCACCTGTAGTTCAATGCCAAAGAACGTGCCTGGTGGACAGGAGTAGGATGGATCCTTCGTTCTTCCGATGTAGCGCACGATACCTCGGAGCCGCTCTCCTTCCTCGTCCACGGTCACGGTCACGGCGGTGCCCACGGAGAGTCCCCTCGCCGCTCGGAGGGCATCTCTCTCCAGGTACCACTTCAGTTTCTCGGCGTCCCCGGACAGGCCCAGCAGCAGCTCGGCTTCCTCTACGCTCAGCGGCTCCATGCAACTCGTCTCCAACTCGCACTCACGCCTGGCATGCGAGCCCACGAAGAAGACGGGCAACTTCACGGGAGAACATGTTCTCGTAAGTGAACTGTACTTGTGTTCAGTTAGGTAGCAGATGCTGCCAGGTTGGCTCAGATCACGGTATTCCGGATGTTTTGTTAGGATGAAGTACCGTTTGTTTGTTGACGTCATTGCCAAACAGAGGAACTGTATAGAAACACAAACACGCACAAACAGACACAATTTACACAGGTGTTGCTGCAACAGCGATACGAATATTATCTACTTTGTACAAAACGTTCAAGCTAGCTCGCTAACTAGCTAAGACTGAACTCGCAGTTAGCTGCCGTTAACTGAGCCGTTTCACCGACATGTGACGTCACAGCTTTGCTCTCGTGTCGCTCCGGCGGTTTCCCCTTTCTTTTCCCGTTTTGCGTGTGACAAGGTGAGCCTTACCTTGTGAGAGCTAGGCAACTTTTAAATGGGATTCCTGCGTTGCCTCCGAGCTTCTCTGTTTGGGTCCAAACCAGTTACTGTATAGTTTCACTTCCTCTTTCATTTCAGTTGACATGCGGCGTCATCGACATGTCGCGCTCTTCCTGATATAAATGTTTGTTGTTTGTTTTGGTTGTAGACCACTGAAACAACTTCTTGGCAATGTTTGGTCATTAATGTTGGGAACACATTTCCCAAGTGATGTTGTTTTAAAATCAGTTGACAGCCAGCAGCCGCTCGATGGCGTGGGCAGCTTGAGCCCCACAGTACGGTCTTACAGACAACCAGTAAGAAGGCCATTCACGCGGCTGCCGTGTTCAAATCCGGTTTCATGAGGCGTGCTGTTTGCTCCCTCCAAACTTCACTCTGCAGTTAATTATAGCTGAAAGTAGGTGCATTGTCACACGGACACAATCTATAATGTTGGCATCTTGGTTGAGCATACTGTCATTGTGTTATCCTGGATATTCTGTGAGCTACACTGTTTATAACCTTGTCATGCGGGGAGAGAGGGCCATCCTCAGTTGCTCCAATTAATGTTTCTTATATTTCTCCCGTCAAAATCAAGGGTATACGGTCAGGGGGCGTTGTATGCTTGAGGCAAATTTGTGATTTGTGGTATTGGGAATTAAAATTGCCCTGTATACCAGAACCATTGTGTTATGGTTGCAATGGTATTTTCATAACAATGTACAGCTTTGAATGGTCATCCCCATCAGAACAGCTCTCAAATGTGAGCAAACATTTTAGCTTTCTCTCCTTACTGGAATCCATCCATGTAGTTTTGGTTTGGTTTAGAGCAGTGGTTCTCAACTGGTCTGGCACCGGGACCCACCACCTCCCCTGAATGACAAGCCGCGACCCAAATCGAGGAACATTCTCAACTTCTCAAATTTATATAATGAAAAGATGGTGCAGTTTGACAAGTTTAATGATTAACTAAAACGAGCAGCTAGTGGCGATGCTAGAGTGGGAACTATTCCCTTTTACACTCAAATAGCTGGATTTGAATTAAAAACCAAAAAGTGCATCTTCAGGACACGAGGTATTACAACATACATAACAATTCAGAATCTTCATCCATTTTTAAATAAACTCAACAGCTTTCATGCACAAACAAAAAGTCCAACAACTAAGAAGTAGTTTCAAAAAGACTCAAATGACCTAACTTTAACTGAGAATACACACTCACTGAATCTATGACAAACACTTTTCTATGGAACCAGTCACTGTCTTGAAGAGCAGCTTTTCCACAAATTCAAAATAAATTAATTCAAAAGGATTCATGTATACAAAATTAACTTTCCTTGTGATTACCTCATCAGTAGGTAAATACTGAAAAACATTGTGCTTTACAGAAAATTAAGCAGCACTCAATTCTCCTCACAACCCCATTTTTCCTGTCATGCAGGCAGCGCCATCAGTTGTGGATTTTATATTCAGTAGGCTGTTTGATTTAATTATCCTACAAACCCAGAGTCTCCCCCATATCAGTATGGTTTGACCCAACCTGGCACACACTGCGGAAAACATGGAGGACAAGTGCAAAACAAGTTGAGACCAGAGCCGGCAAAATAACGACACTCCGCTGCATAGAAATAATATATTTTTAGAGATATCTTTCCTTTGATTTCTGAATTGTTTTTCTTTGTTGCACGTGTAGTATTACACAACAGCATTTCGTCTGCAGAGAAACATTCGCCCCAATGACTCCACAGACTGAATTGAGTACAGTTTTTACTGGAACTGCTTTCTGGCAAAAAAGGAGCTGAAAGTAAGGCCTGTGGATTAATTTGATGAAGGGCATTACATACTTCATATTCCATCATATAGTCTGGAGATACTGAAAAAACTAATTCTTTGCAAAACTGAAGAGACTTGAGATGCAAAAAACAAAAAAATCCAATCAACGAGTGTTTTGAACACTATATTTTGACAAAAGACATTTCTTCACTTCTTGAACACCAATTCTTGCTGGCTGTCACCTATGCCTAAATTATTGGTGTTTTGATCGACAGACTTTGGAAATCAGTTGTGTCAATATACATGAGCGAAACAAAACATACATAATTTTACAATTGACAAATGTATTATTTTATTTACAATTTACATACGCTGTCTTTTGTGTTGCTAATCATTGACAATTATTAATTTCATAATGTATTGTCTTTATTACTAATATCTGACACTTAACTATTGATGATTGTTTACTTCATAATGTCTCTTGTCGCTGTAACTAATGTACATTGTCCCTGGTTTTATTTTGTCCAGGGACAATTGGCCCCACAGATTTGACAGTGAATGAAGTGCCAACCTGTAAGACATGACTGAGGAATTAGAACCCTAATACAACGACCGCGTTCTGTGATTGGACGATGAAAGACGCATCATCCGTAAAGGCCTGTTTCGTCGCAGTCAGATGACGAAACGTTTCGGGTGTAAACATGGAGGAGAGAGAAGCGCTGAAGAGGCAAATTGAACTTCTACAAAGTAAAGCTCCCTGTACACTCCCGTTTCGGATGTTTGGTAGAAAGCGGGTTAGGCTACAGTTTTTTTAAATGAGCTGTCGTGTGGCTGCTGGGCGTTTTGAAGTAGTGTTACTGGTTTTATATAACAACTATTAACTGTTAGCTTTGCTGCACACATCGAAGAAGAGAGATGTTGGTGCCTTTATCTGACGTCAGCTTAGTGTACTGCATTTAGAGATACGTAGTGGTAGTTTGGTCATATATTCTAATAATAACTAGGTCGCTTTTTATGCAGTCAACAGGTTAGTTTAGCTCAGTTAACAAAACGTTAACAAATTGGCGCTAACATAGTTCTTGATTACATTTGGCGGTATTTAGCTGGCGCTGTATGCCATGGTATCGAGTAGATGGCACTGGTGGGTGACGAGGAAAAAGTAAAAACGCCACCAAGCAGGTGTTGCTCCAGAACAGTCCGCCAAAACAGCTTCAGTATTATGTTCACATTGACGTATAGCGTTATATATATATATATATATATATATATATATATATATATATATATAAATATATATATCCATAGAATTCCTTTCATCTTCAAGCTAAATTCCTCTCAAGCAAAGTGAGAAGTAGATTTTGTCCGCTGAATCGATCGACTCTTTTACATGGTTTGTGTGTCCTTATGCTCCTGTATCCCCTGTGATACGATTGTGCAACTACATAACTCCTATTTTTCAAATTCCCAGATCTCATCAATGAACATAAGAGTGTCCATGGCGACACGCCGTTTGCAAGAGATGAGCCGAGGCAACCGGAAGCTACAATGTCAGCGGGAGGCAGAGGTCACAAGGCATCTGTCGTCCAGCCTCCCAGCTCCAGAGGGGGACTGTATGCTCCTCAGAGCCGTGGAAGTTGGAGGAAGACGTACTCGCTGAGCAACAAGAACCCCCAGCCATCTGTCGGGCGTCCCTCAGCTTCTACTTTCTCCACTGTATATCAGTCCAGTTCCCACAGTGTGTCTCACAGCGCCTCACTGCCCACTACTGCCCAGCCACTGCCCCAACAAAAGGATGAGCGACATATAAACAGCACCACAGGGGGAGTTGCAACTGAGAATGAGAAAAAACCCACGGATACTCTTACAAAAACAGGACCAGCTGTGTCTCGATATGAAGATGTAATAGGAGAGTCAAGATCAACAAGCACGAGTGAGCCACATGAAACGATGCATAGACAGACTCAAGATCTGCAGCAGAGTACCGAAAGTAGGCGTGCAGTCCTGCCAGAGAAGAAAGTCAGTAGTTCTTTAGAAGTGCCGTCCTCAGTTAAGGCCAACACCTCGACCAGTTTGCAGAGCATCCCTCAAGCGCGGATCAAACCTACCATGGCATGCCAAACCAGCAGTACTGAGACCAAACCAACTATTACCAAGCCAACTCCAGCAGTTCCTAATGCCAACGCCATACCACCTCTCGCTGCTCTGCCTGATGTGTCAAAGCATTCAATCGACCCCGCATCTCACACCAGCCAGGGCCAAGTCAATGCCTCCTTTTTGAAGAAGTCTAAGTTCACTTGGATAAAGAGCCAGAACGTAAGAGGTGTGGGGCTGAAACAAGCCAGCTCAATTTCCTCCCCCACTTCAGTCTCGAAAGCTGGAGTTGCCAGTGGAAGCTCCCCCTCATTCACAGCGAAGAGAACGCCCGGCAAGAAGTTACCTCGAAAGCTAAGCTTACTCAATGTAGCCCCCAAAACCTCCAAGTACAGGTGGGTCTCCATCTCCGCTGGAGCCCAAGCTAAAATGCCTCGAAAGTCCATATCGCCCAAAGCCCTGGCTCTTGCCCAAAGAGCTCTGGAGAAGGGAGAGGTTAACAAGAAGCTAAGAGCAGAAGATAAGACAAAAAAGGGAGTCACGGGTTCCTCTGCCAGCTCCTCGCCGATTAGCCGTTACCGCTGGAAGGCTGGAGGTCAGAGTACCTCTGGGGCAGCGGCAGGAGGGGCAACAGTGGCCCGTCGTCGATCTGCCTTCCACTGGACGTCAGAAAGAAGCAACAAAGGAGGGAAAGGAGGGCTTGCTCCTTCCCCGTCTGGAACCCAACGTTCCCAACGTACCCACCTGATGCCATCCTCCTCCCCTTCTGGGTTCAAGCTCCGAAGCAGGATGAAAATCATTAGGAAGTCTGCTACTAGGTAAGTTTTGGAAACCTGGACATGATCTGCTTTACTGTCCTCTCGTCTATCTGTACTTTGACACCTCTTTTTAATATGCCAGACGGTGGCAGAATGCTTTCATTAAATAGATCTTTCTCAATGTAATTAGCTAAATCGCAGCTTCTAGTGTATTGCTCATCGCACCGTTTCTCCTTTGCCGTCTGTCCTGTGACCACAGTGGAAGTGGGTCAGAGGTGAAGTGCTCCCCGCGGGGCCGGTTGCCCAGCTCGAGCAGGAGTCCCGTCGGAGCGAGGAGGACACCCACCAGGGAGCTTGTGTCTTTTGGCCGACACAAGTTGAGGCGGCTCTCCCCCACCTCATCCAGGACAAGTAAGAAGCACGCACTTCAGACTGTCGTCTATGGTGTTGCTCCGCTCGGTTTCACAAAGAGCATTTACTCTCCACAGTTCTTCTCTCATTGGTTTACCATAACAGATTACTCCAAATGAGCTGTCACCTAAATGCTCATCCATGGTCAAGAGGGAACATATCTAATCTGGCTGGTGACGGTACAACTGTGTTGTCTGCGGTCTGATGGTAGAAATTATAGAACTGTGTAGTTACTTCTGATGAATCTATTTTTAATACTCCTTCACCTCTCCCTCACTTACAAGTATGTGGGTCTAAATTCTCACCCACTACTTAGTCCATAAGAATTACACCTTATGACCATCTGGTGGTGCTGTGACAACTTGTTTTAACGGTCCATCAGGCATTCAAGTTCTTAAATCACAACCAAATTACACAATTAATATGTATGTTTAATCTGCCAAACGAGCAGGTTTGTTCTTTATGTAATTACACAGAATCATAAAAGTACTTTGTCTTTTTGTATGCCTTTTTTTTTTTTTTATTTACACCGTTGCAATGATTCACACAGTCACTATGTTTGCTAGATTTGCCACGACAAATATGACAAACATCCAATCAAACTGATGCTTACCGTAGACTCTCTGCCAAAGATGTTTTGTTTTGTGCTCTGTTCTGTCATAAAAATATCAGTGCATTTGCATTAAGCTCTTACAGCCTAAAGAAAACAAAGACTTGCTAATGGGCTTTGGCATCCTCATACATAGAAGCGACCCTCAGAGGGCACAGTTTTCTCTCTCTCCCAGTCCATACATACAAGATGTATTTGTTGCCACTTTCTTTGTCAGCCTCTGAAACATCACTGTGTATCACGCACAGAGATTTTTCTGTGGATTCTCACTTGGTTTGTTTCTCTTTGCTTTTTGTTGACTTCATTTTCTTTCCCCTGTTTATGGCATCGTCTCCCTTTCGGTGCTTGTTTTCAGTTCTGCTCAACCTGTGCCCCAGTGTTATCGCACTACTGCCTCTACTATGTACGAGAATATCGTTTGCACTACTGCTTATTGTCGTAGTGCATTGTTTTTTTTCTAGTTGATGTAATACACGTGCTGACCATTCAATTAACCTGAGATTTTGATGTAATGCTGCAGGGTTCCCTCCCCCCCCCATTAGTATACTTTTATTCTTTAATTTTTCCAGTGTGAGCACACTACTTAACTGGTATGTTGTCTGGAATTGGGAGAAAGCGGCTCTGACAGCGGCTGTTACAGCTCTCTCCAGTAGAGGGCAGGAGCTCACATCCTAGTGGTCCTAGTAGGGGCTTTGTGTTGCTGTCTGTCAGTATATCGAAGCTTACAGGCACGCTTTAAGAGGAGGAGGAGGAGGTGGGGGGAGGTTAATTGATTGCCCAATTCAGCCGTGATGGCGAACAAGTGCCGATAGCGGGTAATTTGCAGAGGTGGAGGCGGGCAGCGCCACTGCTATCAAGCCCTGGCACCGCTCTCCCTCCAGTAGATAAAAAGGAGCTAATGCATAATTATCCTTTTGCAAATTGGATTGTTTTAACGAACTGTAGAATATAGGCTTAACCTGATGGAAAGCAATCATTGTTTTTTTTGTTGTTTTTTTTCCGCCCCTCCCCCTCCTCCTCTTGCCCCTCCACCCCTCCGGTCATTCTGCGTGTACCCTACACGCCTCATGCCCGTCTTGGTGTAATCTCCCATACTCAATGAAGTCAGAAGACATTAGAAAAGCCATCACTATTAACATTAGGTTGTATTCGTCCCAATGGCTCTGCGTCCATCAGTCTGCCTCTCTTTTTCTGGTTCTTTAACTTTTTGTGTCCTTCCTCACACCACCTGCATCCTCCACCCCCTCCTCCCCTTTCCCCTTCATCGTTTCTCCGTGCACTTTTAACGTTTGGGGACCCTGCATGGCCCGCAGCGGGAACACAGGCGCCTCTAATTAAAGACGGGGACTCCGAATGGGAGACACGGGAAAGGTGGAGCAGGGGTGCGCGCAAAGGAAGATGGAGTGAGGAAAGCTGCTCGTAGCCGTCTGTGCCTCCGATAAGAGCTGCTAATAAAGAGCAAATTGAATTACTAATGATGGGAAGCAAGAGTCCCTATAGATGAGCCCGTTAAAAAAAACAACCTTATGACCACTCACACATGCATGATAATACGCTCGCAAACAATGTTTCTTAATTTCCTCCCCAATGGCCGGCTCGAGCCTTTCCTCTCTCCGCGTTAGGGGGACGGGGGGATTTCCTGAGGTGTTCGGTTATCTGTGGTTTAATTTAAAGAGGGCATAAACCTAAGTAAGCAGTTAGGCCTGTAATGAATCCAGAGGTGTGTGTGAATGAATACATCTGTGCTTGCGTGTGCTCGGAGACAGCCACGTAGCCCAGATAATCTAATAAAGCAGATAAATGTCAGGAGCGGTCGGAACACGGAGAGGAAGAGTGCTGAGCCGTGCGCCTTCAAGCCCCATGTGACGGGCTTCTAGAGCGTTTTTAGGTCTCTATCTCGCTCCGGTTTCTCTCCCCCCTCCTCACCATCTCTCATCCAGTCTTTTTTTCTCCGTGGTTGTCGTCACCGTTCTGCTAATATGCCTTGTGACTTTTTAAGCCCAGCACCGCGAATCACTTTGCAGACTGCAGGCAATTTCTGCAAAATCGTATTCTTAGTCTGAAGTGAAATGTCAAGGGAGTTCATCTGACTGTAGGAATTACTTTCTGGAGAAAAACAATAAATCTTAAGAGTTATCAAACCCATCATACAATCTTTATTTACTATATGGGGTATTGTTTCCTATTTATTTGCTAAATTTTTTTTGCCAACTAACCATCTCAACTCTGCAGGGACTATTAGCACCTGAAGGAAGATCTGCCCCTTTTTTATTTGATCAAAAAGACACTTAAATATGAAACTGCCACAACATATTATCGTAAAAAAAAAACAGAAGCTATAGTTGTGCAAAAGTTACGTGAGCATTCCAATGGAAGTCGTTGTACATGAAGGTTAAAAGGAAATGTCGCTCATCATCGTCCAGTAGAAACGCACACGTCCAAGTTTTGGAAATACATTTCACATTTGTCTTTGTTTGAAAGTCCACATCCGCGGTTTATGTTGATGATGGTGCTATTGATCGAATAAGTGCAGGAGCACATTCCTGGTAGAGGTATCATGAATGGTGCAATTTAACTGTTTACATCGCGACTGTCGAGGCTGAGGGTGAAATAATGTTGCATTGGAGTTGTAAAATCCTGTCTTTGGTTTGGTGTCCCGTGCATCTTAAAACGAGTTAGTAACTTTAATGAAAATACATTTTCTTCACATTTGCTCAAACTGTCACTATATCCTGACAGAAGTACACAAGATGGATAATCGTTGGGGAAAAAAAAACGGGTTCCTTTTTCTCCCCCTAGTGCTCCTAATGGCACTTCCACCGCTCCCGTAGGAAGCGACCAAAGACTTGAGCTGTTGATCACTGCACGTGAAGCGCGTGAACTCCGATCCAACAGCCAAACTAGGCATCGCTGATCAAACTTGAATCGACACTCGGTTACTGTATTACCCATTTCTCGCCTCAAATGTTTCCAGATAGACATTTGAGCTTTTTGTGACCGCTCCGCTGTAAATTGAGTGTTTTCTGTGGGCGGTGGACTCTTGCAAAGGCCATTCAGAGCTCCAGGGGGAGGCAGAGGAACCAGTCTTGCGTAGCACTTGTCAAGATAATGTTACATTTTGAGCACGTGTGACAAAGAGTTATGTTCAATAAAGTGACCAGCTGTGGCCGTAAAATGGGACTCTTCTCCGGTACCTGCAGCAACACGCCGTCACCAATTCAGACCCCCTACATCTTTTTTTTTCTCCAAACTAAACTCTTCTCTTATTTCTCCTGAGTTATGTATTTAGAATTGGATGTATCCATTGGCCACTCTAGTTTTACTGCTCGGCTCGTACCCTGTTTGTGTAAGTCATAAAACATGCGCGCACACACACGCACACTTGTCAGATTGTTTGTGTGCTGTAGTAGGAGTGGCTCTCTTACAGTGGCAGCGTACCAACACGCTGAACCCCCGCCCAAACCCAATACCTTGGAGCCCATTACCACCACATACTAATCCCTCCTGCTCCTTCAGGGATCCTGTTACCGTGCCTACAGTGATCCCATTTATTTCACCCATAAATCATGTGTGCTGCTCTGCATCGGGGTCTGGCTCCCTCTGACCTTTTCCCACTTTCTCCAGTGATCTGCATGTACCAACTACTGTATGTACGCCACGTGCAAACACGGATGAAACTTCCGCGTATAACAGAAATTCTGCAGATTGCGGGTTCTCTAAATGAAGGAGGGCACCGACATCGTTTGACAGGCGTCAAAACACGCGTCAATGCTTCTCAAAGTCGTTGTGCTCGTTGTTGTGCACGCACTCATCAGGGTGAACCTACTTCCCAGCATTGATGCACTGAAACGCTTCAGAAAAAAAAAACATAGGCTGATTTCTGGCATATTTTGTTTTTCCATAAACAACTCACATCTAATAGTACTGGTCGTTGGATGTTTGTCAGCCGATTACAGCAGAAGTTTACTGTCCATGTTCTGAATATTCCTAAAATGAACTTGCTGATTTAAATGTAGTTCAGGTCCCACCCATGACATTTGTGATTGGTTCAAGGAATTTCCAAAATTCAGACTGTAGTAGTAGAGAAGAGATAGTTTACTCCCACCTTTTCGTTCTTTAAGACTTTGAGATGTAAAAGGGAAATTTAACGACATTCAGATGAACGTTAGATGTACCTGCTGCAGCTGCACAGAGGGGGACTATTTTTGCACTGCTGTCTGTGCAGACCAATTTGTAAACATCTAACTCTACTTTTGCCACACAATATTACAGCTTTGTATATCGCGAGTCGTCTCTATGTTCTCTTGTGTCGGCCTCAGTCTGGATTAGAACAATGCTTAGTGGCTGCACCTTGTGCCAGAAAGTAAGAAAATTAGCAAAGTTTTTCTTTCCGACGTTGCTCTTTTTAATATGATGCGTATGTGCAAAGCAAAGAGAATCACCTCGTCTTTGGGACTGCACTCTAAAGCCCAGTCTGTCCTTTTTTGACTTCATCTTTGCTCGACGCCCGCTCGTTTATTTTTGTTTGTTTCTTCGCATCACTCTCTGGTTCACACTTGCTCCAGTTTCTCCCACTTTTCCTTCACACCGCGCTCCCCTCTCGCATGCACACGCACACAGAAACGGCTTATAGAGAGGTCCTTTGGACATTAACTCACTGTTTGTTTGGACATCGCGGCACACAGCTGGTATTGCTATGTGCATACTGGAAGCGCCACTCTATATCTAATGTGTGTGTGTGTGCGTCTATGCTGATCTTTCTCAGAACATTTTATTGGCCAAATCATTTTAATAGTTTGTTTGTCGGTATGTGTGTATATATGTATGTGTGTGTGTTTGTTGGTGACATGTTTAATTCTCCCATCAGCTGCTTTTCTGCATACCGTTCTCTGAATGCCATTCTCTAGTGCTCTCATAGTATTATCAGTTGGATGACACACACACACACATTTGCACTGTGTGGACCTTAACCTAATGGACACACAGACGCACACAACCACGCACACACTGGCATTCTGCTCATTCCTCTGCACTTTCTCAGGCTCTCTGTGTCAAACAGGTGGACCCCTGTCCTCTCTGTGTCTGTGTCTCTGTCTGTGGCGTTCGTTCTCCTCCTTTCTCTTTATATCTGTCACCATTTGTCTCACACACACACGCACGCTCTGCAGGACACCCACACACATTCATCGAATCCCGCGTCCAGAATTAGGCGATTACCATAATGATTAGGGCAGAAACTGCTGTTGCCAGAGTAGGAGTGGTCCAAATGTTTTTGATTGTTTTTCTGTGGGGGAAGTATAGCTCCAACTGTTGCGTTTATCTTAGTGCCTGCTATAAACGGTATAGCTATTCGGTTGCGTGAATGATTCAGTTTCTCATGTTAGATGGTGTCTTGTGCAGGACGGGCTCAGTATAGCTCTCCGCTACGGTGCACAGTAACATTTGGCATTTTGATTAACCTCTAAGGACCCAGGGAGGCCAGTGATCAGAGCCCTGTACCTACAGTATGTCCACATGAGTAACTCCTACCCATCTGTGTTTTGCGAGACTCCTTCCTCCCTTCACGCACTCTCATCAAACTGTCAACTGGCCATAATTAAAGACCGGACTCATTTGAGATCTCGCTGGCCCTCGAGGGCGACTGGAGATTAGTGAGCACGCGAAACCATGATCAAATGACTTTTTATGTTTAAAAAAAAATTCTTATGGTTCTTGATGTTGCAACAGTGCCATTTGGTGTTTTTATCCTATGCATCTACGTGGGTAGAGGGGGTTAGCGGCATGTGTTGAAATGTGTTATCAATACTATTGACTCCATAAACTTTAGCCTGAGATGACTGTGCCTCCTACCCAGTTAAGGAGGTAAATGTTTTCTTGGTATCCAGAGGAGCGGCCCGTGTGCCAGGCTGTCTGAGTAAATCAGAAACCTAACAGCACGCAGGCAGAGCCTTACTAATTATTTGAGAACACATGACTGGCACCGCCAGTGTCATTGATTTGGTAAATGGCTTGGGTTGGGGGTGTCGCAGTTTTTTAGCTTTAGGGATATGAATTCTGCCGATAGTCAAACTTTCCAGTATTTAATAAAGATTCCTCATGATGTCGTCTTCTGCCTACAGACTGAAATAAATAGCACACTGCAAAGTCATCAAACATCGGAATCATCGCGCGTGTGTGTGTGTGTGTGTGTGTGTGCGCGTGTGTGCGCGTGCGTGCGTGTGCGTGCGTGTGCGTGCGTGTGCGTGCGTGTGCGTGCGTGTGCGTGCGTGTGTGTGTTCTGGTAACAGGGCGGGGAAAAGTTAAAGAGGCCATTAGGCGCAACTCCATAAATCTTCACCTTTTGTCAGCTGGAGAGCAGGCTGGTATAGCTGCCCAGCCCTTCACCCTGCTGTACTCCCGACCCTATGAGGGTAACCCTATCTCTCTCTCTCTCTCTCTCCATATGTCTGCACTCACTGACGTGTTACCATAATAATCATTGGGGGTTTGTCGTTTACGTGGGAAGACGAGCAAAGAGCCTGAGAAGCGCTTGGCATGTTAATTATGTCGCGCACACACAGGCACATGGACACATGGACACATGGGAGTGCAGGGATTGTATGACTGGGGGGGGTCGCTGCTCATTATGACCAGGGCAGGGTTATCTGGGCACTGGGCATAGCTGTTGACATGATGGGTGGTTTATGACTTCAGGGTCTTGTTGGAGATTTCTCGGAGGTTTATAAATTGCTTTTGTTTAATTGTGTAACGCAATCTTTTTTAAAGGGTTTAACTTGAGGACCTCTATATCAGCCTTACAGAGTCGAGCTGCGGCTTCGTCTAAATCAGTCGTCGGGCCTTTCTTTTTGCTTGAGGCGCTCATTCCAGCAGCCTAATGGGACACTTGTGGACAGATTTTAAAGGCTGTGTAAAAACTCAATTAACAAATATACCTTCTCGCTTACATTCTTACTTTGAGCGACGGCTGCCCGACATGAACGCACACCTGTGACTGGTTTGTTTTCATCAAATGGGAGTTGTCACATTGCTTTTTCTTGTCTTTCTCTCTGGTTTGAAGGGCATGGCTCAGTTTTGGGGGGAAACAGGTGATGCCACCTGTTTCGTTATACTGCTGTCAACCAAGTGTTACCAAACCAACACCCACACAGCCCTCATGATGATTAGCTGATTGTTCTGAGAGTTTCAGTGTCTGATTTTGTGATTACTTTGTCATGTGTTTGTCATGTCATGAACACTTTAACCATGCTTTTAAAGGTTTAAAAAGAAAAACCATGGAGACAATATTAGTTTAAATTGTCCTTTGTCATGATATCTTCTGTTGGCCTAGCAGAAACATTTTACTGGCCTACAACTATACGGGTTCCACCTGTTTTCATCTGATTGGTCAACAGAAGTTTTTTTTTTACTCTCGAGTTAAATATTTATCAACATTGAGAACTTGAGTGAGTCAGGTAGTAAAATAACACTTCTCATACAAGCAGAACGCTAAATGCTTCCAATCTTTTATGTCCGCTCTAATTTTATTGTGTGTACATATGCTAATAGCTATAAATGAAAGTTTAGACAACGTGTAGCTCTCATATCAGGATGAAATGTTATGTTAATGCATCACCCAGCTCTTCTGTCTCTGCCACAACTCTAGTGTGATCCTCTGGTGTGATCCACCTCTAGTGTCTCACCGGCCACACACAGAGGGAACACAAGCTATTCTCAATACTTTGCTCACTTCACTCTTCCTCTTTTTGGTCCTCTATCTGCAGTCACATTCTTCTGATTGCTCGCCCGCACCATCACTCTACTACCGTACTTCCTCCCCGTCCACTGGGACTAAACGTATTCCCCTAATGAACGTCTTGGCTGCAAGTCTCGGTATGCTGGTGGAGCCAAGACCCATATTCCTGTAATGTTAGTGAATTTTGTCATGTGAACTGATCATCCCTCCTAGCTCAGTACTCTGGTTTTATGACCGTAAGCTCTTATCGTTTTTATCTCTATCTTTCTGTCTATCTCCATCTTTCTGTCCCACTTTCAATCTTATGCCCTCCCCCCCCGTTCGCTCCACCTGGCTCTCCATCCACAGTCCAGTGCCAGGCTTGAGGTCCAAGTCCCAGGCTGAGGAGAAACCTGATCCTTTATCTTCTTGGCTTTTTTTTTTTTTTGTTGCCATTCCAACTTTCCATTTCAGTCATACCGGCTTGGACAACCGAACCCCCCCGAGTCTATTCTGGTCTTGTTGAGTTAGTCACTGACCCTCTACTATTCCCCCACCACCACCACACCGGCTCCTACTACTCCTTTTCCTCCCATCCAAGTCCTGTCCTTTCTCTCCTTTGCGTCTTTGTCTCTCCCATGGGGAACCTTAAGTGTTGTCCACTCACTCAGCCCCTCCTGGTATTTGACTGTGTTCCTCCAGCCACGATTGGCATGCAAGCCTCTGAGCTCGATTCCCAGACTTTCCCTTATGTCCCTGACCTCCCTACTTGCAGAGAGAGTGTAAGCTTCTTAAGCCCACCATAACCCCCCTAAGCCAACCATAACCTCCCTACAGGTGTGTGTGTGTGTCTCTCTCTCTCTCCCCCCAGATTTAACCATTAGGAAATATGTTGTCGGTGTTTGCTGAAGAATCTGCTCCGGATTCTTCAGCAGAGACACGATGGACAGGTGTAAACCGAATGATTGGTCCTGTCGGCCGCTCTATTTTCTCCCTCTCTTAAAATGCTAATTCTAGTTTAGTACAACTTGTTTTTTTATAGTTTGAAGCCAGCAACCTGTGAATTGTGTTGTGTTGCATCATTCCAAGGATAATGCAATTGAAATTGATGTCAACTGCAACTTGACTGGTTGGCAGGGGCATACAAACGAGAGGCGGTAATTCTAGTTTGTTTTAATATAGGGCTTCCCTTCTGGATATGTTTTTATTTATTGAGCTTTGAGCTTTTTTTAATATAATGATTATCCATAATATTGTAGTGCTGCAGCTTTCAATTATTTCCATTCATCTAGCCGTTATTTTAACAGTCGTGAAAAATGCAGATAACAATTCTTTAAAAAACTGTAAATATGTTCAGTTTATTATCACATAAGACATTTATAAGCAGCAGATGCTCACAAATAAGAAGTTGGAACACAGATAATGTTTAAAAGGTTTGCTTGAATAATGACTAAATAATCAAGTTTCATCTTCAGTTTGTATTTGGTGAATGAAGATGGTGAACTCCCTCACACTATTGAAAAAGCAATGTTTGGCTCAAAGACACAAGGGCTCAGACATTTTCTATTTTGGTAACAACGGCCACTTTAAAGACTAGTTGTCCCATCTGGCTCGCTACTCAGACATGTTAACAATCAGACAATCACAGGTGTTCAGCACATCCCCGGACAGCCAAAGGATATACAATTCTGCTTGCACAGTGTTCCTGTGCAATGAGGGGTTACTACCCACATTTGGGGTTGTTTCTACTCAAAATACAGGGACGTAGATAATGTGGATAAACCGAATGCATCTGCGTATCACTCCAGTCCTAAAAGACCTCCCCTGACTTCTTGTCTCCCAACGGATCAACTACGAACTCCTGCTCTTCACTTACAAAGCCCTTCACCAACTGCCATGGTGGCCGAAACTATGGAAATATGATCCATGTTGCAATAAAGTAGAATTTCTCCATTTCACTCATCTGCTTCTCCCTGTTCCTCAATCCCACCCATCACCCAACTCCCTCACCCCACTCATACCAACAGTGTTTTCATGTCCTCCTCCTCCTCCTCCACAGGGCCTCGGTTGTGTTTTGGTATTTAATAATGGATGATTGTTTGTGTTTGTCAGTCAGCACGCTCTTGTTAAAGGGCTTTAAGATAACTGCTAATTCCAGCAGGGCTGTATTGATTAGCCGCGCTGGGTGTGGATTGTTTTATAGCTGGAGAAGAGCTCTGCATCCCCCTCCATCACCCTTCCCATGCTCCTTCAGTACCCACCCATCTTCGAGGGTCTCTCTCTCTCGCTCTCTCTATTTGGTTGAATAATTAATGCTTAACCTATTTAATTAGTGAGCTTTGCTCTGAACAGAAGCAGAGTAATTGAGTCCTCGACTCTGTGTGCGGTTGTGTGTGTGTGTGTGTGTGAGAGAGAGAGTGAGTGTTTGTGTTTATCTGTGTGTCTGTGTGTATCCGCCGCACGTATCGTGATCGCCGCGTGACGTGGCTCACTTCCTCGCGCTCCCTCCGTTGAAACTGCCCGTGTGATTTACAGTGGCACCGTGGCTTCGACGGGACTGTCAGTGAGTTGACATTAGCGCCATTGGCATCCGCCGGTAGCGGAGGTGTGACCGTTTTGGTATTTGGTATGGCAACTCCGGTGCTGGAAGCTGTGGTACTTTCCAGCAGTGGTCATGCCAGCGGGGGGCTGGCATGGAGGTCGGAGAGGGGGTGGGGGTGTGGGGGGGTATGCAGCGATAGGTGGAGAGTTCAGACTGTGAGCTCTAGTTGTGATATTATTAACTGTTATCAAAGGCCAAAATGGATTTGTTGATCATCTTTGCTGTTGTAATTGAGGCTCAACACTTTGACCCTGCATACTGATCGAATGTTCTGGCACTGAATGTTCCAGGAGTCACACTGCTCTGTCGGGAACATGGCTACCGGGTTGTTGCTTTTTTTCCTGAGATGCCGATATTGTCAATTGAGCACAGCAAGACAGTCATCGAATATGTGCCCCTGTACTACATCCACAATTTCAAACTGATGCAAATGTTTCTGCAGGCACCAAAATGCTGTTATTATATAGGTTCAGAAAAAGGTTTACGCTTGTAAATGTGGAAAGTCTTCAGATGCTGTTATGTGTTTTCGTAGCTGTAGGGCTTGTGATCAATGAATGGACATTTTTATTATATACCACTAAACGTTCATTCTATAAAATGTGAGAAAATTGTGAAAAATGTCTGACTGTTTTGCAGGTGAAACCATTGATATTGAATTTACAATTATATAAATCGGAGAAAAGCACCGCCGCCTCACAGCAAGATGGTTGTTTTTTGCCAATACATTTTCTTATTATTGGTTCAATCAAGTAATTGTTTCAGCAAAACAAACATCGGTGAATATGATAATTGGATGATGTCTTGATGATTAGTTGGTCTGCTCCTAATTTAGAGCCTGGCCGGTGGTGGGGTATCAGTGGTCAGTCAGCTGGCAGTGATAATGGTTTGACTCCGATCCCACATTGAGCCCCAGCAGGCCGCATCACTGAGCTCAGAGAACGCTGTAGGTCTCGATTCCATCACGTCTTCTTGGGTCAGGGGGGGTCAGTACTATTTATACTCACCTGTGAGCGGGTGTTCAAATTCTAGACTCTGAAACACACACACACACACACACACACACACACACACACACACACACACACACACACACACACACACACACACACACACTTAAAACATGCACCTGCAATGTACGCACACATGGACCAGTGGCTCCCACTGCTGCATTCCTGCCAGTGAGCTGCAGAGGGGGCTCTGCACATGTTTACTGCTGGCTCAGCAACCTGAGCAACTGGTGAACTCCTGCCCCTGTGCACTGTTCATTTGACAGTATATATATATATATATATATATATATATATATATATATATATATATACACACACACAAACATTTTTCCAAAGATGTATGTGACAGTGAAGCCGATATATTCACTTACTTACATTCTATGTTCGTGTCTGATTTACATGTGCGTTCACTACGTTGTGCGTCTGCAGCACGCTGTTTTGATCGTATTTCATGCTTGCTACCCCAACAAGTTGTACGGCTACTTGCAATATCTGCAAAGCCAATATTTCGAGGAGTGGGACTAGCACTGCGAAATACAACAAAACCAACGTAATTATGGACCTCCAGTCAAAAACGCAGAAGACAAGATTTGACAAAACAATTATTTTATCAAGTTGCTGGTGCCCGATTTATTCTTTTAAATATTAAATAACAATTCAGTAATTTTATGTATTTATTTGTTACGTTTTGTCTTGCAAAGTTAGGAAAACAATGTCTCAATCAAGCCTCCTGTTGCCTTGCACATGAATGTCACGTCTCACACAGTGAGGCTAAAAGCTTATTCATTAAACACTGGTATCAGATGGATACTCCGTTTCAGACGATGCCCAAATTCCGGGGATGGGTATCGTAATCCGGACTGAAGAGGTCAGATCGGTGCGTCCTTAACTTTGTCTGCTCAGCGGGTTCTGTTTCAATGACTTCCCCAATGAAAAATCTGATAGAAATCACTGCCTCGCCAACACAAAAGTATTGAGTTTGATCAGTGTAACGCGCTCCCGTTACCCCAGTGAGTTTCCCCTCAGCACAATGACGCCAGCACACCAGGGTTCAAGGTTCATAACGTTTTATTTGGTTCTGGCTCTAACGGGCCGTCTTGCGTCGGTCTCCCCGTCTCTCGAGCGTCTAGCCTACTCCTGCTTATGTTGGGACAAACACACAATTAGTACAGCTGAGGCAAATCAGGCCTCTTCCAGGCACCGTCCCCCGAGCCACCCACAACCACACCCCTCTGCAGCTGAGCATAACCACAATCATGAAGATCAACTCTCAGCTGAGGGCATTGAGCAAAACACAAACTGTACATTTCAAAAGCGTACGACAACATTACAACAACATAAAAAAAATATAGAATAGAATCGTGACTCATCATATCAACAACTGGCAAATTTCAAAATGTAATGAATGTACAGAACATTTGGCGTCGAGGACATTTTTATCTGTGGGGGTGTTGCTCCAGGTAAATTGGTTTATTCATGGGAGCAGGGCTGTTGAGTTGCTACGTTGTAAGCTGCATGTAAGCAGGTTGACCTTAACCAGCGTACAACAAATAGCCGGGCTGTGGAATGAATGCAAACACACAACAATAGACTAACATGGGTTACCTGCATCTTCATCAGTGTCCAGGATTCTCACTTGTGGTTGACGGTACTTGCACACATGCACTTTAATTAATGCATGCAAACACTCATTCTGAACAACTCAAACCCTTAAAAAAAAGTGTCTTTTTCCTGGGGGCCACACTTTGCTGTGCATCTGTGGAGGAGAGTGGAGAATGACTGCGAGAGAGAGTGCAGTATTGATCTGGGGCAGTTCATTTTCTGCTGTCCCTGGTGAGTTGCTCTGGGGGAAATAGCTAGTTTGTCTCCTGTCATTGTAGCTTCAGAGTTAAAGAGGAGTACAGGGAAAAAAAACGAGAGGTGGAGGAAGAAAGCCACTTGTCCAACGGGGGACAAGAGCATCACGACCAGAAAGACTTCCTCACTTGCGCACCGGGATCGAACCGTCCTCATTCGAGACCTGTAGAATATTATGTCCATGCACAGGATTGACACACCTGGAGACCGGGACACGTGTAAGGCTACGGTTTGCACATGTGTTCCTGGTAAATGCATCTACGTGTGGGGCTAATATTGTGTGGGCGCTGCTGGAGAAAGCGATATTGATCATTTGCCGTTTACTGTCCCCTGCTCCCTTGTGAATTGCTCTGTGGGAAATGGTTAATTTGTCTCCTGTCTGGAGGGCTTGTGTGTGTGTGTGTGTGTGTGTGTGTGTGTGTGTGTGTGTGTGTGTGTGTGTGTGTGTGTGTGTGTGTGTGTGAGCGAGCCTGTGGTGTGTGTGGTTAATTTGTGTCCTGTCTTCGGGGGGCTTAGCTGTTAAATACTTCACTCTGTCTCTATGGAGACACACATGCACACACACTGATATCATTGACCGTGTTGTTCAATGACAGTAATCCTGGACTGATTGCCAAATAGCCGCCATTAATAATATAAAGTATTGTAAACAGAAGGGGGAAAAAAGAGCAGTTTACCTTGCCCTCCTGTTAACAAGCGGGGCAGAGGGACCCATTAGACACGTATATTTTGCCAATTTAATGAAGAAGATAATTTCTTTTAATCTTTTAAAAAGAATTGTGCAGGCTCAGCTTACTGTCTTTCAGAGGCTGTAGCCAGCTCTGTTTCAAAGCTAAGCCCAAGGAATCCATCCATTGGTACCAGCCATGTCATAAGAAGAAGAGAAGAAGGCTAAATAACACTCCAAAAGAAAAACAACTGCCATGGCCATTTTTATTGGTGGTCCTTTGCATCTACCAAGTCACAGTGTGGCTAAGATCGGCACACCTCTGCCACGGTACCTTGACCATTGTCTGCCTGCGTGGTTTCCTTCAGAATGTGCTACGGGTGTCAAATGGCATGCCACAGTGACACACGGAACGAGTTGCACTTAGTTTGCTTTCACATTGACTAATAATGGGACATCACCAAGCAGGCAGTGTTGTCTTATTTAACTGTGCTGGAATACACACTGAAAAACTGATATTTCTTCGTAAATTACACACTTTGTGACTCTGTAGTCAAGCCATGTTATGACTTCATGCATCAAGTCCTTTCAAACGTTTACACTTCAGTAACTAATAGTCCCAAAGCAAAGCCTGAAACTGACACATGACAATCCAGTAAGCGCAGATTTATTTGTGACTTTATGTAACGAATAACTTGACTGCCGTGAGTCCAATCTAAAAGTTATCGGCTTTCAGCTGCTGTGACTTTGAAGGACCTTTTATTCGTACATATGCCTATGTGTATATATGTTTGTGAGCGGACCATGCCAGTGGTTCAGCAGCGGTGTCCGTTCCTAGCAGATGCCCGCTCCCCCTGGTTGCGTTCAGCAATTTTAGCGGGCCGCTGCCAGCTCCTCCCTGACCCAATGGGACCAATTAGATGCTTGGCAGCTGCACCCAGAATGCCCCCGTGGAATGAAGGGGGCTGTCGGGTGGGTGAAAATGCTGCACAAGAGAAGGGCAGACGGGGCTAAGGACAAACGTGTAGAGGTGGAACGTTACATCACTGAGTTATTGCAGAAATCTTCCTCCACTGAGTCCGACATGAGGATAGGTTGGTGTGAGCATGAAGCTGCTGGAGAGCAGCAGATGACGATGAGCAAGGTGGAAAGCAGTCGGAGGGGCAGATTGTTTATTCGGCGCTGGTCTTCTTCAGAGCACCTGCTGGTCCTCTAATGATCAGAAAGGGGGCGTGGCCACCTCTTGGCCTCCTGCCGTCACCAAATTAGCGCCAAAGCCGACGGGCGACTTGACCGTCGCTCATCGCGCCGGCGCCCCCTTTTTCCTCCCTCCTGACCTTTAGCCCCTGAACCCTCACTTTTCACTCCGGTAAATGCAGTGCCCCTGTCACTGAGCTGACCATGGCCCGGGGCCAGAGTGAACCATTAGACACAAGTTCTGTAGTTATTCCAGCAGGCACTCTTCATTACACGGGGACCCAAAGGTCAAATATCAGTGTCATTGCAAAGGGGCTTCTGTAAATCTACGCACTATAAAAAATGTTGGACACGCCAACCGCTACAAGCCACTTTCTTATCCTAATGCTGTCGTCAAAATATATAATGGCGTCATACAAACAACTAAGGCTAAACAGTTACAACATCGGGATACGCACACAATCAAGCACAATAAATAAAAGGATCCCACAATCAATTTGGGTTTCAGATAAGAAAACAATGCATTCTTAAATTAACCAAATGAGGACAACGATCGCCAATGTACAGGTAAATTATTCCAACCAAAGGAAGCCGTGAACTTAAATGCTGTTTTTTTTCCAATTTCCCATGTGGACCAATAAAAAAGAGCTGATCAGAGCGCCTCAGTGAGTAATGGGAAATGGAGGAGAGAACGTTTTTTTTTTAACAAAACAGAATCTTCAAATGCACGGACTTACATCTATGCCCTGTGCTAAAGTATACGAACACCTAAAAAATACACAGTTTGAACATGTCACTTCAAAACCATGGGCATTCCTCTACCTCACTCTTTTAAGGAAGGTCCCCCCCAAGGGTGTGATGCATATTGTGTACAATTTAGATGTAGTAAACTGCTCTTAACACACCTAATGAACCCATTCTTGCCCGTTCCTTCTTTGCAAAATCAACATGGAACAACGTACTCATTTTTATTCCAGATTGATCTGTGGCGTGTTTTCTTTACTATATTTACTATAATGTATTCCTCTGAAACCATCAAATCTTCAACATTTCTAATTGCCTAATACTTGCCTCAGGATTAATTGATCGTCCAAATAATTCGCTGCTGATCATTTCGGCTAAAACGCACAAGAAAGCTTAATTGCAAACCTTTGGCAATGTTTTTCACTCTCTGACCTCGAGTGCTGAATCTGAGCCCGACCTTTATCCTTTTTATGAAAGAAGTGTAAAGAACCCCTAAAGCCTCCCTTTACAGCTGTTGTCCTGTTTGTATGGTTCTCGCTCCCTCTGCCTTCTCCTCGACCCGTCCTCCCCACCCCCCTTCTATCTTAACACTCTGACACATTCATGATGCTTGTGTGTCCCCCTGCGGGCTTGTACATCACCTCCTTGTCTCTCACTCAGTCGTTGAAACAGAAGTTGAGGGCCGGTGTTCGACCGGCTGACTGCGGTCCATCACTCACTGGCCCAGAAGAATCAGCAGCATGATGGATGAGAACCGTGCTGGCAACCTCAGTCCTGGTTTAAATCTACACCACTAAGCCACCACTGAGCCACCTTTGCTCCCTGTGTGTGTGTGTGCCTGTGTGTGCATGTGGTGACTGACGTACAGTACTGCATGTGTCTTCAAACCATCACTCAGTACGAGGAAACAAAGTCAACCAGCTCCTCTTTCCCAATATTACTTTGTTCCAGCGCATGAATGTTGTCAACCAAGACCTCCAAGACAAACTATTTCTGGTTGCAGCAACAACACTCAACAAAACAAAGTCTGATGGCAGGTGGGCACCAGAGCTCAACCAAAACTGTGTTTTTAAGTACCCCTCAAATTTGGGTATTTCAGCATATTCAATATACAGTAATAATAATAATAATACTTTAAGTTGATATAGCGCTTTTCCAAATGCTCAAAGAGCCTTATAATGAAAGGGTCCGTTAAAACAACATTGTCTGTGCTCTCTGGAAGACTATAAATTAAACTGTCTGTTATTTTCCTAATATAGGAAACATGACAAACAATAATATAACATTAAATAGAAACAAAAATCACAAATTAAAACATGGCTTATTGGGCCCTAAATGCTACAAATGGTAGCATAGCTAACTCGTTTCTTTTGAGCCATTTAGAGCGCTTGCTCTAAGCGTTTTTTAAAGAAATATCTATGTTTGGCACCAGTGTATCGCAAGAGGAAGTAATACAAATGCAATATACAAAGTAGAATTTATGAATAGTGTCGAGGTCAGCAATACTAACATTTTCCATTTTTAAAGTGGAAAAAAAAAAAGGACCCACTCTTCGGTCCCCGTCTTTTCCTTCTGTCTTTTCCCTCCCTCCCCATCCACGCTCCTGGGGGCAGCTAACTTGCTCGGGGCGTCTTGACGTGTATCGCCCGGGGCAGAGGTTCACATCCCTCGTGGAATCTTGTGTTGCCCTTAAGGGATGCACTCACTTAACCTTGAAGCGCCCGTGTCACACTTGCAGAAGGTTTCGTGAGGCACGCTTACCGCCCAAGCTCTTCACGGAAACACACACACGTACATTTTCTGCGCTCACAAACAGATGCGCATGTAACGTATGTAAAAATGTTGGTCCTTAAGTGGACAAAGCCCCGGGCTCTTCCTCTTGATGCGTCTAATGGGATCGGCTGATTGACAGCCCCAGTCAACCCTTTGACCAAACACGACACCGCGGGCATGTGTGTGTGTGTGTGTGTGTGATAGACACATGTCATGGGACACACAGGAAATATTTGCGGCGAATCCCAACCTGACAGATTCCTGATCAACACAACAGATTTTGTCAGCTCTCAGGGTTGGGGTCAGGGTCAAGGTCGGGTTCAGAGGAAATGCATGTTTTCATCATGTCTTGTTTACATTATTGATGTACTTTATGGCTACAGGAGCATATGGCTACTCTGGAAAAACACACACAGGGGCTATTATCATTTAATTATTCATCAAGGATGCTGTCAAGTCTCCTTGCATATTATTCAACAATTGGAAAAATACTTAGATATGGATTGTGCTCTCAACATGTGGACATTAGTGTGCCTTTTATTATGATGGTGTAGTTTTTGAAAATGTTGAGATTCATAGTTTTATAATTAGACATGATGGTCAAGAAAAATTGCTCACTTCATCATTGTTAAAGCACGGTTATGTGTGGCCTGATTTATTACAAGGGCTTGATATTCAACATTTAATATTTGAGAAGGATTCATCTTTTAAACATGGAGCATTTTGGGAAATACTTCTTTTTTTTTTTTTTTACCTCGAGGTTGGTGAGAAGGTGATTAGCTTAGCATAAAGACCATAACTAAATCCTGTTTCATGTATCATGCTTGCAGTCAGCTTGGTATGACCAGTCTCATTTGTTTCACATGTACAAAAAGTAATGCAGTTTGTGGATTCTCTGGGTTGTGTGTAGTTACTGGGTTAGGGTTCATTTTAACAAGCTATTATTAGCGAATTATTAACACTGTATACCATAGCAACAACCTACCAGCACACCTGTGTGTTTGTTGCAGTTGCCTGTGTGTGTGTGAGAGTGTGAGGCTGAGCGGTAGAATTGCCCCTCCCCTGGTCGTCCTGAGGTTCCCTGGGTCAGCTGGTATATGTTACAGCTGATGGCTCCACTCCGATGATGGACGAGGCCACAAGCCAGGAGCCCCCCACCCCCTACCCATCATCACTAGCACCACCACCCTCCTTCCCAAAACACACTCGTCCCGCTGAACACGCCTCTATGTGGTGACATCACCACCACACTGGCTGACAGCTGGTGGCACGCACCAGGGGCCGCCTGTGTCAGTATGTGGCCCCCACACAGCCATAAGCCTGTCAGTTTGTGTTAACTCTTCATCCACATGCACATTAATGGAGCTCCTGAGTGCTCCTCTTAAAGAATGCAGCAGGTCCACCATATAGAAATACTTTTTATTAAAGAATATAATACTGTTTATTTTCTGAGGTCTTACTTGCAGGCGAGTGCTAATTTGGTCATGATGCAAGGCAAGTGTATTTGTAGAGCACATTTCAACAACAAGGCGATTCAAAGTGCTTCACATAAAACCATTAAACGCATCAACAATTAAGGACATTTATTAAAACATAAAAAAAACTGTCAAAAAGCAAAAAATAGAATAAAAGGTGCAGTTTAAGAAATAAAATGCAGTAGTAAGATGCAGAAAAGAAATATCCTTAAATCTGGTTCAATTAAAGGCAACAGCAAACGGAAACATCTTCAATCTGGATTTGAAGGAGCTGAGGGTCTCTGCAGACGGAACCAAAGTGCAATTGATTAATGTCAAGCCATTCGTCTGTCATCACACTTACAGTTACTCCAGTTTCTCCGAAGGCAGGTCTATTTTTAGTCTGCAAGGAATGAATGAAGATCACATGCAGTGTTTCTTTAAGGATGTATGTGCTGTACCTTCAAGTTAGCTGAAAACAAGATTGCGGTGTCAGGTTTCCATCACGGACGATTGGAGCTGGAGCTGACAACCCGTGACTACTGCAGAGTCATTTGTCTGGGGAATGAATGCCGATTGTGACCTTTTTTTAAATGAACTTGTCCGTGCTTTCTGGTGGTCAAACTTTTTAATAATATTTTTGTTCTAACTACATATCTTTGTTGTTTAGTAATAAGAAATTGCAGCACAAAAAGCTCAAACATCCAGACCACTGTATCTGCGATAAGCTACAAATTGCCGAAATAATTGTTGACAAATGATTAAATAAGTTTATTTCCTATTGCGGTGTCAAATGTCAGCAGCTAACGGGAACTAAACTTGGACCTGAGGTATTTTCGAGCAACGTAATTCATACTCTAAAGAGGACATGATCTACTCTGATGCAGTATTTTTAAGACCATGGAACGCAGTTCTCCGTTGCCAGGGCGGGGCACCAAACTCGGTCGACATCTCGGGGGTAGTTTGTCAGAAAGTATGACTGCGTGTCAAATACACAGATCATATTATCATAACCACTCTGGCTTACAGCGGGTTATTAGAATGTGGTTACTCCCTTGTTAAGTCTGATGTTAGCATGGTGCCGCCATCTCCCGTAAGAGCGCTGGAGCAGTGGGAGTCAGAAGATGAGCCCCAGGGGACGGGAACATGGGATGGCAGGGGGAACAGGCCCTGTCAATAATAAGATTTATTATCCATCGGGTCGTCCCAGGGAGGGGGCAGACGGAGACCGCTGTTCCCTGGAATTAGCCGTCAGGTATGGAGGGGGGTGGGGGATCACTCGGGGATCCCTAAGAGGATGGAGGAGGAGGAGGGGGGGTAGTGTGCAGTGGCCTGTCAGTAGCCCCAGTCAGAGGGCTGAGGATACAGAGATAGGGAGCAGGAAAGTGTGGAAGCCAACTTTAGTTACAGTCTAGCCCACGCCACTGAGATGAGGCTCCGTCGTCTTAGGGACGTGACTCTAGTTCGACGCTCCCAGATCCACTTATGTGATGCTACATCTGCCGCTTTATGTTTGTGATTTGTCATGAGCTTTGAGTCGGACTAACAGGAGAGGATCAGACCTGTTATATATATCACATAGAGGATAATCGAGGAATGAAATAACCTTTCATTTTATTTTGAAGGGCTGGTTCATCAAATTTCTAGGGGGTTTCTAGCAAACAGACTGTTAATGAAACTAATGAAAAAAATGGTTAGTCGCAGCGAGGACTGGGCGATGCCGAGAAAATCAAACGGCATGACCTCAAATACCTTGATATTGCAACAATATTGTAGGGTTGACCATTGGTGCTTTCACAAAATATTTACACAAGATTTTTTTATTTTAAAAAGAAATACAGTAGGTTTTGTGAATATAATAACCAAGTGGGAAAAGGTAAATAATAAACAGTCTGGTAAGTTAGTAAGACACTTGCTATATTATATAATAATATATTACAACATTACAGTATCCCAAATCTGAAACGATATAAAGTCTCTTATCAAGATGTTGATATACTATCTGTACATTGCCCAGCTGTATTCGCAGCCCTTAAAGTAACTATTGTGCATTAGACATCAGACCCTATTTGCTCCGCCAGGCGCTAATACGTATCGTACCAAGTGAACCGGTACATCCGTAGACGCGAGCATCACAAGACACAATCTCCTCTCGCCCCTCGTGTACTGGAGGCACAAGTCTCAGAAACGCAAATCTCAAAACCTAAACCAATAAAGGGGGAAAACTATTTGCATTGACAGATTCCACAAAATAAAACATTGAAACCAACCCTTTTCAATGTGGCGCTGAGGCTGCAGGCCAGGCCGCTTGCAGAAGGAGCGATGTGTGCAGCGCGAGGCGGCTCGACTAGATCATCTGTGGTTTCACGGCGGCGTCTCGCCGTCAGATGGATGGATGGATGGCGAGCGAGCTGCATGCGTCCGCAAACGCTGTCTTCACAGCACAGACCGCCACTTGGCTCGCTCCCGCCCACACATTGCAAGGCAGGCCACTGTCAGAGGTCTATTAAGGGAAG
Source organism: Taurulus bubalis (assembly GCF_910589615.1). Classification (NCBI taxonomy): domain Eukaryota; kingdom Metazoa; phylum Chordata; class Actinopteri; order Perciformes; family Cottidae; genus Taurulus; species Taurulus bubalis. The sequence goes on from NC_136595.1 coordinate 8,174,362, forward strand.
ATTGAGACCCCAGGTGAACGTGTGTGTGTGTGTGTGTGTGTGTGTGTGTGTGTGTGTGTGTGTGTGTGTGTGTGTGTGTGTGTGTGTGTGTTCTCACATGCTCATTGGTCATGGTCCTATAGTGGAAGATTGAGACCCCATTGCTCTCAGAGCCACTCAACCAACACAACCTGCAGTGGTTTACAATCAGAGCAACACCGTCCATCCATCCCTGCTGACACACACACACACACACACACACACACACACACACACACACACACACACACACACACACACACACACACACACACACACACACACACACACACACACACACACACACACTCTCTCTCTCTCTCTCTAACGGAAGCGCACCAACAGTACAGCTCACTGTAGATGTCATTAAACAATAGCTGAGGTGGAACAGCTGTGTGACAGCGCCGTGGACATTGCGGGTGTCACGATGTTGGGCCGAGGGTTTAGCGGGCAGATTGAGGTGCAGGTTGGGGATGCTGGGGGGAGGGGGGGGAGGGTGTGAGGATGTGAGGCGGGTGTGTGAGGTTGCACGGTGGGAATCGTTGCAGCACCTTTGACAAGCCCTATTTGTCATCTGCCGGGACGCCCAAATAGCTCTGACTGCAATACCGATGGATTATGGGGGGAAAAAGAGACTACGAGCCAGGCAACTAATCCTATACAAACACCCCCACCTCCACCATATACTTTCTTGTGCTGCCTCGCTTTTTTAGGTAGTAGGTTTATCTTTCATAACCCAACACACACCCTTTTAAGCTACCAGCGATATGGTTGAAAGCAGTAACACTGTATTGATAACTATATGTTTCTGAGCTGTTGTTAGAATGCAGACATGGAGCAAAGCAGCGTTTTCCTACTGGTGTCACACCACTCTTGCTTATTATCGGAACAATTGGAATAATCTGCTGAGATGAAGATGAATGAGAATGAATCAGTCAAATGAGAAGCTGCAAAATCCAATCGGCGCCAATTCAATCCAACTCTGAACAGAACAAAAACTAGAGCGACAGACGCTCACCGGCGGCCCAAGATTAGTCGGCCGTTGACCGGTTAAGTGTTAGGGCCTTAAAAGGAACGTTCAGACGGGTTTTAATAGTTTAGGCTGATTCAATAAAAAACAACTACGTTCATTAAAAATTTGTAAAAGGGTTGTTCATTTCTGCTGTAAAGTGGAGGACTTTAACATGGGGGTCTTTGGGGATTGGCTTGCTTTTGTAACCAGCCTCAAGTGGACTTTAGAAGAACTGCAGGTTTTTTGGCACTTACAAATAAAATGATAAATATATATAAATTGGCAACCTTTGTTGGTAATAACCCCTCATTACACAGGAAACCTGTAAGTACACAATAACAAGTATGAAAGGTCAAAGTCCTGTGAACTGCGAGTCATTTTACTATTTTTACTTTGTGTTCGCTTCCAAATAGGTTTATATAACCTTGAGGTTTGTTCGAAACACGTGTGTGTGTGTGTGTGTGTGTGTGTGTGTGTGCGTGTGCGTGTGAACATGCAGTCAGTATTCCGGCAGCCCCCCAGCTCGCAGTGATTTGTTCAACAGTAAATGTTTGTCTGAGATGAATTCTCCAGCTGATCCAGAGCTGCATCCCGGCTGACAAATGAAACCAGCGCCTGGGGGGAGGAAGAGTGTGTGTGTGGGGGTATGTGTGTGGGATGGAGTGAGAAGCTGGCATGTGTAGAAGTGGAAATCGAATCATTTTATTGTTTGTCACCGCGGCCCTCGTGGTCACGGTTTGTTATTGGATGCTAATTAAAACGGCAACAATCTTGGCAATTGGCAATTAAAGACTTGTGAAAGAGGTGACGGCAAATGAGCTCCTCATCGGGTGCATAAACTCATTCTTTATCCCTCTTTCACACCTCTCTTCACTCTGTCTTTTCTCTACTCATTAGGAAGACAGAGTGCTGTCACTGACCACCACAGTGAATGATTGGTGGAGGAGGAAGACGTAGTGCAGATAATGACATGCAAGAGGGTTTTTTTGAAGAGGGGGAATGGAATAATGTAAATGAATACAGTGAACAATTGATTCATGTTGCATTAAATCTTGCTTTTCGGGCTGTGGAAGTTTTTTTTAACCTTTTTTTTTAAGAAACAACACGCAGCTTGTGGCGAATTGATTCATGAATGGCTTTTTATTTTATTCACAAACTACTGTAATTATCCACAAAGCTTTGAATCCGTGTCTGTGAAATAATAATTCAGCACTGATTTCTGTCAATTTGGCCACTAAGTCTGTCTGTAATAATTATATTGTACACACCCAAGTAAATTGCTGAGATCTGGGAACATGATGTCATCCTTAAAGTCAAGAAACACAAACAACCAGACGGGTTATGTTCAACAGGGAAGCCAAACTTGATTCAGCCAGGCAAGACTAATTTGATAGAAAGGCTTAAGGACCTCTTAGAAATTAAATGCATTTAATGATTTGAGCGAGCACAATAGGAAAAGATGAGCAGATTATGGGGACATGTTTTGAGTCGTGATTTCATGATTTTACACTCCATGAGGCGCATAGGACTATTGCTCAAATAGGTCGTGGCAAATTCTGATTGGTCGAAGCGAAAAGTGTGAGTCTTTGGTCTTTGAACCGAACGGGGACTTAGACAGCTCACAATGCAAATTCTGTTCTTTGTGCGAGTACGTCAGCCTGAGCGGGCCATCATAAAACAACATGATGGATACACAGCCAAAGAAATAAATAAATAAAAACACTTTGTCCCTTTTTTTTTTGTGTTCTTCTATTCCGCTCTCGTCTCTTGCGCCTCTTCACTGATGGATCTGTAAAATGATATAACGAATGAGACTTAAAGTGAGGAGGAGGAGGGAGGGAGGCCAGGCAGGAGGGATGAAGGCAGCGAGGGAAGAGACAGAGGATATGATTTATTAGGCTCATAAAAATTCTGCCTTTGTTATTCCCTCTCATTTTTATATGTGAGGCTTATTAAAGAGCACACCTGCCAGAGTCCTCAGACAAACTTGTGTGTGTCTGCACAGTTGTATGCACTCACAATGATGTTCATTATTTGAATTTGTTCACATACTTACTGCACGCTTAGCTATCGCCTCCGTTTCTGTGCGCGGTCGGATTCTAATTGGCAGACTTTCGTACTGATCTACCGACTTCTCCGTCCTCAGGTCCCGCCTCCTCCCCCCACCGTAGCCCCGCCTCCCAGCGGGTGTTCAGGACACGCTACAAGATGGTGACCCGCCCGGGCTCCAGCCCCGCACACACCGTCCACTACAACCCCGCCCTCTCCTGGAGAGCCAAGAGGATCCAGTCTGCCAGGTAATCCACATTAACAGAGACAAACACACACAAATACACACACACACACACACACATGCACAACTCCTGCAGGTCTGGGTTTAATGTGTCTCAGTGGCTAATATCCCTCAGGGCAGAGCAGCGCCCTGTCCTTAAAGTCACTGTCATGTGCAGCATGAGTGGAAGAGGTCGGAAATTTATGGCGCTCATTTTTACACAGTAGATAACCCAGAGAATAAACCATTTACACCAGCGTGCTCCTCACATTAATTTACACCAGCAAGGGAAAGTGTCTCACCCAGGACGGATACAGACAGAGAGAGAGGGAGGGAGGAAGGGCGGGTGGTTCTTTTAATGCCATTACAACTCTCTTTTTTCACCCTCCCTTCATTTATCTAACTTTCAATCCATTAATTCTCACCTGAGGTTTAATAGATAGGACTGTAATTATGAATATTTGTCATTATTTGTTCATCTAAATTTTTTTTTTTTTTAAAGTAAAATGTAGGGAAATGCCAAAGTGCAAAATGACATTGCTTGTTTGGTCTGACAAATGGTAAAAATAAATAAAAATAAATAATCATATAACATTATTTTTCTTATCTGACTGCGTAAAATCTTTTTGAATGAGAGATAGTTCGTTGTGGTGTTTTGGTCATTATTTGGTGACAAACCACTTTATCACTATTAATAAAAGACCCACCACGATGAGGTTGATTAACCCAGTGGTGTGGAGCTTCTCTGCCTGCAGTGGTTTCATACTAAGCTGTGAACAGGTTGTTGTGGTCGGGTTTGATGATCTGTTAATGTGTAGAGAATTAACGGGATGCTCTTTGTGAAAAGTGACTGTGGTATGACTAGCCTGTCTCTCACACACACACACACACACACACGCACACACTACAAACCACACTGGGTAAAAAGTGGCAGGAGTTCTGAGTTATGCCCTCTTCTAGTTGGGTTTCAGATTAAATCTAATCCTGATATCCCCAAAGGTTCCCAGTCCTGTTGTGAGCACAACAAACGAAATGCCACGCAAACGTCTGAGGCAGTTATCACAAAACCTGAGCACATACAGACGAATCTATCTGCTCTGTTGTTCGTCCGTAATAACGGTGAACCTACTCTTGAAGGCGTCTTAAGTTTGGGTATGTTTGGCTAGCTCTCTATATAAAAGGCTTTATGTGCTTCTTTGCGTGTGTGTTGGCTCATTTGTATAATCCAGATTTGGTGAGACAGAGCGGCCTGGACTCAGCCTCTGGTGACTTATTACTATTCATTTAGCTGCTGCAGTAAATATTGATTCATCAAGGGATTTTCAATTTGAGCCCTGTGACATCTTGTGAAATATCACCAAGTGTGTAGAAGTGAGGAAAGAGATAGGGAGGGAGGAGGGGGACAGGTCGGGTCCCCAGGGATAGTGGATTACCCCTCTCCCCGACACACACACACACACACACACACACACACACACACACACACACACACACACACACACACACACCCTCCCATGCACTCCTTTCTCATGCTTATCTATGTTTAACTCCAAAGACCCTCCACTTGTATCAGTTTGAAGCCATTGAGTGGAGCATGAGCTCATATTCTCTGCTCTTAACTACTGAGTGCTGCTCTTCATCGTTGCCCTATCAGACCCACTGATCCCTGTCCTCATGTGTTCTCAGCTCTTATCTCTGGGCTCGCTCAGAGCCGGGCCCCTCACTCGGGGCCTTGCATTTAAAAAGAAAGAAAAATCCCATTTTTATTATTTAAATTTGAATATTTTATATATATCTCACAAAATGGCAACAGTATGCAACATTACATTTAGGATAATATGTGAGTTGAAGTCTAGCACAATGAACTGTTGCATCAGAGGATGTATAACTTTGTAATTAAACCTCAGTAATTGATATTCACGCCTGTCTGTTGTTGAGTAAAAGTATCGGTGTGATTTGTGTTGAGACATTTCAAACTGTGGTACACAACAAAGAGCACCAATGGATCATTTAAGAACATGGATTACAAGACGGAGTTCATACCAATGACACATTAAAGAGGCAAATAGAAATCGGTGGTACATTTTTCCCCACCACACTCGGCCCGGGCGTTTCCTCCCACGGGGAGAGAGGCTTCCCGACCCCAGCGCGCCGCTCTCTTACCTGTTTTCAGCCATAACGAGCGTGGCAGGTGATTTAGTGCCGGGCGGCAGTTTGAAGGAGCGAGGGAATCGGCAGCGGTATTTCAACCCCCCGCCAGCAGAAAATAGATATAATCTCAACATTAACTCCATTAATAGTAGCAGGAGTTGAATTAAGAAAGCCGTAAAGCATGCACACTGGAGGATAAATTACAGCCCAACCCCTCCCTCCCTCTTCATCGCTCTCGCATCCTGCCTATTTTTCTCTCCGCCGTCTCTTCTTTAATTTTCTATAGTAATGCGTTGGCTTTGTTGCTGTTCTTTGTTTTGGTTGTCCGTCCTCACTATTTAATGACATATAATCCCATCCTACAAATCTTGTTTACCTGTTTTTTGAGTTCATCTCATTTCTTGGCTTCATCTTTTTCTAACTCACTTCTGGCATAAATGTTAAAGGCCCCCCCTTAAATGTAGCGGGACCCTCCAACCCCCAAATAAGTATACTACCTTTGAGCGTATCCATCTGAACACACACACACACACACACACACACACACTCACACTCTCTCTGTCCGCGCGCTCATCTCCTTTAGTGCTTCGGTATCGATCAGTACAGGATGTAAGAGACTGAGCAATAAAGTGAAGCAGCGCTCCCTCTTCTTCACTTCTCTCCTGCACTTTTCCCGCATTCATCCCCTTTAATACCTCCCCTCTCCCTCCCCCCGCACACAATTCATTCATTTGCTCATTACTTATCACATTAGTCATCTACCAGTCACCTGCAGCCGTGTGTGTGTTGTGGTCGTCCTCGGCTGCTGTTCACACTGTGTACTCCCTGTGCCGCTTCTTAATGATATTTTCCCTCCAGGAAAGAGGATTCTGTTCATTACAGTCGGCTCTCTTTTTTTTTTTGTTGGATTTGATCGGAGCGCGATACGTAATGACACTGCTTTGGTTTTCCGTTAAGTGCCTCAAGAAGAGCAGCAGTCCCCGCTGTTGGAATTAGCCAGATGACTGTTTCTGCTGTGCTCTGTTTCAAGGGTAACTGTTTCCCCAATATGAGCTTACTAATGCTTGGGTTGCAGACAAAATAGACAAGGGCAGCATTATTCGGAGCAGTCGCGCGACCCTCCGAATTCTTCCCTGTCACTAAAACAAAAGTCGGATCATTCATCAACGGCGGCGGTAGTGCTGAATCGCGCTCTCCTTTTATCTGCGCATCGCATGGTCAGAGCAGTGCACGTACGCACACCTGCCTGTGTGCACACAAACACACACACACACTCGTACGTGCACACCAGTCACAGGGGAGTTTCTGCATGCCCTTGCCCCCGCGCCTTCACTTCTTCCTCTTCTCAACATATTTCACCTTTTTCTTTTTGGTGAGTTAATGTTCTTTTACTGCGACCTCCAGTCATTGTCTTTTGTATGTTTTACAACTAAATGGAGGTAATGCACAGATGTTGTACTTCAGGGCACAATTGGCTGATTCATCGAATGACAGAAATTTTACGGAAAAAATAAATTGGATTTTGTCGTTCAAGTTATTCGTCAACATTCTCTCGTTCCAGCTTTGTGTAATGTGGTGATCTTCTCCTCACTCTCACGTTTCATTGTCATTTGAATTGGGCATTTGACCTTTTTAGTCGGCCAAAATAAGACATTTGGAGATGTAACTTTGGGTTTTCGCTGTATTTCTTTTGTTGCAATTTAATAAACCAAATGGCTACATAAGAAACCAGAAGTCTCTTGGATTGACTGCTCATGAACCGATTGCGATCAAGCTTCTTTCAAACTGATTTTGAGCCCAAAACAAGAAGCATACTGTGACTGGACCGTGCAGTAAATGTACCTTAAACCCAAAAGAAGGAGCTAAAAGAGCCTCGTCACTATGAGCGACACATTTTGTGTTGTTCCTTGATCCATAGTTAAATATAGAAAACGCAGATTAGCACGGCTATAATAGTTAGTATGACGGCTGTGTGGAGGCGTCCCTCAGAGGCCCCGGAGCAGAGAGGAAGGCAGTAATGTACAGTCTGTGTGCAACATTGAAAGGGCTCCCCCATGGTGGTCCAGCTGGGGGGATTTGTGCATCAGATGTGCCTGGAGTGTGTCTGATAACAGATATCCATCTGGAGGTCAAGGACATCACTGGGGATGTTGCAAGGAGAGGCCGGAGACAATAATACAAAAAAACAAACATCTGATATATGTTTTAAATGATGTTATTACTTTCTCTGATGGTTTAATTGTACGTTGCTTCCTCTCTTTGCCTCTAGTTTTCCTCCCACCCCCTTTCCCTCTCATTACGGGCAGATTATCTTATTGCAGAGGTAATCTGCTCCTGCAGAGGCGGTTTCCACTAATGGCGTTTCGGCCTGAGGGTGAAACCCATTCACGTGGCTGTGCACGGACGTCTGAGAACTTCATTTGAGCGCAGCATTTTTAACGACTCTCAATTCAGATTCCTTGAGCGGCGGGGTCAATTGATGGCACGTGCTTATTTCACAGAAGGGGAAATTTGTATTTATTTTGAAAGACTTTTACACAGTACTGATTCACAATTCACTTCATACAGTTTATGGAACCGGTAAATTTAATTTATTTCTGTTTTATTTGGTTACTTCTCTAAAATAGTTTGGTTCAATAATAGGCTTTTGTCATTTACTGCCTGATCGAGCAGTGTTGGGGGGGAAAAAGTCATTTCTTTTAAATAATGTTTCAGACGTCTCTTACAACGCCTGCTCTACTCTCCCAGATTTCACTCTGCTCTTTTCTGTGTCTGTGTCCGTCTCACAGAACAGATGCTACGGGTGGAGAGTAAGAAAGACAGACGGGTAGATTTGTTTATTTCATAGATAAACGGTGCACATCCCTAACCAGACTCATTTGCTTGCTCTTACTTATCTTCCCGTAGTGCAGAGACAAGACCAAATATATCGGCCATGTGTATTTGTTTGGGAACCGATGTGCAGAATCTAATTTTACTTTAGCAACGATTCCCCCCCGTCCTCCCACCCCCGACTGCGGCCCTGTGTCAGGGTTAACTACCGTCTGTGTTAACTGTTCATGTCATATCCCCATTAACCTCCATTGTGGCTCCCCAGGCCGCCCGGTCCTTGTTTAAGCCTCCCTGGGTGGCAGTCAGCGCTCCGGCATTAGCCTCCATTACGGCTCCCCTGGCTGCAGTTGCCCTGTGTAGGGCAGCCACTGATCTTGTATCAGTGAAACTGAGTGTCTGTGCGGCTGAGTTATGGCGCGCAGTCAGGTAGGCCGCGTACGTGAACGCAGCTGACGGCTGATATTTGCACCGTTTCTTTCGTCTTTTTTTTTCTTCTTCTTCTTCTCTCATTCACAGCAGTGCAGCAGCTCCCCGCCGGCTGCCGCGCGTTAAGCATCCGTGTCAGTTGTTCTCTGCGCTGCGTGCATTCGGGGTAACCCTCTCTCTTCTCTGTAATGGGAGGCATGAACTCTCGCTCTAAACCCATTTCCAGCCCATCTGAAATACGGCAGCAAATTACCTCCAGCGGCACCCTGCACACCAGCCCCAATCCGCCCCAAATAGAAGTGACAGGACAGCGCAATTTATCGCCATAACCCCTGCACCGCCTCAACACCACCCAGCAGCCCCACACACTGCAGGCGCGCACGAACAGCCCCCCTACACACACACACACACACACACACACACACACACACACATGCACACACGAGTGCTTCTGAATGACTTCTGAATGGTGAGCATGTGTGTGTAGAGGCCTGTGATTGTGTGTACTGTACATACTGTGGAAGGATTGTGATACTGTGTGTGTGTGTGTGTGTGTGTGTGTGTGTGTGTGTGTGAGTGTGTGTGGTCTCTTCGCTCCAGTGTAGGGGCCAACCTCGCTGCTCTGGCCCCCTGCCCTGCCTATTATCTCATTGATTTCCTCCTCTCCTCTTTTCAATTCTCTCCATTTCCACACTGCCGTCCTTTCCATTAGAGGAGCAATTTAACAGAGTGCTGTGACATGGGAGGGAGAGAGAGAGAGAGAGAAAGAGAGAGAGGAAGGGAGGGCAGGGGAGACCGGAGGATTGGAATCATAAAGTGAGGAGGGGAGATAGAAGTGAAAACGCTTGAGGAAGAAGACGGAGAAAAGAGGGGTGGAACTGAGGGAGTGATGAGCAGATTGTATCGCCCCACATCACAGTGGCATGACTGAAAATTTCACACAGTTTGTAAACAGAGCTTCACGGATAATTGCAATCATTCAAAGTTGTAATAAACAAAATGATCCTTTAAGTGAATATATAACTTGAAAGGTAATTTCCACATGTCTTCCTATCCATTATTTCCTCGACTGCTCTCCATCTCTTATTCTTCTTCTGTCCCTCTTCCTCTCAGGAGTTTCCTTCAGAGCCGTTTGCGAGCGCCCCACGACAGACACCCGTCATCCGCCCAGCACTGGAGAGGAAGCAGCATGTGCTGGATCCGTGGTTCCCTGTACCGGGTGTCAGCCAATAAGCTGTCCCGCACCGTGGCGTCTAGCATGTCCATCAACCGAACAGGTACGCCGCCACGGCCTCTGACCACACCGACGGCATGCAGGGTTTGTGCAATCCAATCACATGTAGTTCTTTCTCAATCAAAGATGACGATTACAGGACTCTGATATTTCCCAGTTCAGACACAGTATTTAAATTCAACTATAGAAAACCATTTTTACTTGTTTGTACGGCGCCCCAAAGGATCCTTGTTCTTTGGCTTCATTAAAACGCATTCAATTACGTGTTGTCTCTCATTAAGTTTGGCCTTCCTTCGCACACCCTTTGCATTCCCTCTGACACAAAAAGGCTGGACTCTACTCTGATATGGTATTTTGTACTATGTAGTCGACCCCCGCTGGTTGTGACCACTTGTAACACATCGATCATCTGTTTTAAGCACCGCCGGTTTAAATGCTGTGTGGCTCAACAATGTTTTGGTGACTCTTAGTAGGAGCAGCAAAGAGAAGCCACAGCACTTTGGCCAAAACATTTTTTATTCAAACAATTTGTTTGTATAAACTCCCAACATTTTCAGATGAATGTAATTTGCTGAATGTGTAGATTATCACAGATTATAAAGATGTAATGACACTATTTATTTATTCACTTGCTTTGGAATCAATAGCAGCTTTGAATTTTAATCTGATAATATATATGCATCAATGTATTGATTGTTGGCACACATCAGATCAAAGGGGTCAGAGGTTATTGGGTGCTGCACACGCCTACATTACATGTTTGTTCTCCCCAAGACTGTGGCTGGGTATCATTGGAAATGTTTGGCCATTATGATATCCGGGACAATAGCAATACCTAAAGTATTTTCTTTTTTCAATACGTAGGAAAAATGTAATGTTTTTCTACATATGTCGTTGATCAAAAGACGCAAGGCTTCTTAAATGATGTCGACACTGAATCAGCTGTACAACGACTTTGCCTGGATGAAGCACAGTCTGAAATTGGCCGAGAAAAAATCAGTCTAAATAAGGAAAAGGCGCACCGACGTGGCCTGTTATTTAATAGTAGCATTTGATATGATAGGCAGCGGCGCTACGGACACGTTTCAGTCACTACCAAAAATGTACTGAGGTTTGATACCCGGCCCTATTCTGGACCTGGATTTCAGGGCAGCAAGTCTGTGTGCACCCCGAGGTGATAAAGGAGTGTTTATTCATGTTTGTGGCTGCAGCTCTGCCCACATGCTCTCTAATAGACTTACGGGAGCTGGCTGGATTTGCCATCTGAAATAATAAAGTTGTCATCTGTCAGAGCAGAGAAGGGGGAGGGTCTGGAGAACTGGACGGTGCAGATTAAAGCCTCTGCCTCCCTCACACTTCTCTCCTCTCCGCGTTCTGGAGCAACTACACCTGCAGGTGAAATGGAAGCGCTCCATTCTGTTAAACTCGTGACCGGCATCCCAACACACACATTCTGCTGCCCCCCAGAAACACACCGCCAGTGTCTTCGCAGCAGGACTTGTGATTTCACATCTTCCCCCCGGAGAGCTTCACATTTGGCCCTGGTCTTCAACCACTGGCCTGTAATTCTGCTCCGCTTGAATTGCATCCGAGGATCACACCGCTTGGTGAGAGACCCCCAAAAAAAAGTTCCAAAATTAGAGGTATAAGATCAACTGCCATCTGTAACTTCAGCCTCCTCGCCTTTCTTGTCCTCCTCCTCCACTCCTCTCATGGCCTCCAACAACCCTTCATGCACACTCTGTGTGTGTGTGTGTGTGTGTGTGTGTGTGTGTGTGTGTGTGTGTGTGTGTGTGTGTGTGTGTGTGTGGAGTGCAATGGGTACACAGTGTTTATGATGTTCTCAGACAGAGCTGGACGTCACGTTTGGCTTTGGCACCAATGCGTCAAACCACCGCCGTATTAATAACCGGCACATATCGGGTTGTTATTGCATCTGGCTGCACAAACACACACTTGGACTCAGCCTCACTTCTGTCATATGTGGATGGTTCTCATGGCATTATTTTTTATTATGTTGCGTTTAAGATACTACTAGATACTTTCAAAATGTTTCCAGGTCCTCATCACCATGCCAAACTAATTACTTTAAATATTGTGGTAACATTTCACAACATAAGTCAGTTAGGAGGAGTTAATGCATTGTAGATCTTGCACAAACACTGCTGTTGGACATTGTGTCATGTTAGTACTGGTAACATAAGCGAAGCGTGAAAACACGACTGGCTCCTGTATTTGTGCTCTCAGAGCAAAATGACAATTGTGAAAAACAAAATATGTTTGTGCGGATGTCATTTTTGCATTGTTTTGCGACTAAAACGGCTCAGTTGGGTGCATCTGGACATCTACATGAGGCACAGTAGCGAGAAGGAACTGCTGCTGCTGGAGAGAAAGTTTTCATTATATGTAAAATAACTAAGGAAAATAAATATGCAGACCATGGGCCAAAAACGACAAACCCAAATAGTGGATTAGGAGTTCAACGCTCCACCCTTCTTGTTGATTTACTGTGGAGATTATATGCCTGATTAAATGGAACACAGGGTGCTTTTTTTTTGCTCATATGTCCTTCATTCTCCACATGCAGGAAGGTCTTTCAGCCCCTCCCAGGTCTCATCCACGAGTCCTGCTTTCAACGGGCCCTTCAGTCCTCGTCATTTAGCCAGGTAAGCCGGTTTCATCTGTTCTCATCAGAGGCACTCGAGCAGCAAGTGGTGCAAACATTTCCGTGTACAGTATATCCGACAACTTTTGACTTACTTTTTAAGCTTGCATGTGAGCCGTCTTGCTGGCTCTCTTCCTACGACAGCAGCACCAAGAAATCCAATGCAGCCAAGACTTTTGCATTTGATCCCCCTCTCTCCCTCACAACATTAAATGCCTTTCGTCACTCTCAGCGGAGGGCTGTAAACCCAGAAGATACCTTTTAGAAGTAAAATTAGCGTATGGTAGATGCCTTCATCCCAAATTTCTCACAGGGATGAGGGTGGAAACTTTAACCTGTGACTATTTCCTCTTCAGTTCCCACAAGCTGCTTGTGATTGGTGTGTGGATACCTGTGGTTTGTCTGTGTTTTCTGAAACCAGCCGCGCAGTCCAGCGCAGCCTTGCCATAATTCGACACGCTCATCAGAAGAAGCAGCAGAAGCAGTACTGCATGTACTACAACCGCTTCGGCAAGTGTAACCGCGGCAACAGCTGTCCCTACATCCACGACCCAGACAAGGTGGCCGTCTGCACCAGGTAGCGCACAGCAACGCGCCGTTTGGGTCAATTTGAATATGAATTCAGCAACAATCGCACAGTGTTTTGTTCCCATATGCTACAACAGAGTTTGAGAAAACCCTCATGAACCAGCAGCTCCTCTTACTTTGCTTTTCTGTCAGCACCTGCGTTCTCAGACCGGTTTGCGTTGTTCATGTGCAGGTTTCTGCGAGGGACGTGCAAGCAGGCAGACGGGACCTGCCCGTTCTCCCATAAGGTGGCGAAGGAGAAGGTAACGTGCTCCCTCACACCGCCCAGGGCGTTCGACAACATGGTGTTTTATGGGTTTTCATTGCAAAGGCCAAGGGTGGCTACAGTGTGTAGGTATAAGGTGACACAGTATTGGGTACAGTCATCGAGGATCGTATTTGCGTTCTGGGTACGGCTCCTTTTTCCATGGCTCGGAAAGGAGTGAGGAAGACTTAACCTGATTGAGGGGTTAAGGGGAGGGGCTAACAATTAATCACATTGTGAGAAATGTATGCAAAAATCTAAAGTCGTCTAGTGCAGTGGTCCTCAGATGTGGGTATGTGAGATTTTTTTTAAATCCATTTTAAATTTAATTTAAAATTGTTTTCTAATAAATATTCAATAAAATATAGGTGTATGTTTATAAACTGCATTTTATATATTCTATATTAAATCAGATGATTGGCACAGCGCTGTGTACTACATCTTTTTTTTTTCGACCAACATTTTTTAGGGGGTACATCTCTGAAAAAAGTTTGAGAACCACTGGCCTAGTGGAAGGAACCATACTCCTGTTGTGCTTTCAAAACTCTTTTGTTTTGTTGGTTTTAATGAACAATTTCCTGAAATCATCGTTTCATTTTCTATATTGATTATGTTGTGGCAAATGAAGCGAGTTTCATTTCAATTCAAGTTTTTCTTCAACAATATTATTTTGTGACAATATGATTCCACTGCAGGATTAGTAATACAGCGAGATCGCAGCCAAAACTCAACTTCAGCCAACCCAGTTTATTCCAGACAGACAGTATGAATATCTCAACAACCAATCACATAAATAAATTAAAAGGAATTGTTCCTGTGTAGCATCTTTGCCCCCCACAATTCAAATTGATCCTTTTGTGTGTGTGTGTGTGTGTGTGTGTGTGTGTGTGTGTGTGTGTGTGTGTGTGTGTGTGTGTGTGTGTGTGTGTGTGAACCACTCAAAAAGGGAACGCTGTTCTAGTTTTTCTCCTTCCTTTCCCTTAAGACAAACAACCCAACAACAGGTGCTCTGCCTCCCCTACCCCACACACACACACACACACACACACAATGCCCTGCACCTGTGTTGGCTGTCACCCTGCGGCCTGTAAGTGCTGAGAGCCCAGCTGTCTGTCTGTAATGCCCCCTCTCCAACAGTCCCCCCTCACCCCCAAACCTTTGGCCCAACCCTCCACAGGATACTCCCGCTCTTATTTCACGTGGCCCCCTTAAACAGGACCGTATGGGGGGTGCAGTGGGGGTGGATGCAGGGTCCTGCACCCACCCCCTTCTCGCCTGGCCCTCCACCACTGGCCAAGTTTGTGCACACACACCCAGAGCCCATAAACACATCATGTGAGCTGGATGAGCTGCAGCCTGGATAAATATTTCGGTTGCAGTTAATTAGATCAAACTGATCCCATCCCAACAAGGTGGAGTCCCTTTCACCCTCCGACCTCCTCCAACCTACCCCCCTCTTTCTTCACAGAACTCCCTCATAGATATATTTAGACCGGCATCCACCAGACTCACCCACACACACACCAAACCGTAGAACACACGCACACCACACACATGCTGTCAAAACGCACATGCACTCTCACTCTACCACTGTCAACTGCAATTAAGGTAATTTAACAGCTCTGTGTGACAGATTGCTCGGTACACGGGACACGTCTGAACTGTACATGACGGTGGTTTTAGAACCGCATGTCTGTTAACAAACTCTCAGTCTCCTGTCATCGTCTACTCACGGGGAGACGACCTTGATGGAGGACTGGAAATAAAGTAGAAAATACATGTTACTTGTTTTTAACTGATGCGTTAGTGTCATGTTCTCTACGGCCTAAACCACGTTTTGTTTTCTTGCTCATCTGATATGTTTTCAGGAAGACTGACTGAATAAAGCACTTTGGACTCTTGGCAGAGACAGTTTGATACCCAAAATCAATCAAAAATATGTTGGAGTCAGACTTTTTACGAAAGGAAATTATATTTAAATCCCCCAAGTACGGCTCTTTTTTTCAGATTTTTATATTGTAACCTTTAGCACCTTTTCATTTATCTGTTTATATTGTATTAAATACCAGTTTTTTCTCAAGTGCTATGGAAAGGGGTGTCATATTTCTCTCTCTCTCTCGCTCTCTCTCTCTCTCTCTCTCTAGATGCCGGTGTGTTCCTACTTCCTGAAGGGAATCTGTAACAACAGCGACTGTCCCTACAGTCACGTCTACGTGTCCCGTAAAGCCGAAGTGTGTGAGGACTTTGTCAAAGGCTACTGTCCTGAAGGAGAGAAGGTACCACACAGACACGCCAAAGAAATGCAATCAGAGACATTATGGCCGTACTGTATCAGCCCTCTTTTATCCCAGCCATAGAAAACAACATGAACACTATCAAACTTGCACAAGAGTTCACTCCCCAGCCCCACCACCTATTTCCTGCCATGATATGACCAGAGACAAAACTGACAGCGAAACACCAAAAAGCAGAACAAATAGGGATGGAAGAGAAAACCAATACATGAATAATACTTTTTTTGTGTGTGTTTTAAGATAAAGCGCACAATCTGGAAAGTGAATTTGGAGAGCTGATCTGGATTGACTCAGACATATGAAACTTGTCACAGGGTAACCACTGGTTGTCTAGAAGTTGCTCTGCCAGAACACAGAATTACAAAGCATGACAAAGCACCAAATAATGTCGGCTTTCACTTTCACTTCTCTCCGTCTTGTCCTCCACCCGTGGTCACATTGGACTGCTCTCTCTCTCTCTCTCCTTCATTCTCTCTCTTTCTTTGAGGAAACATTCAAATGGCACTTAAACATCAATCTCTTCAAATGAAGTCTGGCTCCAAGTACAGACACCTGTTCACCAAAGCCAGGCAGCATCTGCCCCGAGTTCAGCCCAGGTCAGACCGTGGGTCATGGACACTGGTCAGCGGAGGCGTGTCGACCCCGTTCAGATAGATGGTCATCACCTGTATCACTGTGTCAATCTGGTTGGAAGTGGAATGATTTAAAACAATCGATGTCACGGCCTCGGCTCTCGTAACGGCGTTTCTCGGCTCGATCTCGTTCGGTTTTAACTGAGCATCGTGTCGACGCCTCACTCGACTTCTACGGT
This sequence comes from Taurulus bubalis, assembly GCF_910589615.1. NCBI lineage: Eukaryota > Metazoa > Chordata > Actinopteri > Perciformes > Cottidae > Taurulus > Taurulus bubalis. The sequence goes on from NC_136595.1 coordinate 8,190,909, forward strand.
CTTTGTCTAAGCTGGATTGTTCATTTGAACGTATAATTACATGGTATAACATGTATGCACTTCTTCTGAAGTTAAACCCGGGCTTAGGTAAACAAGTAGTTTGGTAACCAATCTCCCCTGCACACACGCACACACACACACGCACAGTGACACACAGGCAGCAACAGCTGCAGAGGGTGGTGGTCCATAATGGCATAACTGTAGTGTCTGAGTGACACATTGCGACCCTCCCACCCACACACACACACGCACACAAACACTCCACCTAAAAAAAAAAAACTCACCCCCTTCCCCCTCTTGCGTATTTACCTCCCTTTGTCTCCCCCTCTCTTCCCCTCTCCTCCTCTCTCTGCTTGTTTTCCAGCATCGAGTGTGAAACAGATGCTTTTTCACACTGTCAGACCTCATTTAAATAGTGCATGGGGAAATGAGGATATAGAAAACAAAAGGGATATTAATATTTATTCTATTAGCTGAAGTGCTTAGGTCTGTGATTTGTGTGTGTGTGTGTGTGTGTGTGTGTGTGTGTGTGTGTGTGTGTGTATGGAGCGCTGTGCTGTGAGGCTCTGGTGGCTCTATGATGGATAGCAGGCAGTAATTATAGATGGGAAAACTGCTGAGGATGGCACAATGGGCCAGGCAGGCAGACACTCCAGCAGCTCAGGGGTTAAGTCTGCTCCTCGCCTCCATCCTCCTCTCGCCTCATCCTGGCTTTGTCTCACACTCACCCTCCACCTCGCAGGATCCGTCTCTGCCTTCTTAATTGTCCCTCTCGTTTCTTTACTCCCCAAAAATCAATTTTTTAGCAGTTTTTAATTATTTTCCCCCCCTTTTTTTTTCTCTTACCTCAAATCAGGCTCCTGTATCACGTCCATTTTCTCGCAGGTTCCTGACACGACAGGGCCGTCATCTGTCAACTGTCATCTCCAGGTTTTTGCGAGGTTGGCGATAGTCATCTCTTATTGGCTCTTATCAGAGGCCATTCGGCTGATTCAGCCTTGAAACCTTGTCGGCAGCCGTCGATAATAGAGCTAACTGATCGGCTGTTTAGCCAAACAAATCCGTGGTTCTACCCTTTTTAAAGTAGTTTGTCTTTTTTTTATCACCTCCAAAAACAAAACCTCACAGTGCCATATACAGATATATTCTCAATGTGTATTCCAAATATATGACGAGACCGTTGGAGACAATTTGTTATCGAAATGCACACAAACATGCACGTCTCCACTGAAAGCTGCTCCTGCCAAGCAGATGCAAAACATAGTTTGTTAGCGCCTTTCTTACTTGGATACTTTTTCTTCCTGTAAACCCTGCAGTTACTAAACCGACGCACACACTGGCAGCATGTTGGCATGCGTCGACTCGGGATAGGTCCCATTTCCCGGCATTGCTTTTTCTGTAGATGCCATTTTATCACAATTGTTTCCTGGACGGACGTCCCGGGCCATGCTCCTCTACCTCGACTACTTCGTCGGACACACCTGGTGCGCACCAGTTCATCGTTCATGGTACATATTCTACCTGGGGTGTGTTTCTTGCACATGCGTTTTCCTGCTAATGGCGCTTTGAGTAGCAGCAAAAGCAGCTGCGCGATGTTCCATCTTTTCAACACAGCGATCTGTGGCTCACAGGGGCCTCATTGAAATGAATGAGGAGGCAGAGACTTAACGAGACCTAAGATCAAGTAACGGTGTGAACTTTCTTTTTTCTCTCTCAACATAACCCTCTATACGTGAATACTCTGAGCTCATTTATTGTTCCACTCGCTCAAGACGAGAGTGTCAGCTTAATGCCCGAGAGGTAAATGCATGCAATGTCCCTTTTTTATATTTTACTGTCTTTTCCATCTCCTCCCCTCCATCCCGCTCTATCTCTTTCTTGCTTCTTTTGCTCATTCTCTCTCTCTTGCTAAATGTGCTGACTCCTCCTGGTTTTGGCCCAGCAGAGAGCTCTCTAATAGGCCCCAGAGACATCCCAGCATTCCTTAAATCAAGTGGAAAATTGTTAACTTGGTGTGGGATAAAGATGTTCTGTCCACTTTAGCGTTTTCCTCCCGTTTCCAACGCGCTCTCTCTCTCTCTCTCGCTCTCTCGCTCTCTCTCTCTCTCTCTCTCTCTCTCTCTCTCTTTCTCTCTTTCTCTCTCTGTCTTTTATGAAAATGAGGATGTATAGAGCTGTAGGGAGTGGCCGGAGCTTTTACAGTAAATTTATCATACACTCTCTGTTTTTCCACACTGAAAATGCTTTGGCTTTGTTTACTCCTGTTGTCCCGTCACACTCTGAATCAGAACTCAGTGGGAGACGCTACCATTTTTACAAGTCAACGTTCTGATGTGGCTCAGCCACATTGACGTAAACATGTTAGGTTTGCACAGTTTAGGTCCAATATGACGAACGCTCCTGATGATTGGACTGCATGATAATTTTGGCTGCGCGATTTATGGCTAAAATGGTTCTCATAATAATTAGGATCTTAACTGCGATCACAGTTGTAATCTAGCACGACAGATCTATCTTTGTAAGGATGCAATCAAATGTTGTAAATGAACAGATAAACAATTTTTTTTAATCTATTAAATCATTGTATTTTCTTGAAGCCATACTTCATGTATTTATAGTCAGAACTACGTGATCAGAAAGTCATTGAAATGTGTGTGATTGGTCAGGCAGTTTCCCTCCGTTTGAAGCATCTCGGTAGGCGCAAAGGTTTGTTATCGCAGCAAATTAAGTTTTATTAAATCCCTTTTGAGCAAAAATCCAGGATCACAGCTCTCATACAGTCAGTTGTGCAGCCCTGGTGGAATCAGGACGTCTAACGGGTACTGTCACTTTAAAAAACACTGGCCGTTCAATTAGACTTAAAAGAAAGTTAACTCATCAGACATTTTTTATCATTTACTGATCATTTAAGTCTTCCATCAAGCCAAATATTCTCTCATTCAATTTCTCAAATGTTGTTTTATTTAATTTGGGTTTTTGACATATTTGCGCTAAACAAGCATTTTAAAGATGATATCATCAGCAGCTCTCAGATATTATGATAGACGAACCAATAAGTGGGAAAAGTATATTGAGAGACAAGTCACAGAAGAAAATAATAAAGTTTCAGCCATAAAAAAATGCACAGCAACACAATTCAAACAGAGACTGATCAATATTGGTGTGTTTCTCGGGCCTTTGTGGAGCTGACGGGTTCAGGCCTGATGTCAGACGCCAAATATAAAACCATGACCACCACCGACACCAGCAGCGCATCTGATTTGTTAAGCGAAACGTTGTGTCAACCGCAGCCCTATAAGATGATCCAGAGAAACATTTGACAGCGAGCTCCCACCTGGCACCCACGGGTGCAGGAACACGGGTGTGAGGGCGACTAGAGGGGCTCTGATGGCAGCGGGTCAGGACTGCTGGGCCGAGAGAGAGTTGACCAAGGGTCCAGAGTGTTCTTGGAAAATCGATCTCAAGATTCCTCTCCCCTCTGCGCACGCGCACACACACACACGCCACACACACACGCACATACATGCACCCAGATACACACTCTATTTCTGGACCAATCTGCTCCCCAGTCCCTCCACACACACACACACACACACACACACACACACACACACACACTCTCTCTCCTCGCAGCCTGAATATAATTAGCTTTTCTGACAGGTGGGAGGGATCGGATCTCGTGGAGAATGAAGCTACCAATTTACACCCGTATTACACTGTCATACACACTGGGTTGCAGACATGCATGTGAAAGCTGGCTCTCTCATGCACAATGCTCTCCAGAATGACGCAAACTGTGACCCACTTGCTCAACCTGCATGCCAATGGAGAGCGGGCAACGGAGAGCGCGTCTCCTTAAAAGTAGTAACTTCCAACTGGAGTGGCTTGAATAATAACGGAACAGAATTTCAGTGATCAGGATATATCCTCCCTTTTGGAAATGCCGTCACACACTTTCTTAACTTGTGGTGAGATCGTTGCAGCGCTACTCGAGACAGAACCCCTATGTCTTTGAGGGAATAAAAAAATAAAGAAACATTTTCTCTTATAGACACATCCCATATAGGTTTAAACAGGCTTACATCTGTGACTTTAGAGGACGTAAAATGCGCTAGACTCCGTCCTTGTAACCATAGAACCAATTTAGATTTTCAGCCGTTAAATGTAAAAGCCTGTGTGTCTGTGTTCCCCTTTCTCCAACCGCCAGTGTAAGAAGAAACACACTCTGGTGTGTCCAGACTTCTCCAAGACGGGATCCTGCCCTCGAGAGGCCCGCTGCAAGCTGCAGCACCGCCAACGAGCCAAGCGCGGCGCCAGCAACACCTCCAGCGCCCCGGCCAAGAGAGGCCGGACCAAGGAGCCCGCGAAGAGGTCAGGGAGGCCCTTTGTTCACAGCACAGGTCGACAGGAATCATGGAATCTCCGGTTTATTGTTGTTTTCATTCTCTCTCCAAGGCCCCGCCTGTCTATCGCCATGCCGCCGGCCGCTCCGGGGACTCCCACCAAAGGCCCTCTGGCGCTGCCGTCCTTCATCTCGCTCTCCAGCTCGCCGGAGGAGGCAGACGCACCTGAACCACTGCCGGCGGAAAGCTCACAGGTTAAAGGTAACCGAAATGCATGACCCGACAGAGTCCCTTCAGTGTAGACGAAAAACAAAAAACTGTGGTCATGTGTCACAGTTATCTGATTACAAACCTACTTTTCTTTCTTTTTTTCAACAATCTGTCTCTCCTTGAACATCTATTAGATTTTCTAGTTTAACGGTAATCCACCGTACATACCACGGTTGTTCACATACTTATTTTCAGTGCATGGGGGATTGTTACTGACATCAGGAAAGCATTCACTTCTACTTCCAAATATGCCGTTTAGATAATCTGGTAAGTTTGGGGTTGAGCTGGCAGCTGGCAATTCTGCCCTTGTTGGACTCCACATCTCCAGGTCTGGCGAGTCAAATATTTTAATCGATAGGAATTATATGGACGAGTTGGATAAAATACATCTAGGTTGTCAAGAAAATGTAAGGTTCCTTAAGAGGACTAACTGTGCTCTTTACGGAGTGCTGACTGTCGCCATATTGTCCAGAGATGTTTTGTGGAACGATCATGTTGGTCATGAAAGCCACAGGATCATTCCGGAGTTCATGAGAATGGGGAGTGGTGATTCGTCTAAGCTGCAGACAGATAATGATGATCAGAGCCGGGCCTTAAGAGTGCGATGATGCTCAGGGGAGGAGTAATAATGCTCAGAGGACAGAGGTAATAATATTTAGCTTTTGGGCCGGACGGAGGCACAGCTGAACTCTCTGTTGACAGACGTGACAGATAGAGGATTAGGAGAGAAGCGGCCTTCCTCCTCCAACCGCCTCCATCCTCCTCCCACCAGGCGCTCACACACACACACACACACACACACACATGCTGACTTGCACTGCAAAGCAACAATTAATCCTTTTCAACGGTGTTTAACGTGTTTAATTTTAATGAAGATTTTCTCTCTTTTGACACATTTTTAACAATTTATTCTTTTATTTTGCTGTCCGTTATGGATGTGTTATGCTTTAAATAAATGAGGTTTGGAAAATGTCCCAAAAGATTGTGCTTTGGTGTAGAAGCTGGACATGGATCATCAAACACATTTTAACTGCAGTTAGTTATTGAGAGTAGAGTAAAATAAGGCTGATGATATATTTCATTACTAACTTAACATACTCAAGATTCCCCAAAGTACATATCTATTAGGGATGTTTCTGGTCACTCTTACTTTTACTCTTCACTATTTGAAGGTAATCCTCCTCCTCTTTCATGGTTTATCTTTAGCCTCCACTGCTTGGAAACAACAGGACCTCTGACCTGACCCGAGTCATCTTGGCCTCTGACCTTCTCCACACACGTACACGCACGCGCACACGCACACACACACAGACCACACAACCCAAAAGCTTGAATAGTATTGTCGCTGGAGATGTTTTCATGCGTCCTCATGAGTTTAAATTATGTTTTATTTGACGTGATCGCTCCATCGTTCTGCCACCCACCCCGTCCGGCTGGTTTGTGCTTATGAAGTATTACTAATGACGCTCCGGTCCTTCAGTAACGCACTGCACCGCCCAGAGCCTCATTACAGGTGGAAGTGAGCCAAAGAAGCTTCTCTACACTTTGCATAAATTAGCTCCGACGCAATGTATCACTGCCAGACTGCAACCTCACACACACTCGCACACACACTTCATGCACAGACACCTCCATCCATCCCCGTTGTCCTGGTCTCTTCCTCATTTACTCATCAGCTGAGATGTCATCACTCAGCGTTTAAGCAGGATTCAACACACAGACGATCCGAGTCAGTTCCACATGACTGAGTGCTCGGGCGCGCACCTCGTCTTTTTGTCATTTAATTTCTGCCAATACTCTTCTTCTTTTTCATTTTCACTTCGCAGAGAAAAAGCTGCAGATCAAGCCTCGGCTGTGAGACTACAGAGACCAGCAGCCCCGGAGGTGTAAAACACTCATCGATGATTTCTGTGCTCCAGGTTTGTCCTGACAGGTGCATCTGTGTCCTCCTCCCTCTGAATTCCTTCACTCAGGGCCAGAAAGTTTTATTTTCTATATCTATACTGTATACACATCTGTTTTACATATCAATCTAGGTGTTAACAGTGCAATTTTCTTTCTCATCAGGTTGTGTACATTTTTAAGAAATGACAAATAAAGTATCAACTCTTTTAACTGCCTGTTGTTTCACAGACTCTTCTTTCGACATGTGAGGTCAGTGCCGTGAGAGTGTTCATAATGCGTTTCCCTTGTGGCGGCGGGGTCACGTGACCCGGGTGCGTTTGTGAGCGTTTTCATTTGGAAGGTGGTGACAGAAGCAGCAGCGCCCCTCACTTTAAAGCCTGCGGGGCGAGACAGTGACTTCATGCTCACCATGCTGCCAGTGTGCGTGCGAGTTATTTGAGAGTCCACGAGCACAGAAAGGAGTCTTTTTTTATTTTTTTTGCTTTGTATTTAGAAGCTAATTTTCTGTCCTCTGCTTTCATTTACACTAAAGCCCCACTCGGACGGTAGTGAGGTAACTTAACAAAGTGAGGTAACTTAAGGGAACTGCTCCAGGATCTGGTCTGTAGACATGGACGTGCCGACCGACCTGTAGCGGATCTCCCAATGGCTTTCCTGCCGTTTTACTGGTGCCTAAATAGGCCTGAATGTCGGAGTTAACATGGTCTACGTGATTCCCTTTTCGCACAAAAATGAAAAGAAACTAAATTAGGATAAGATGTTATTCATCTAAGAGGGGGGAAAAAAACTGGTGAAATACAAAATTATTTAAAAAAAAGAACCTAACCCTTATCGTTATTGGGTCGCTGTGATAATTTATCCAAACACAAGCTGCAGATGAAGATGGGATTAAAATCATTGACCAGCTGACATAATGTGAAAATCCAATCCAAATGTAACTCAACGCCTTCCTAAAGCCTCAGTGTGTCCTCCGAGGAAAAATAGTCTAATCTGATTGGTCAAGTCTGTGTGTTTTTGTTGCTCTTTTATCATTGTCCGTGTAAACTTAATTTACCTATAAAAAGAAAGTTAAAGCAACAGAATTCTCAGCCTGGATTCACGTGACTATCGCTTCGCTGTGGTCGATTCAGTGATGCCTAAACGTCCTGCAACAGAACGACGAGCCTGGTTTCTCACCTGCCGGCTTTTCGTTCTCATAAATAGAGCATTTGGCCCAAGTAGTTGGTCTACATGGTTATTTTATTGATGCACACTAAAAAGATTTAAGCTGATGCATTTCATCCCGTAGTTAAAGAAACACATTTGAAGCCTGGATCCCCTTAGACATGTCCAACAGTGTTTTATAACATGTATTCACATCATATTCATTTGTCTTCAGCTTCATTCCTCACAACACTCCCCTCGATCCTTCCTCTGCCTTTATTCATTTCCCGTCATCTCGTCTGTATGTGATATAAATGACTGTCTGTGTACAGTGTAACAGAGAGGATGCTGGGATAAGTAACTCATCCACTGCTCTCAGGCCTCAGCTAATAAAACTATTAATACGCTGTTTGTGTGTAAGTGAGAGTGTGGAGCCTCATATTTACAGCATTACCACGCCATTTATCCGAGGTGTTGTCACGGCGACAAACAAGCAGCGTGACACACATGGGGAGCAACACACATTAATGCACATCGAGGAGGACACACGTCTGTTAATCCCCGCTGATAATGCATAGAAATGAGTTTTACGTCTGGGGTTCAACCCTTGTTAAAGGGGAAGATTGTTTTTGTATTATTTACCAGGCAAAGTGAAATGCTCAAACACTGAAACAAGTTGTACTTCTTTTTCTTCCTTCTCTTTCGGTCGACACAAATAAACCTTTATATAGTGTTTCTGCAAAAAAGCGTGTTAATAAATAGTTCCACCACAAAATGTCTTTTTGTGTCCGGTCGCTTAGCTAGCTCCTGAGCTGCTGCTAATCTGTTGCTGCTAGCCGGGTTAGCTAGCTGGGCTAGCTGTTTGTGTTAGCACGAAACCAGAAAGCAAATGAAACAGCTAAGCTAGTTTGCTCACGTCCTGACCCCAGCTCCGTACTAAATAACACAAGACATAAGAGTGACGTCAGTCCTCGCATCTCATTCTCGGAAAGAACGTAATCCCAGACGGCTGAACTATTCCTTTAAGACGCTGAGTCTTAAGGGTGTGACGACCTCTTGCACAATCAGCTAACGCACACCAGGAGAGATCCCAGAGGTGATTGTTGACATTCTCACACCCACTTCCCCCCCAATGTCACAATGCTTTGGGGAGAATCCAAATGTCCTTTTCCCAAAGCTGACTTTAATGGGACAAAGAAATGCACGTGAATGTATTTCTTAAATTGATCAGCATTATCGCAGACGAGGCCTCAAACACGAGAGAGATCCGTTGGGTCGATGACTGTGCAACAACTTGGACAACTTAAGTTCATGTACGGAATGTCACACTGCCATTGAGTCAGGGTGAATATTTAAATTGTGTGTGTGTGTTAGCGTGTGCGTGCGTGACAGTTCAACTCTATTTTCTCCCACGTATTGACAGCAGCGAGCGGAGATGGAGAGCTCGACATGTTTCTCAGAAAAGGCAGGAGACAGGGAGCCATCACTCTTCTCTTCTCACCACACAGGGTTTTTTTTCCTTTCCTTCCTCCTCCTCCTCACCCACGTTGCTCCTCTCCTGCACAGAAGACGTAAGTGCCTGAGACAGATGTCTGCTGCCTCTTGTCTAAAACCCTCAACGCGAGCTGCTGAGCTCGGCAAACTCTAATTAAGATCAATATTTCAATTTTTAGTAAAAGCGCACAAGACGGAGAGAAGACGGAGGGAGAGAAATCATCTGTCCGCGTAGACTCGGAGAGACAAAAAGAAAGGTCAACTGTGATTCTTCATTGTGTGTGTGTGTTTGAGAGACTTGATATAAACGTGTGTGTGGTGTTTGAGAGACTTGATATGAGCTTGTGTGTGGTACACTTGTTCATAATCCTCTTCTCTTTCTATGAGGCTTCACCTTTTGAGCTTTGCTCCCTTTGAAGTATAATTCCATTTTATCACAACTTTCAGCACATTTATTTTCAGTGCATTGGCCGTCGTTCCTATTGGTTATGACAACATTGTACTCAGGTGGTTGGATGAATGGATGGATGGATACCCAAACAACACAGAAAACATGCAAATATCCCATCATTCAAAAGTATCTTTTAGCTGTACCTCCAAAGTGTGAAGAGACAAGGCGTCTGTGGCCGGTCACTCGATAAGCTATAAGACACGATACAGTTTGAACTTTCTCCTGGTTCTCTTCCCAACAACAACCGTGTCTAATGAACTGTGTGGCAAATTATAGCACCAGCTTTTCTTTTCCTATTCATAAGTCTCCATCCTTTTTCTTTCGTATACACAAGCGTAAAGCGAGGCAGTGATTGGGAAAAACATTCACGAGGACAGGGAACGCAAGCCGGATTGCGCTCTCAACAATTTCCGGAAAATGTTTCAGTCTGTTTCGGGTAAAGCGTTCTCGGTAACCGGACCTTCCTGGTCGCAGCCCGTCTGCCTCCGCTTTAAGATGGCGACACACCTCGTGATTGATGGGACGACGGGCTGAACGTGAAAACAGTCAACACCAACCGTCTGCAGGGAGATGAAGTTGTACCGTGTTGAAGGTTTGTATTGGTGCTGCTGGTTCCCTTCCATTTGTTCTCCAGTACGCTGTTGGCCGTTCTGTTCTAACTGATTCCACGGGCGAGTTACCAACCCACCATGATATCTCCCAAAACTCACCCACCCCCGAGTACCACCCATCACTCCTTCTGATCCAGCCTACGATTGGCAAATGATTTTCTGAAGTGCGTTCAATAACTTAGAACTTTTGTAAAAACCTTAACCACTCTTTAGGTTTCAGAGCAGCAGTTCACCTGAAGCTTACCTTTCTATGAAAGAAGTTTCAGCGCCGCATCACCCAAGAGTCCAAAGTAAACCGCCTGTGTTTGACGGTGGAAACGCGACCACGTTTGCGTCGTCCAGTCTCCATAGGGTCTTTGTGTATAGTTTTCCTGGCCTAGTTTCCTAGTTTTTCGTCGCCAAAACAAATGGTGGTCAAACTATTTTTTTCAGATCGGAATTTCCTTCGCCTCCGCCCAGATTCTGTGTCATCACATCTGCGGCTCCTTTGAGACCAAAAAAACCTTTCATCGGCCCCCGGGCGAACAAACCTGACTCCCGTGCAGGCGAGGCCTCCGACATGTGGCGGAGCCCCAGATTTCTAAAGTAAACCTCCCTGTTAACTTCACCGTCCGTGTGCACACGCGTGTGTGCGTCCGTGTCACATCCCCGCACAATTAAAGCTGATTCCTCTTCAGCGGCATTAGTGACTTAACGGCAGCGACAAAAAGAAGAGAAAAAAACTTCCGGGCCTCGGATAACCTCGAGCCACCTCCTGCAGCCGGCCTCTTTGGTTCTGGAGGCTGGCTGTACCTCGGCTCAAAGCTCGCCTCGCCGTCGATCCTCCACCTTGCTGATGTCCGTTTTGCTTAAATCGGTAGAACTGCACTTGCAGCGAAGTACCAATGTGCGGAGGCACAATGAAAAACCCTGACTTCAAACATTTATGTCTCAAGCCCTCGGCCGCAGACGCTCCCCTTCCCCTGACAATGAATGGACCACAGCAGATCTTCTTAAATGTGCCATTTCAATGCAGAATGCTTAGCTTGGCGTTTAGGGGCCAGCTCATGCTTATTTGATATATCAAAAAAAGAAAACCCTCTCCTAATGACTTAGCGCACCTAAACTTAAAAAACCTTGATATGATTTCCATCCCTTCATCTCATACTATTCTTTTCATCCTCGCCAGCAGATTTGAGGAAGTGGGGGGAGTGTATTTCATGGCCATTTTCGGACTGGAAGTTAAGCTCAGCAGCTGCGCAAGGTTTTCCTGTTCACATCTGACCAAGTTTAAACTTACGGCCACCTGTTTTTTTTCTACTTCTTCTTCCACCCTGCAGATAGGCACTTAATTCCGCAGATATATCACTCACATATCGGTGGGTAGATGGGACTCCTGGGGGGTGCGGCTGCTGCTGAAGAGGCTAAACGGGTCAGGTGCAGCGGTGTCCGGGTTTAAGTCATGATACCATCAACATCCTGCTCGAATTTGCACCTCTCTCTTTCTCCCACCTCCATCCCTCCATCCCTGCAAGATAAAAGACGTATATGTGTCCAGAATGGAGACGCGCGCGGCGGGGCTTAATTATCCGTCGATCCGCGGAGATGAGACGGGATGCAATTTGTGGTTAATTGCGAATGAAGAGCCCGCAGACCACCGCCAGGACTATCCAATCATACTTAACCCGCGCGCCGCCTCCGCGCGGCCTCCTCACAGCCTCGCGGAAATGCGGATTGATTTTTGGCAGAAGGGGCGCTCGGCCTCGCATCGACCAGTATTGATAGATCTGGTAGTTTGTGGTGTCAGACGCATTCCTTTCACAGACATAAATGGGTAAAGTAGATACAATAAGCTGTTTTTAATAAAGCCAGTCAGGCAGAATGTGTTTTACATGTTTGATCTTTTTACTTCACTGTATAAGTTTGTTTTGCTCTTTTAGTTGTGGAGCAGTTAACACCAGACACAATCTCGTGGACAAGAAGCAGTAACAGATAACTCTGTGTTCAAACTAGATTGTCGTATTTAGGCTGCAGATAATTTTTTTTTTTTACAAAATAAAACAATATAAATTGCAATCATTCATATTTACTATATCCTCTTTTCCCAATAGTCATATTACCTGTATGTGTAATTTGGCAAATTCACTTGGTGATCATGACTTAACCTCAATGGTTCCTTTTTTTATTTAATTGGTTGGTTTCATAATCCAGAAAACATACCGCAACAACAACAACAACCTGGATCTATGTAACTCACTGAAATGATTTCCTTCCAGAAATTAAATATTAAAGATTATATTAAGTGTTTCTAAATACGTTATTAAGTGTGGGCCACAATAACAGGTATTATATATAAGTAAGGATATAGTGGTGATTAAACCATTTATAACCAATTAAAAAAACACAAGTGTTGTGTTACATAAGATCATTATATAGAGGGTCCGAGAGTCTAAAACATATTCACTTTTTCAATTGGTTGCTTGACAAATACCATGAATTAACGACCATTTCTTCCCAACATGCTGACAGCTTTGTTGCATAACTGACGCGCCGTTATGAAACAGTAAAAACCGTGAACTCTGTTCCGAGTAAACATTTGTGTTCTCTCTCTCTCTCTCTCTCTCTCTCTCTCTCTCTCTCTCTCTCTCTCTCTCTCTCTCTCTCTCTCTCTCTCTCTCTCTCTCTGAGAAACCACCGGAGCTTCTCGTCTTCCTCCGCCGTGCAGTAGCATCTGCTCGGTCACTAGAGGGGGGATCTGCTGCACCTGTTCTCTCAATGCGCGCTCCGCTTCCCTTCGGCTGCGCTCGGGTCCGCTTCGGCTCCACTCGGCCGACCCGCAAAAAAAGCCCTGGAGCTCCAGGCAGGCATCCCAGCCCGGGTTGGGCTTCCCCCTGTAAGAGAGCATGCAAATGCACCGCTGTGATCTCCTCCCATTGGCCCGTCACACCTCCGTGTGGGAGGGTCGCGGGCCACGCGTTCTTTATAAGAGCAGCTTGCCTCGCAGCGTCTCAGTGCAGCGTGCAGCGCCTATAGAAACCATACGTGAGGGGGAAACCAACTGGAATGTATCACCTCTTGCATAATATTACACACAAGTCAACACGAAAGGTCAACAGTGAGGAGGAACGGCACCGCGGGGACCCGAAGCTGTCAGTAACCCGCTGCGTGAATCCGATATCTGGACTGAACGCAACAACAGGGGACCTGGCTCTCCTGCCCCTCAAAGTAGGAGCAACTACCCGCAACTTCTGATCAACATCAGATGCATATTAACTTTGAAAACGTATGCACGTGTCATTCCATATTTTGTCCTCTTTTTTGGGGGATTCCTGGGATTTTTTCTTGGCACGCTTTTACGCACGCTTGCGCTGCGCCCTGTGGCTGTCACGCACACACACACACACACAGAGAGACACACACTGATCTAACACGCTTCTCATTTCTCACACGTCTGATCTAATCGTGTGAGAAAACTTTCGAGCCGGGGCCATGCTGCAGTGACTTCGCGATCAAGTACAGCAGACTGCAAAGGAGGCGAAGAAGGATGCTTGGATCATATTTATAACGCGGCGCGCGGAAGGGGACCAAGTCGCTTCTGCCACTCGATCGAGCCCAGAACGAGGACAGTTAATCACAAGGAGGCAAGTGGGCTGCAGAGGTGAAGCGAGGACAAGACAGGTTGGTGTCTCCAAATTCACCCGGCTCGAGTTTCAGCCTGCCCCGGGTGGCTCCTGGTATTTAAGCGTGCATTTGACCTGGGATAAGTTGTCAACAAGAGCCGCGAGCAGAGGCGAACTGGCAGGTGTACAAGTTCATTTACATGCATACGTATATTCACGCCACTATATATAGAAGTTGTCTTAGGGACGAGCAGCCTTAATAAGTTTCGGCCGGCCCTGCAGCAGCAGCAGCAGCTCTGTGCACCGGGCGTGTGCGCGTGTCTATATATATAAATATATATACACACCAACCGGGCTGTTATTCCCCCTCGCACTCTGTATCCGAGAGGGCTGCCCGCCGTCGGTTTGGCTGTGAGGGCAGGAGTCGTCGCATGGACTGACATGGCTACCGACCTCGCCATGAGCGCAGAGCTGCCCAACAGCCCCCTGGCCATCGAGTACGTCAACGACTTTGACCTCATGAAGTTCGAGGTGAAGAAGGAGCCTCCGGAGGCCGACCGCTACTGCCACCGCCTCCCGTCGGGCTCGCTGTCCTCCACCCCGATCAGCACGCCCTGCTCCTCCGTGCCTTCCTCTCCGAGCTTCTGCGCGCCGAGCCCCGGCGGCGCGCCGCCCAACCAGAGCCTCACCAGCGGGGTCAACAGCAGCGGCAGCAGCAGCAACAACAGCAGCGGCGGCGGCAACAACAACCACGGCAACGGGGGCAAGCCGCAGCTGGAGGACTTGTACTGGATCCCCAGCTACCAACACCACATCAACCCGGAGGCGCTCAACCTGACGCCGGAGGACGCGGTAGAGGCCCTGATCGGCAACGCGCACCACCATCACCACCACCACCAGGCCTACGACGGCTTCCGCGGGCAGCAGTACGTCGGGGAGGACCTGTCCACGGCCTCGGCGACGCACCACCACGCGCAGGGCCACCACCACCACCACCACCACCACCACGGACACCACGCCCGCCTGGAGGACCGCTTCTCGGACGACCAGCTGGTCAGCATGACGGTGCGCGAGCTCAACCGCCAGCTGCGCGGCTTCAGCAAGGAGGAGGTGATCCGCCTGAAGCAGAAGCGGCGCACCCTGAAGAACCGGGGCTACGCGCAGTCCTGCCGCTTCAAGCGCGTGCAGCAGAGGCACATGCTGGAGTCCGAGAAGTGCACGCTGCTGAGCCAAGTGGAGCAGCTGAAGCAGGACGTGGTGCGCCTCGCCAAGGAGAGGGATCTGTACAAGGAGAAGTATGAGAAGCTGGCCAGCCGGACCTACACGGCCGGTGGACCCGGGAACACGAGAGACCCGTCCGGGAAACAGGCCAACACCGAGTTCTTCATGTGAAGAGAGACATGGCGCTTTGTATAGCATATAGACTCTGAATTACAGCCCCACCTAAAACACCCTTGTTACGTTCATTTATATATTTCTCCGCGTCTGTATTGTGTTTACGGTGATTCCCTTGAAAGAGACTTGAAATACACGAGTAAACAAATACGCATTTAGATGCGCGCTAAAGTCATCCTCGGGCGCGTTTTTTTTTAGTCTTAAAGATGTTTTGGCTGAACTTCTGTCAGCGCGCCACAAGCTGTCAGGTGGGCACGTGGGATCACTTAGCCGGGAGACTTTCCTCTGGCGCAGCAGAACTTAGTCAGAAGTCTTATTGAACCGATCTGACATGTAATGACTGTCTTAATTCAGAGAAAGAGAGAGGTGATTTTGTCTTAAAAGTGGAAGAGTGTTTTTTTTTTTTTTAAATAATCAGATTTGGACTGAAATAGAAGCAGAAAAAGCAATACACCGCCTCTCTCTCTCTTTGTGTGTGTGTGTGGCTCCAGAAAGCTCAACAGACTGTGTGTGTGAGCGCGAGGCGATCTGTGATGCAGAGACGAGACCTTTCAATATTGCAAGTCTATAGTTCCCCTTATTTGCAACCCTGCATGCAGGACATGTATGGTAGCCTCCAGCCATCTCCCAGAATCCTTCCACGTGTATGGAAAGCATGGCCCACGGTTCTCTCCTCCTCTTCCTCCTCCACATCCCTCCTCCTCAGCCACCAATAAGGCCTGGGTATGCAAGAACCACAAACTGTCTCCCCCCCTTCCTCCTCTTCCTCCTTCAAAACCCCCCGAGAGGTGCAAGGACTGCGGACGAACATGCAAAACCAATCTGCTACAATGGATGCGTCTTTAACTGCTATTTTCAATCAATTTTTCTATTGTTTTAAAAAGAAAAAGGAGAAGAAAAAAAACGACAAAAAGAGATTACCTGAGCCAGATTTTAGACTGTATTTATTTCCACCTGTACATAATGTGTAGAGAAAAACAGTTAACTGTGTTATTTTACCCTTTTTTCTGTCTCTCTCTCTCTCTCTCTCTTTTTAAAGAAAACTTGCTTTCAAGTTGCTCGGATTATTGGACATGTCTTAATACAAAGTGTTTGTATGTTACAGCATGCAACTCGTCATGGTATCCTCCTCCTCCTGAACATAATGTCAAAGGCAAGCCTATACTGCACTAAGAAGAGATCAAACATGGACAAACGTTTTGTTTTCTACTGATAGGACCTTTGATCTGTTACTCTCCAAAAAACAATAACAAAAAAAAAGAAACCTGGATGTAAATTTGATGAGGCGGAAGCTTCGTTTATTAGACGGACAAGGACTGCATTCGCTGCTAAAACTCTATGCACCAACCCGATGATTAAAAATACTTAGTTTATTTGTTGTTGTTGTTTTCTTTTCTTTTTTTACTTTGAATATTTGTAGACGAGAATCTTTTCTAGGGCCCTGTGGTTTTCTGATCCGCAGCCCGCTGTCTTAATAATGCGCTCCTGTGTCTGAGAGGATGCTTGATTGCTTAGAGAGAGGAGACTTATAATGTTATAATGTTCTTGGAGGAACTCGATGCTTTATTCATGTCAACAAGAACCCCCGGTGCGTCTGTGTTCTGCTGCCTAGATATATGTGCAATATTGTGCAGAAGGGTCCGATGCTCAGACTGTAGAGGCAACCTGTTGGATGGCGGGAACGTGCAGGAAGGGGAAAGGCTGCTTGTAGTACGTTTCGATCAAAAATGGCACTAAAAAAATGCTAAATGAATGCAAGATTAATATTTTGTATTGGTGTGAGCCAGAAGAACCAAAACGATCAAAAATGAATACTCATCTGATTTATTTTATTAACAATAATAAAAAGGCAGTAACAGTTTCCCTTCAGTAACGTTCTCTGTTTTGATTTATTTGTGATTGATTTTGTTTCAAATTTTATTTTTTACTCTTTTTTTTTTTTTTTACAAAAAGCAATGCCAGCCTAATAATCCTAATTTGATTTTGAAGGAGACTGCGAGACATAAAAAGGAGATACAAAGGAAAGCAAACTTCTGCACAGTGCTGTTGATGTATATCTGTACATATAATTTCTATATTTATTCAATGAACGTGTCCTAACGTGTCGACAAGTGAAAAACCTACAAAGTGGAACGTTGTTGAGAATCTTGTTTTCATAATGTTTAATAAAAATTTCTGTCCCAAATCTGCCAGACTGCTGCTGCCGTCATTGTTACAGAAAATAAACACTGTTTTATTTTGAAACAAACAAACGAGAAGGCTTCCTGCCTCTAAATAATTGAAGCTGTGGGTTTACGTAAGAATGTCACATTGTTTCTTATTTTAGGCCAGCGGGGCTTCGTCGCAGCTTTATGAACGTGGTAAAAAAAATAATCTAAAGCCCAACAACTTGTGAAATAGCCTTTTCATATTTATAATATTAAGAATTATTATAAACAATTATTTTTATATTTGTGAAAGACAAATCTAAAATAAGCATCAATAGAGATGCTTACGGTTTACACAAAGATAATTAAAGGTTCACATGTTATTTATTATCCTAACATTAATAATAGTTATAATAATAAATAGGCCAAATTAATTCGTTTAATTAATGACAGTAAACAATACCATGAGCTGTAAGGACATGCTTACGAAAGTGTCAACAAAAATCATAATGTAAAAAAGATATTGTGAGCGATCTTTATTATGAATATCATCATTAGTGTTGTTCTAATTATTTTGTTATTCATATTTTTATTAGGAGAAGGCTCATAAAGGCGCCGCAATAATAACGTATTATTGCGTAATTCCCCCCTTAATTTGTGCTTTTACATTTTTCCTAATTTATGTTCGTTTTTTCCTCCTGCGAATTAATATTTCCTGGCTGTAGTTTGTCTGTAAGAGCTCCAGCCGCCCCGTTCCTCGGCCCGCTGACCCGGCTCTGGCCGCCTGTCAGCGGGCCTCAGTGAGCTCCATCAGCCGGTGATGGATGGAGCTCTGCTCTCTGCCTCCTCCTGCCAACAGAACAACAAGGTAGATGAGCTTCTCTCTCTCTCTCTCTCTGTCTCTCTCTCTCTCTCTCTCTCTCTCCCTCTCTCCCCACGTATGTTTTGAGTGTGTCCATAGGGCAGCTTTGCTCGATGCCCACTTTGTGTGCACGCGCCCTTAACTGCATTAAGTGGTCTGTCCTTCCTCCTCCTACGGGTTGAGACACATGTCACCCCGCGTTGGTGCTGATGTGACACCGCTGGTCGGTGGCGGCTCACTTCAAACACATTTGGTAACTCAATGTGAATGTGTGTATGTGTGCGCGCGCGTGTGTAGGCCAGTAGCCAGTCAATAAAAGAGTGTTCTTACGTGAAATGTTTAAGCCCGCGTTTGTAGCTGTGTGTAATTTTTATTTTATTGTTTTACTTTAAAATACTTTATTTGAACACAAACGTGTTAAACAGAGATGCAAAAAAAAAGACAGGCTGTCAAATAAGCTGAATATGGTCTCACCAAAACAGGCACATTTAAGGTCGTGTAGTGGTGCTCTGAATAATTAAGCGTGTGCATGTGAGTGAAAGAGCCAGAGAGACAGGTGCATTTTAGTTTGTACCTTTTCCTTTTCCCCCAAAACATGTGATTATTAAAGATTTCCATTTCACATTTGTGTCCTTGCAAACACATAATATGCAACATTTCTGTCCCATGAAACACCTTGGATATTAAACCTTTGTGCACACAGTGTGTCATTCACATCCAGCTGCTCCACACACACACACACACACACACACACACACACACACACACACACACACACACACACACACACACACACACCATATATTACCTGTGCACATTGTGCAGAAACACTCACATAAAGCACCTCGCCACACCGACACAGGACGTCCAATTTCCTCGCCCTACTATTTAAGTTGGACTACATTTCTGCCTCTAATTTTTCTGTTCACCAACTTGTAAAACTAATTAAATTTCTGAATGATGAAATCTCTTTTTGGGGGAAAAACACACAGCTCTCCCCTCAAATTTGAATTTTCTCTTAATAACTCTCCCCATCTCCTCCATCACCTCCTCCTCTCTCTCCTTTCAGCCTCTCCATCACTCTCCTCCTCTTTCTGTTTTTTGCTGACTCAGAGGAAACGTTGAGCAGTGTGACAGCCATCACCTCAGAGAGAGAGAGAGAGAGAGAGAGAGAGAAGAGAAGAGAGAGAGAAGAGAGAGAGAGAACGCTTATAACACACACAGACACACACAGATTGAAATGCAGGGGAATGAAGGAGCAGGTGTGTGTCATGTTTGTGTGTAAATGTGTTTTATGTGTGTGTGGGACAGAGAGAGAGAGAGAGAGAGAGTGAGAGAGAGAAAGAGAGTGAGAGTGAGAGAGAGAGAGAGAGAGAGATCACCATGACCATACTGTGGGCTTTTCTATCCATAAATCAGGGCAAAGTCCATCTGAGCTGCATCTGATAAACAAAACAAGTGAAGCAGCGAGAAGGATGGAGAGAGAGACCAAGAGAGAGAGCGAAAGAGAGAGAGAGAGAGAAAGAGAGAGAGAGAGAGAAAGAGAGAGAGAGAGAGAGAGAGAGAGAGAGAGGTGCAGTGTGTCTCTGGCGTCTGGAGCTGCTGAGATTTAACACAGTCAGCGTCTCTTCGGCTCAGCTTACCTACAGTATACCCGCGCACAGACACACACACACACCCACACACACACACACACACACTCATAATGTCCAGACAAACACTGGAAGCAGCTTGCGGCTGATAGATTCACATCATTTTAATTAAGACTGATAACAACCTCAGCCTCCACCTTCTCTATCTGTTGTTGTTTTTGTTGTCGAGGACTTATTACCCCGTGGCCTCCTCTAAACCAGGTGCACTGTCAAAGTCAGGTCCCATGTTGTTACTAATGTCGGGGCCCTTTCTTCTAAATGGCCCGGTGTCAAGTGTGTTAGTTTCCATTGGGCTTGCATGGTTATTCCTGAGTAAAGTGTTGAATCAAACCACTGACACATAAATCCTCACGATAGAATTCCAGGTCAGGAGCATCGGTTGGTTTCCAGGTTAATAACGAGGCGCGTTCACATTATTGAGAGAATTCTCTTATTTTTGAGTCGGTATAGATGATACGTGAGGCTGCACTTTATTACACTCTCCTCTGACTCTGGTTCCACTGAGTGTTCACCGAGACAGAAGTTCTTCAAGTCCTGTAGTCCTGCAGTCCTAACAGGAAACATCACGTCGACCTTCCACCGCCCTGCAACATATATGCAATAACTATTTAAAAGTCCTAGTTCTTGGAAAAGATAAGAAAAGGTATCCGTCAGAGGGGAGAGTTTATTTCTTTGTCAAGAGATTAAGATCACTAAGAATAATACTAGTAGTAGTAACATCTCCTCCTCTCTCACTCTCCACCAGTGCTATAGACTGGTAATAAGATAAGCTAAAAGCATTGTGTTGCTGCAGGGGAAGAAAACACAGCTTCAACATCAACAGTAGCCGCCATTGTGCAGCAACAGGTGGAATTTGGAGGAGGAGGGACAGGTGAAACAAGTCAGGCTCTGAACCATCGATAGATAAAAGGTACTTCAGGATGCGCCTGAGAGTTGGAGGGAGAAGTGTGCGTGTGATTTGGTGAGTTCAGCCTGAAACGTCTCATTGAGCAGCAGAAAGTGAAAGCGATAGATGCCGTGGTTTCAAAGAATTCTGTGGCTGCATGAATAAATATCCTCCCTGATGCCATGCAGGCCTTTTCATTTAGCAGAAGTGTGCCGGTGCTCCAGTTAGGCCTCGCTCCCCGGGGAGGCGTCCGGCTTTAAAATGTTGTCACCCTGCGTAAAATGTAATCGACATTTTTGATAAATCACCTGTGTGCTGTTAACGCTCACGGGGTATTAATAATTATTACTTCTGATCTGGTGATTGAGTTAGTGACCCGGGGCCAGGAGCCCCCACAGAGCAGGGGGGCCAGGGGGAGGGGCCCCGCACCGCCGGCCCTCTTTCCCCAACGCACCCAGGAAAGCAATTTGGCACCGGTGGCGGCGTACTGCTGCTGCGACCCCTGAACGCATGCCACTGCCTCCACTGGCTCCATACTGTCACACACACACACACACACACACACACACACACACACACACACACACACACACACACACACACACACACACACACACACACACTGAGACACACACACACACATTCTCTGACACGCTGCATGCTGAGTAGACAAATTCAAACATGCTATCACAGGAGAAAATGTGCCCAAACAGCAAATATAACCTTGTCCCGTGCTTTGAAAATACAATAAACAAACCTAACTGGCAAACAAACAAATAAATGAGACCGGTGGGATGATGTGCTGATCTCTAAACAAGGAGGAGGAGGCGTGGGACTACATTTAACCTGAAAGACGATAAAAAAACATGCCATAAAGGGGACATTACCTCAGCGTTTATGCAGAGAAACGGTCATCAAGGTAATTTGCAATACCACAAAAAACACTACAAGCAATGTTATAATTCTGTGTGTGTTGTGCTGAAGACTATTATTATTATTTTTTGCATATCTTCTTTATGCTTAGTAGGCATTTTAAGCGTATTACTGGTTGCCAGGAATTCACTTTCAGAGAATTTCCTTCATGTTATTTTATTTCCAGGTCACAAGGCGATTCTCTGAGTCAACCTTTTAACGAGGGGTCGAGTTCCTGCTGAATCCCTCGAACCACCACTTTCTCTTCCATTCATGTTTCACTTCCCTATTCCTCACTGTGTGTGTGTGTGTGTGTGTGTGTGTGTGTGTGTGTGTGTGTGTGTGTGTGTGTGTGTGTGTGTGTGTGTGTGAAAGTGAGAGAGTGATTCAGCATTTTCTCTGAATCAACCTGCCGTTATTTCTCAAACGTCATTATTTCTCCATAAAACAAATAGTTATTGGTTTGTGGCTGTGGTTTGCAGATGGATGGCACACACACACGCGCACACAAACACACACACACACGCACACACACACACGCACACACACACACACACACACACACACGCACACACACACACATGCACACGCACACACACACAGAGTTGAGAGGGTGCACATACGTTGTTGACCAGAGGAGTCTGTGCAGTAATGCAGTGAGAGGACTGTCCTCAGTGGCAGTGGAGGGTCAATCAGCAATCAATTATTCCACTCAGCCTGGCCTGCAGCCATACCACAGACTCACTTCCTGCACCAAACACACACACACACACACACGCCTAAGTCTCCATGTTTCACTAAAAAAACCTCATATCTTCATGTCTTACTTTGCAAAGTATAACACGGGACAAAGTAGCAACATATTACAGTTTTGTAAAAATGCAAAATCTGCATGGATGGGTGAACAAAAAAGCTTTATAGAAACATTAGAATGCACCTGGTTGAAGTTTTAAACGTTTTGTTTCGTTGTTTTTTATTGATTGACTGATTCATTCATTAAATCTTTATCAAAAGCACAACACTTTTTTTTCTTCTTCTGGGGATTCAGGCTGCCATAAACAAGGATATGTCATAAATGACGAGGAATGTTTAGATAATGTTTGGTCGCAAAAATAAGTTTACAAAAATTGAATAATTACTACATCCGAACTTGATTTTTGATTGTTTATCATTTCTCCAGCCCAGATATTGTCTGATGATGACACACTAAACGTCTCACTTGCTTCACATAACCTGACCTGTGTGATGTTTTTTTTATAAAGAACTATCTGAGAAGCCTTCATTAGAAACTGTTTAAAAAGGGGCAAGCACTTTAAAGACAAATACTTGGCAGGTGATTGAATAGACCACATGTCAATACAACTCTTCAAAAGCCTTCTTTCAATGAAGAAATACTCCCCTGTGTCGGCACTGAACGCTGTCATTCAAGTTAAACTGTAATGTGCAGAATTTTCAAATGGGAACATAATTGGATGAAGTGTTTGGTTTAGTTGGCCATGATAGCTTCAACTGGAGAAAGTAGAAACACAGCACTTATATACTTTCTGCAGAAAATGTTTTTATCAGTGTACAATTTTTTTCCCACTGTACTTTAAAACCCCCTTTGGACTCTCAGACCAATAAGTAAGCAGCATGGTGTGCGCAGCGTCTCACTCTGTCCTGTACTCTCACGACATGAAGCCGCACCAGGTTTTAAACACATCTTGTCTCATGCGGCACAGGATCAGTTGTATCTCCCTGAGTGACTCCTCTTCAGTCCTGAGGGTGGATCTTTGTTTGCTCGGTGCCAAACGGACTCTCACAGCTGACACGGGAGTGCAAGTGCCACGCCGCCCGCTGTCATGCACCCTGTCACCCACTGCACCCGCAAAATGCCGCGTGGGCACTCCCGGTGGCTACGACGGTGCAGCTGCAGAGCCGAAGTGACTGAGGTGTCACTGAGCCTGACACACACACCCGGGACCAGGACCCAGAGGCAGACACACACTGTCCGGGCTGATGCACATCTAAAAGGTAACTCCACCCCCAGACAGAGGGACAGTGTGTGTGTGTGTGTGTGTGTGTGTGTGTGTGTTGCTTGTTAAGTGTTTATCATGCAGGAGGACGTGCCGGCAGGAGTGTGGATGGACTATAAAGGGGACACGTTTCCTCCTCAGCAAGATACTCTTTCAGCACAAGGTTCTCATCCTCTAATATGGATGAAACATTGTACATGGTGCAAATGATACTTTCCATGTCTGCAAAAGCCATAAAGGCCCATGGGGTTGTACATTTGGGTGTGTTGTCTGTTAGGGACCAGAAGAAATATGTGTGCAGTCCAAAATGGGTTACCATGTGGTCGTCGTCTGCATCTGTTTCAGAGTATCTTCTTTCTAAAGTTTTAGTTCTCATGAAGATTAGACTTAATTTAGGCCTCAAAAGGCCTAAATGGATGATTTGTCATTGCCTTCAATGACCCTTTAACAAACAAACCCTGGACTTTCACCCTGGAGATTGCTGTTCGTGTCCCATGTGAAACCAAAAGTAAACGTTGACTTTACGCTTGTTACGTAACGTTGTTTACTGACAGTACTTACGTTGTCACGTTGCGATGCTAGATTACATTGTGATGTGAATTTGAACACGTCTTGTGTTAACACCAAGACGTTTTTTCTCACCAATCGTTTCACAACATCCCCCGCACGTCAATGTGCGTTTCTGCAAGCGCGATACAAGGCTGACAGGAAACGTTTTCGTGAAACTGAATTTCAGTTCGAAAACGTCGTCATTCAACATATCTTGATGCCAAGTTAACGGTTCTCATGCCTATGGTTTCATAGGAAAATGACATATGTTGATTTAAGTTATTTCAGTTATTTCTGCATCGACCTCATTCAATCGTGTGGATATCGTTTGACATTGTTCTGGCCCTCGCACACGGGAATGACGTTATTTTACTAAATCCTTCCAACAAAGCTTTGATCGATGTTTTTTTTTTCCCAATCGGGGAAGCAACCAGCACCTGAACTATTTGGAAGTCTGTGACATGATCGGCAAACCGGAGGTCTGGATAAGACAGAACAACCATGACAGAAATGTAGACCTACGTTGTTTCATCTGAACAAAAGTCCAAAGCACCGTTTCTCTACATGCTCAGTGTTGTAAGGTTCTACATGTGTTGGTAGAAGTTCGGTAACTACGTAACTCCTCAAAGTTTTCCTCAATTAAATGCACAATAAGAGCATCGCAGAGAGACACAGAGCGAGCGAGTATCTGACAGACTGTCGGAGTGACAGAAAGCGACGGTACAACGTCCTCTTTCTTCTGCGATCTAACTTAAACTGGGGTACACTCAAAGCCCCTGCCTTATAAAAGCATGTCCCCATTTAGCCTGTTTAATACCGAGCGCTGGAACCGTTCTGCGGGAAGAGGAAGACGAGGAGAAATAAACAGAATGAAAAAGTGTTTGTGGTGCAGGAGTGCAGACTCAGCGCTGCCGCCGGCGTGCGGAGGAGACGGAGACGGAGTGCCGAAACTGTCATGGCAGCCCTCGCTCGGTGACAGAGAGACGAGGAGGAGGAGGAGGAGGAAGAAACGGAGGGAAACTAAAGGGAGTTCGTGAAAGAGAGGAGCTACTTGTCTGACATGTTGCCTTTTCATTTATAGGTGTTTTTTTTTTGTGGCGAGAGACGTTGGCAGTTTGGGGCCAGCGTTTCTATTCTTTCTGTCTCTAACTGATAATGTTCTCCACCTTCACTGCTGCTGTTGTTGTGGTAGTTGTTTCTTTTGGTTCCAGCCTTCTTGTTCGGTTTTCGGCTCACTGTTTCCCCGTTATAGTCATTCGCTCCAGTGAACAAGTTAGTTCAGGTTCTTTGTCAGTTAAATGGTAAGAGATGCTCAGCCATCTTTCTTTCCATATTCTCCTTGAAGTCGGAGAGCCAAACACTTTCCTTCGCTCCGCAATGTTCTAGATTGATCGAGGCATCTAGTTCAAGAAGGGAGGCAATAACAATTTTGGTCATGTTCTCGGAAAAGTTTAAATACAAATGAATTATGTACGTATACAACATGTAGTGGAAGTAGGTGCAAGTAAACAACGATGTCATGCTTTTTAATAGCTTTTTAAAGATGGTCATGAAATATGTGGAGGAGATCCTGTAGAACCTGCCTCCTGGTGAACTACATCCACACAAGTGTAGTGCAAGCAAGCTTATTATAGTTAAATAAACCATCTCAACAGATCCATTTACTGTTTCACGCGCTTGTATCGTCATCGGTTATCATCAGTGGATTACGTTTGATCAGTGACCATGAACTTGTGGACGTTCTAACTGTCCTTGCCTCTCTGAGTACCTTTATGATCCTTTGTGTTGACTTTTTGTTTATTTTAATCTTAAAAAAAAGAAAATAAAAAACCAGAGATAGACCATTTTTAATAGACACCTCGGTCATCTTTAAAATGCAAATCACAAAAAAAACAAAAAAAATGTACAAGGTAGGGCTGTTATCCAAAGTGAGTAAAATTAGTTTTAATTAAATCCACACCTTTCTGCTCCATGAAATCCTCACATAAAGTCCAGAGCTTTAGTTTTTCAGTCTACGAAGGGAACCTCACTTAATTTAATTATGCGTTTTATATGATTACATTACAAAAAGTATGGATTCCAAGTTTGTCGATCAATAATCATATGCTAACTGAGAAAATGTAGTCTGCCAGCAGAAATATGTCACAACACATCCATTCTGTGGACGATGGTCAACTCAAGAGTTCACTTTAGTGATACTGCTGTTGCTTAAGAAAGCAGATTACACTGTACGGGCAACCATGTGCTGTGGAGTATTAATATCCTGCAAGTTTGCACCACAAACTAAAATAGACATACATACACTATCGTTCAAAAGTATGGGGTCACCCAGACACATTTCCAGTTTCTTCTAAATTTCTCGCATGGAATAGCCTTCATTTCTAAGAACAAGAACAGACTGGCAAGTTTCACATGAAAGTTCTCTTTTTCTGGCCAGTTTGAGAGTATAATCGAACCCACAAATGTGATGCTCCAGATACTGAACTACCTCAAAGGAAGGCCAGGTGTATAGCTTCTCTCACCAGCATAACTGTTTTAAGCTCTGCTAACATAATTGCACGAGGGTTTTCTAATCATCCATTAGTCTTCATATGCGATTAGCAAACACAATGTACCATTAGAACACTGGAGTGATAGTTGCTGGAAATGTGCCTCTATACACCATCTATGTAAATATTTCATTAAAAACCATACGTTTCCACCTAGAATAGTCATTTACCACATTAACCAGGTATAGTGTATCTCTGATTAATTTAATGTTATCTTCATTGAAAAAAACTGTGCTTTTCTTTGAAAAATAAGGACATTTCTAAGTGACCCCAAACTTTTGAACGGTAGTGTATATATAATATACCTGATAAACACGGAGAGGAGGAAGTGATCAGAGAAAGCTGCACATCTTGGTGCATCCTCGTCTCTCGTGGCGGGAGACTCTCTGCACATCGCCCTCGTCAGTTCCTCCTACAGAATGTCTTCATGTTCACTCGACCACCTGTAATTCTCGGCGGTGTAGATCAGCAATCGAGCATTATGACGTTCACACGCAATCAGCCTGATGAGCGGTTGGACACACATTACCCCCCCGTCCCCCCACTGCCAGCAGGTCTCGGTCAGATAGGCCTCCATGAATAAGTTATCGGCCACAGTCCACTCACCTGCCCCTGTTTACGTGGATTAAATTTGCATGGGCTTTATTAACATTTAAGGACGGAGGCCCAAAACATTCTCACTGTCTGAATAAAACACAAACCCCGAGTTAAATTACTTTTTTTTGCGTTTGTCTTAAATTGGGTTGGAGTCTCGGTGAACAGCTGTGATGAGGCAGAACAACTGTCTTGGGTGGAGTTCAGCTTAAAAGAAGAGTCACGCTAAATATTCGGAGAAGATTCACGTGTTTCCATTTACTTGTACACTTTCAGTTCATGGATTCTGCCAAAAGGGGAAGTGATCAATCACATTTACTCAAACAGAAGAAAAAAAAAATAGTTCCTCTCCGGCAGTGACACTGTGACCTCTGCAGTTTTTATTGACACCCAAAATTTTCAGCTTGGCATCAAACGTTCTAGAAACCTCCAAAGCTTTAGAACCGTGCCAACATCCCTCTAAGCCGCTCTTGTTTTGACCTTTGGTGATTATCCAGGTACTTTATGTTCTTAAATACACATTTGTGATTTCTGTTTGACGACCACGTCCATTTCACACAGTCATTGGCTGAGTGTGTGTTGGGGAAAAAAAGCTTGCTCATTTCAATAAACGATCAATGTCTGAATAAAGACTGCCCAGATGTGTGTGCGGTCATCTTCCTCCTTTCAATGACCCTTTCACCTCACCTTGGAGTGTGGCCGCAAGGAGCAGCTAACGGCACTTTTGCCGTCCAACGAGGCTGAACGACACGCTGTATGAACTAGTTCTGCTGAAGGATACTTCAGTCTTTAACTCGCATACTTTCTAATGGCCATCCAGGGGCGACTCCTCTGGTTGTTAAAAAATGTCCAATTGTATAGAAGTCTATAAGAAAATGACTTCTTCTCACCTGATTTATTACCGCATTAAACATTGTACACACGAGTTTATGGTCCCAGTTACTTGTTGTCAGACTTCCACAGTTTGTTATCAGTTGATGAAAGTTAATTGTGACCTTTTTGGTCTCTTAAAATGCCTTATTCAGCCTTAGTTTGTATTTAGCTCCACCCCCTTGTGTCACCTCTGGAAAACCAAGATGGCGACGGCCAAAATGCTGAACTTAAGGGCCTCAAAACCTTACTTCACAAACCAATGGATGATGTCACGGGGACTACGTTCCACTTCTTATATACACTCTATGGTTTTTAGAGACAGAATATGACACTTGATGTGTAGGTTGTTCTGGGAGTTTCGGGTGGAGTGGTTACTGTGCACTGGACTGTTGGTAAGGAAGATGTTGATGTTACCATGTCTGCTAGAAATTAAGTTTATGTACAACTAAGTAACAACAGCAAATATGCAAAGCACCCATAATGTACATTTTCACTGAGGACGTACTTCATTTGTCTTCTGCCAAAATATCCTTCTTCTGGTCCTTCCTTACTGACTTCCTTGTTTATGCCCTTCTTTCTTTCACTTCTTTCTTTCCTCCTTCTTTCTTTCCTCCTTTTGTTATACTTTCACATCTTTGGATGTTCTTCAAGTTATTTATAAAGTAACACATGTGGACATACTGTATGGTATTTTTGCCCAACAGTGAAACCAAACTACTTCTCACTATGAGCGCTTTCACTTTTGACCCAACTGAAAGGCCACGTTTACTTTCATTTAAGTATAAATTTGAAGGAGGCATATTTACTTGTAATTGCAAACATTTATGTTATTATCTCACTTTGTTGTTTAAAAAAAATAAAAGATTTGAATACGTGGTCCCCCACTGGATTCTGTTGACTTTGAGCAGAGAGCAGAAGGACGAGTCACATCTGCAGCCTGTCAGGTCGAGCTGGGCTGAAGCCGAGGTTGAAATGTCACGTCTCTCATTAGTGAAATGTCCCACAGTCCGTCTCCAGCTCCTCTGAAAGATGGATCAGTGGTGCGTTTGGTTAAAACCTCAAGATTTGCGTCCGGCATAGAGGGGAAGTGGAGATTCATCAAACCTGTCAGGAGGGGAGCGGTTGGGAATCCCCCTGGAGAGGGAGCTCACCCTGCTCCTGATGAGACAGATTCATCTTCCACATCATGTCAGACCACCGGACCTCCGTGTTGGCTAGGAGAACCAGGAATGAGTGACAGCTGTGTGAAATCCACTGGAGGAATCAGTGGGAAGAGGTATTTTCCGGCTTTTTTATCCTGCAGTAAAGTCTGATTCATTGTCGGCACATGCAATGTTAGGCGACTAACAGCTGGAGGCTTAGATAGTCCTGCAGCTCTCCTTGACTCATCAGAACTAAAGATGAACAACTGTGTTAGAAAATATCTGGCTGCTTGATTAAAAGTAAAACAATTACAAGCCTGTGAACGTAAACGCTAAAGCAGAGAAGTCCAATACGACTCCCATGGTGCAATTCTGTAATCACTGAACTTAATGAACCTTAAAAAATGTGTTTTGCTTCTTGTTATGTCACTTGGGTATTTCAGCTTAGCTATGCAGAAAGATGTATGTGCAGAGTTTGATTAAAACATCACATGATCATAATTTCACACCTGTGAAAAAACCTAAACCAAGACAGTAAATCCACCTGCTAAAGAGTAGTGGCTACATGCTCCAGCAAACCAAGTCAGTAAACCTTGTGATTATTATTACTGACTTATTTTGTCAAAAATCCAGTCAATATATTGGTTTGCAACCATGAAACTTTTTGGATTTGGCTTCTTCTCTATAGCAACAGCAGCTGAGGCTCATGGGTGAAATAGCCTTCAAGGTCATACGCAAACCAACATGGGACGAAAATGTGATTTCTGAAAAATAAATATTAATAAAAATAAACTTTGAAATTTCTAATACCAATAGCATAGCTTTACAGAATGGTTCAAATATTCTGGTTTGAGGAATGTTAAGAACAACATACAATACATATTTTAACAACATTTTAAGCTACTCAATTAGAAACTAGAATGACGTCTATCCGCAGATTTGAATAAGTTGAAAGTGCAGAATCACTCCTGTCATCCATCTGTCATCCGGGTCTCAACAGGAGGACACATGATGGAATAATGACACTCAACACATGACTTGTCCCCTTTTGTTCCAATAATTAGAAACAACATCTCTGTCAGCCCACCTTTGTATCTCATCTTCCCACAGCGGTGATCTGTTGAAAGAGGTGGAGAGATGAGAGCATCCTGTGGTCTGGAGAAGTGTATTCACACTGAACATGAAACTGAGTTTAGAGGATATGATTCCATACATATTTTATGAGAAATATGCTATTTATTTGTGCCATATATAGGTGATTAAGTCACACAATAATATAACATTTCAACATATTCTTCTTCATACACAGTGTATTTGTATGTGTGTGAGGGCGTGTCCCTTCTGCACTCTGACGGGTTAATAATCTCTCAGTGGAGCTCAGATGGGGATGTTTCTGCACTGGTCTGATACTGCATGTCATAAGACCAGTTCTGATTAAATATACATGAGGTAGGAAGCATGTGTGTGTGTGTGTGTGTGTGTGTGTGTGTGTGTGTGTGTGTGTGTGTGTGTGTGTGTGTGTGTTTGGATGGGGTGGATGGGATGGGACAGGGGTGTCGGTGCGCTCAGCGGGAGGTCAACTTCAGGAGGGAGAGAGGGGAAAGGTGCTGAGTTACCAAGGAGATAGTTCTCACTACAGCCGGGCAGAATGAAATACACACTGCATACACATTAATACTAAGAAATTGTATCCACAATGTTTATTTTATTGAATAACTCGTGTTTCAGGGAGTATCGTAACACACATGAACCGCCGCAGTTGCCATGTTTAGAGGCACACTTCACACCCTCAGCTCAGCTCAGCTCTGCCGCCTGGAGAGGATTCTTCCTGCTGAGGTGTGACCTTTGGACACCTGAAGGCTTCTACCTGATTCTATTGGTATGTAGGAAAGTCACTGCTCTGTAAGACGCTAGAACTAACAATGATGTCACACATTTCCACCAAAACAGCGGTGTAAAATATCAACGATTTTTATTCAGGCTTATTTTCTGAGAGTATACTCAGCGTTTCCAAGTGGTGTTAGTGATATTGTTGTTGGCGCCGCCGTCACAGAGACAACCGGATCACTTTCCGTCTCCCTGAGAGCCCAGCAACTTCCAACAACACAGGACACGCTGCATTTTGTTTTCCACTGTTACTTTGTTTTTTCCACAGGCGGTCAGCGATGTCCTCGCAGTGGTTGCTGCACTTTCTTTGCGTCATAAATCGAGCCTTCATTTCCTGGGAGATTGTATCCGGGGTCAGACAGAATTGCGGCGTATAGGGAACCTATCCAAACGCAGATGATGTCATTATTCGATAGACATTACATTGTGCAATCGAGATGTATCTCATAACGAAAAGTTAAAGCAAATAAACACTTTGCATAATGCCGTTGCATAACGTGTATGTTTTTCAGAAAGAGTACTAAAGTTGTCTTGATTTGAAACCAATTTTAAAGTCGCGAGATGGAAAAAGATTCACAATACATTCATGGCCGTGCAATAAATATATGGAGCTAGAGCTAGGAGGCCGTTAGGCTAGCATAGCATAAAGACCGAGTGTACGGGAAAACAAAGGCCCATGCTGGCAGTGAGAGTACCCCTGGTGCTTTATGATAAGCTACGCTCAATGGCACTGCTAACGTGCAAGTCTTTAGCAAGCCATGTTTACCATGGTTACTTATTTCATCATGGTTGCAAAGTAGCATTCGCTATTTAGCACTACAAACGTGTAAAGCTGAAGCTGATGGGAATGTCACGTGTTTTGCAGGAATTTTGTCATAAACCAAAGTAAGTCAAAGGTTGACCTGATTAGAGGAAAAGTCAGAGGATCACCAGAGTCAGTATGATTGATCCTCTGGAGACCGTAACCGTCTGTACAAAACGTCATTGCATTTCTGTCCATTCGTTGTTGAGACATGTCAGTCTGAACCAAAGTGGTGGACTGACTGACCTCCCTAGTGGGAGTGAACATACACCTCTCAATTCCTCTAAAACTCCCTCATTGCACAAAATAAGGAGGACAATTTGTGTATTTCTGTTGGCGAACGACAGCCAGAGGCAGTGACTGTGCTTAGCTTAGCGTCCCGATGGCGTCACAGTGAGGTTGCCAGGTTTGGTACCATCGGACACCCATACCAAAACTGGCATCCTGCACTTTTGCCGGAGACTTGTTGGGTTGATGGCTTGATCTTTGACCAACACAGTAACATTTCACCACTAAACACTACTTTCCCGCTTCTTTTCCATCTTTATCTCCCTCCTCAGTGTTCCCTTCTTTTCTCGTATGCCTGTTTACTGTTTATTTGCCTCTTCTTTCTCCTTGACTATCTTCATTCACTTGTGTTCTTCACTGTTGTCCTGCCACTAGCTTCATATTTCTCAACCACATGTTCATTTTTGTAGAAGCTACATATATATTTGCTGGTTTTGTAAAGAAGTAAAATATTCAAAGTGGAGCGTTTCTCCCTACCTGTCTCCAATTAGGAGTTTAGTTCCCATGATGCTTATTGTGCTGGGAGTCAGGGTCCACAGAGACTGAACACCGATGTTGTCTGTTTCTGTGTGTGTGTGTGTGTGTGTGTGTGTGTGTGTGTGTGTGTGTGTGTGAGAGATAGCCTTGTATGTGCGTAGAGTATCAACTCTGATGAGGAAATGCACAGTCAGCAGGCATTAAACACACAAGAGGAAGACGTGATAAGAGGAAAGACAAGGTGGAGGACGGAGAGGGGACGAAACAGATCCGAAAGTAGGAAATAGAAGAATGAAAGTAAACCAAAATAAAAGTGGGAAGGACTGTTTTGCAGATGTTCATGTTCAGAGTTTTAAGCCATTTGAAGTTTCTTTGCAAATGTTAGAAGTTTTTCTGTAAAAGGATAACTGAAACTTGGACACAGTCCAGTTTACTACTGAGGCAAGAGTTCTTTAGCTATCATTGTGATGATAGATAGCAGTGTTCCCCCCATTAAGAATGTTTCTGTGTTTCAGCTCAACCCACCTTTTGTCTCCTTCTAACACCCAGTTGCTTCCCTCCCACCATCGTGTCCGTTGAAATGTCCGACCAAGGCGTCCACACTGGAGGTACCACTACTGGGAGTGAAACTTAAGATCGTTTCTTTACCCCATGCAGCCAATAAAGACACTTTGATGAGGAAAAATACTTCTGGTAACAGTTTTTCCACAATGACAAAGTGACAAAACTATATTAAAATTGGGCAACATACTATTAATGCCCATTATCTTTCAACTGCACCTTGTGTTAATAGAGTTTGTGGAGTTGTTATCACGTGAACTTCTCGTGTTAGCGGTATCAATCCTGGTCCTAAATAATGGATTAGGATCATATCAATCATTCCTTTCTCCCCAGAAGAGATTGTTTTGACAAACTGCTGTTCCTAATGTACACAAAAATACACATTTACTACATTTTGTTTATTTGGGCCTGTATATTTCTCCATAATTCACCAAAAGTTAACATAAAAAAATTACTCATTTGCTTATCTAAATAGTTCAGACAATGTGTAATACATTTATTTTTTCTTAATTTAAGTAATCAATTGGCAAAGTTTCATGTATTTATATAAGGACAATTTATTTCCCTTTTTCAACGGATATTGAACTGCTTTGCGTGGTCATTCGACTAGAAGAAAAGAAAATGGCGATTGTTGTTAGTTGTTATTGTGACAATCCACATCAGTGTTGTTGCAGCTTGCCAGGAAGAGGGCGGAGTTTTCTAGCCACTAGCAAGCTGTGTGCTTGTTATATTCCATAATGCTTTTAATGCTACCTCACCTCAGTCTTTCCATAACTTTTCCGTAAGTCAGTTTAGTTTCATATGGTAGAAAGCCTTCAACAACAATGGCGCCATTACGAGTGAATGTGGTCACCTCTCTGACCGTCGTACTACGTTGATTGTCTACACTTCATATTACTTTGTCTCTAAAGGCACGATCATGTTTTGGCTGTTGTTGGAATTTCGCCTGAAAAAAAAAAGAAAACATTAAAGGTAAAATAAGAAATGACCAGAACACAACAATATTATGGAAAACAGTACAAATGACCTGATGATCTCGTGTTTAAAATGTGACTAACACCAGTGTACTAAATGAAAATCAGGTACCAGGTTGAATGCTGGAGGATGAAGAGGGAAGTTAAAAGCAGCAGGAGCAGGAAATATGAACAGAGTGATCAACAGAGAGATGAAATCTTGCCAGACCACTCACTGAATTATTCAGGCCTCCCTTTTCCGCACCTGTCATTCCACCTTTACGTTCCTCTCTCTCTCTCTCTCTCTCTCTCAAGCTCACAGTTTCTCTTTGGTTTGGTCTCTTTGTAAAACAAGTGAGTCACAAACAGCTGGACACAGGCGTAACATTGTGAGTGCTCGTTCTGTGTTTGTGGGTAGAACAGATTGATTTTATTGCGGTTACCTTCACTCAATGGGAGAGCTACTAATTAATAGATACAGTCGGTGGATTTAACGGTGATGCAGAGTAAATATATGAGGCGGCTGTGTGACAGCTCTGTGATGGACAGGTGGCTCTAATGGGGACAGTCCATTTCTAACTCCATTTTCCTGAATTATTCAAGGCGGGGCCAAATCCAGGTGAATGAATGAAGCTAACTCACCTGAATGAGTCCGCTTTGAGACCATTCATGCACTTTCCACTTCTTGACAAGCGCACGCATATTTCTTAAGATTCAATAAGAACTTTAACTTGAGGCTCATCATTTTCAGTTTTGACCCCAGAATACACAGATTTTGTCTTTTTTTAAAAGCAGATGAGTTTAAATTGATTTTGATGTGGCCTTCATGGCCCCATGGAGGCAACAGTTGTTCACTGATTCAAAATGAAACTGATCACTGAGGTTATGTTTCTAACACCAATTTATATTTTAGATACAGTTCCTGGATAGGAAAATACCTAATTTAGCTCCCACACTCTTTAAATTAGATACAAATATTGATATTTCTCGAGGTATTGTGTCAAAGTAAAAAATGTAATACTTATAGTGTATACTAACAGAAGATGTGATGATAATACAGCACTTGCCTTGGATTCCTTAGATACAGCTGTGAAGTGTTCTTTGCTGATCTTTACAACCATAAGAGACTTGTAAAGAAATGACACGTGAGGATCTCCGCTTGAAGGTGACATAGCCAGGTGTATCAGTTCTCCAACACACTTACAGACTTAGACAACTGTTTGTGTCCCCTGTGAAACCAGAAGTAAGCATACGGGCCGTTGTATGAGGATATGTTGCGTCGTTACATTTTAGTTGCGTTGTTAGATTATTATTTTAACACAAAACATAATCTTTTCTTCTCACCTTAAGGAAATTGTTTTGTTTCCTAGATCTAATCAATCGTTTCGCAACATTTAACGACGTGGCATTGTGTGTTTCTGCTGATGTTAAACATACTTATGGATCGTATCCAACAACAATGCAATGCCAACATTCCATCTGCCGACCGGGTCGAGCATTTCACATTTCAGTGACAATGTAAATGTAGTGAATCTCAGCTTCATTTCCCTGCTACTTCCCTCCTGCTGCAGCTAAACACTTTCATTTTTGACTTACAATACGGTGTTGCAATGGTGCTCAGGCTGAGAGGCGCCTCACCGCCCCTCTCGTGCCTCTTCAAGTCGACTAATGTGTTAACATGCACGGGTCATAATCAAGCCTTTGTGGAAAGCTGCATGTCAGCAATCCCAGGATCTCATCAATATTTATCAGAGCTGGTCAGAGAATGCATAAGCATTCATTAGGCCTCATAAAACCTAATCATGGGCAGCATCTAAGGTCGCAGGACACCCAGGCTCGCTTGACAACGCGCTGCAGGGGACACTCGTCAGGTTATACACACCCAGAGTTCAGGCTGCCAGCGCAAACCCCTCCAAACTCTTTCCCTCTTCCATTTAATTCATTCAAAACCCCATTAACATTATCCCCCAAGTAGTGAAGGACTTTGAATGTTAATACAAACACATTTCTCACCATGGTACTTCTTGCACAATCATGTGTAGCTTTTTAAATCCAGTATATCTTCATTTATTTTGTACTGTGTGCTTTTCATCACATTGAAGACACGCTTCTTCCTCTCTTTGTTGGACAATGTTGTTATCTGAACTTTAACCCTAGAACACTAACGTTAAAAATAGTAACACCGTCACTAAAGTCGGGTATATTTCACCTGATATAATGTACCTGATAAAATATACTTCTCATCAAAATATATTAAAATACAACAATTCAAGGCAAATTGAAGTATTCTTCTTTTATTTTACCATATAGAACTTCTCATAAAAGGATAAACAGGTATTATGGGGGGACCCTAAAAAAAGGTTCAAAATCGGGTGAAAAATTTGGGAATTGTCAATAAAACATGATTATAAATAATGGAGCTATGAACTTGTTCTTTGGTCCACCCGTTCCTGGGACATGTGAGCCTGTCCTGTGAAGGAAAAGTCTCCCTTCAACGGTAAAACCCATCCGAAATCTTTTCACCCTCTATCACTAAGAGGCACGTGTTTTTTCAAGGTGGAGCACAACCATATTGGTCTCATATTGGACCAGATGGTCCGTCCTGACTGGCCGAACTTTCTCAAAGTAAAATGAGAAATGAGCAATTTTGACCCGGCAGCTTGTCTCTTGTGTCTGTTTGCAACAATCCAGATTTTGCCCTGATGTGCGATGTCAGTCCAGCCCGCAGCTAAAACACACACCGAGGCCGACGTGCACATGAAGGAGCTGAGCGAGAGTGTAAATGTGAGCACTTATGTCAGTGTAAACTTTGAAGAAATTGAGGAGAGTTTCAAGTTCAGCAATGCCCTCGGAGCTCGGTATCTAAACTGGACAGACCTTGTGTCAGCAGGTTGGTTTAAGAGAACACACGCGCATACACACCAGCGACATGAACGCGCACACACACACACACACACACACACACACACACACACACACACACACACACACACACACACACACACACACACACACACACACACACACAGTGGCTGAGCAAACAACATCACCAGCACATAAACAGGTGTAATCAAACGGGCAAAGTGCTGAAGAGGGTGGAATCTGTGACGTGCATGATTAAAGGACCCTTTGAGCAGCTAAAAAGCAGACGCTGAAAACCAGAGAAGAAGAAGAACAGAGAAGAAGAGAGATGAAGAAGAGGCCTTGGCCGGAGGCTTGTTAGTTTGTGTCTCTAACAGCAGTTTGTTTGAACCTCTGCGTGGCCGGTTTTCTTATTGACAGCTTCTCCTTCATCACCCTGCCAGGCTACGGGGCCACAGGGGGGTGGGCAGGGAGCTCCCGGGTGGAGGTGGGTGGGTGGGGTGAGCAGCCCAACACCCCCACCCCACTCAATGGTGGACGCTTCAGCTAAAGCGCTGATGGTTAGCTAGCACAGCTCCCTTTGTGCTGAAGCCCGAGCTTTAAAATGCTGCGTCTGCCCCTGACACACACGTACGTCCACACGCGCACACACACACACACACACACACACACACACACACACCTCAGCAAAAACACACACCCGGCCCGATCGATACACACCCGTCACCTGGCGCTGGGAAACGAGCGAGCAAAGTGTGGACGACACACACATGCGTGAGCTAATACACATGCAGCCACAGGCGGCGCTGTGTGACATCACCTGGGCCCAGAGCGGCCTGCCGCCATATGCACTGTCCCGATTAGACACACACACACACACACACACACACACACACACACACACACACACACACACACACACACACACACACATACAGATCACCTCTGGTCATGTACGCAGAGGACGCCGCCTATCCCACCAGCACTGATGCGGTCATCAGTAGGGTCATTAATTGTGGTGTCCCTCAGGGGGCAGCACACCGAGGCAGGATGGCGAAGGTGTGCGTGTGTATGTCTGTGTTTGTTTGTTGTTGTGTTTGTGTCTTTGTGAGGACCAATTTGAGTTTCGGCCCCTAAGTGAGGACATTTGGGAGTCAAGGGCATTTTCGCAAAGTAAGACATTTTTTTAAAGTTCAGCACACATTTTTTAAAGTGTTAGTGTAAGTCCCCATTTTTAAGTAAAGATGTGGACCTTCATGCAAAGTAAGGATATTTTGAAACGTCATTAGGAAGTGTGGATATTATTACAAAGTGACTACATTTTGTAATGTGGAAACATTTTGGGAATTTGCTTTTGGTTGGAAAACAGGAAGATGTTCCTGAAAGTGAAGACCTAATTGGAAAATTGGATCCATTTTTACAAATGAAGACATGTTTGAAAGTCGGGTCCTTTCGGAAAAAGCTATATTCTTTGAAAGTGAACATGTTTGTGAAAGTGAGTACGTTGTGCAAAGAGAGGACAATTCGTCTGGTCTTCACCTTTTCAAACTGCCATTTAAGGTTTCAGGTTTTAGGGTTAAATTCAACTGTAGGGATTAGGGATTAGAAATGCATTCAGTCAACGGGGGTCCTCAAAAGTGTAGAGGAACAAAATTATTTGTGTGTGTGCACATATGCGTGTGTGTATGTGTGTGTGAGGGGGCAGTTGATGTCTGCCCCAAGCCGATGCTGCATCTGGCGTGGGACAGACAAAGTGCTGGCGAAGCATTTTAGCCTGCTGCTGCCTGCATTGTGTGTACTGTACAGTAGGAACATGCATGGAGTGGCTGGGCTTGTGCTCTCTTTAATAATAGCATAATAATACCAACATGTATTTCGAACACTTTTACTATAAGGATTTACAAAGTTACAAAACAACAACAAAAAGAAAAAAACTGTAAATAAAAAACAAGTATTTTTTATACCTGAAGCTGGACCCAATTACTTTTGTTTGTACATACATTTATTTTGGAGTGCAGTTTATTTACACAGCAAATTAGTTTATATATATATATATATATATATATATATATATATATATATATATATATATATATATATATATATTTATTTATTTATATATTTATTTATTTATATATTTTTTTATTTATATATTTATACTCATAATTGCTGGTCTCTCTCTCTCAAAGCTTCTGTCTCCTCTTTTCCCGAATGTTTGTGTGTCTGTTTTAGTGAGTGTGACAGTGCAATAGTGTGCATGTGTTGTGCTGTAAATCCCCTATGTTTGTCTGGTTTCCCCCTCATTAGTGAGAGAGAGTTAACGTTAGCACAAGTGTCCTGCGCTGGACCGTGAGATTAGTAATTAACGGCGAGTCTAACGAAGGGAGAAAAAACAACACCTCGACAAAGTGCGACCATCAAGCAGCCAGACCTGCTGACGGCGACAAACCGATCCACTGACACTTCCAAACTCTGCCTGGGCTGCACACTCATGTGGTGAGTGTGTGTGTTTATTGAGGATATTTTGTATCTAGTTCATGGTGATGTGTGAAGCGAAAAAGAAAGCGGGTACAAAGAAGACAGACATATAAATCTTCCTCTGTAGCTCTCTATTTCCTCCTCCAACTTTAATTTCTTTTCAAATTTGAAATTCATTCACAACATCAGCTTTACGGTCAATCGCATGCTCCTGTCTCTTCCCTCCCGACCAGTCGGCCTCTCCCAACCCTTCACCGTCTGGCTTATAGAAATCCCAGAAATCCAAGCGGATGGAAGTTCCCCGTGGTTAATGATGTCACAGGCTGATCCATTCCTGTGTCCGCTACGCTCCCACTCAAATCCCCCACAATTCCCATATGTGCTCCATGATAAGTCCCATCATGCCTTTCTGCTGACCCTCCTCGGCCCCCTTATTCATTTCAGACGGTCTCCTCCAGAGCCCGGATTTGGGTGGACTGGGGGCAGGTTTGGAAGGGTTAATAGGAAGCTAAGAGGTAGGAAACGATTGAAGGAGGAGGAGACAGGAGGCGTTTAGCTCACCTTAGAGAACAAGAAGTGTTCAATAGAGGCATCAAAGGGAACAGGAGATGTCCTCCATTCTACACAAAGCTGGAAATCCTTTTATTGGCCCAGTGGGGATGTAATGGGAGGAGAAGGAGCCAGGAACGTTATCTTGGTTATGTTTAATTTTTATATTCCTATTCATTTTGATTATATGTCTTACAAGCTACTCAGCTATATATTTCAATCTGCTTTTCATTTTAGTTTTTTCCACAATGTGAAGCATGTTTTCATATAGGTGTTGTTTGATATGTAGACATCTGATTTTGAGTCCTTTGAAAATTGGAAAGTTTAATGGGGATAAAAGAGATAATACAGTTGTTAAACTGATTGCTTAGTTTATGCCACTGCCACAAAAATTACTGCACTTGTTTTTCATTGGCTGGCAGGTTTTTGTTAAAATCCAATAATAACTGCACAAAACCATCATTACCACCATCTGCTGCTGCTGCTGCTGCTGATGAAAGTAAGTGGACCTTGAGTTGCGATAATTATTAAACTATACTGTTTCCAAGGTCAACAATGAACTTTAATGCTTAACTTTTAGTTTTAGTCAACAGAGACATCTCCATCTGCTGAATGTAAACTGTGCGATACGGTTGAAAGCCAAAATTAGATACTTAATTTAATTATTACTGTGAAAAATACATAACCCTAATATGAGTTTAAAATGATTCAAAGACAGTTACAGCTGTGTACTGCTTTATTGTGAGTTAGTGCGTACATCATTTTGAGGTATACTCAAAAAGTTGTGTTTTCACTTCATGTATCTATTTATTTCTCCTTACCACTTCAACCAGCGAAAACATGATCAAGTTGCTTATGTGTGGTGATCCATAATAATAATAACAATAATAATAATTAAATAATACATCTAGAAGAATAAATGAATGGGGCAGTACTGTTTTAAATACCTCGGTTACCGTAAAAGTCGGGTTACAAGCCGCTGCTACCTTCGGTCAGTGTCTCCGTTTGCTCTCCGCTGTAGCCAGCTAGCGCTCCAGCTAGCGCTCCGCTAACTCCCCGACAACCACCGAAGGTAGCGGGACCAGCCCCGGGTCGGGTGTCGAGCCGGGGCTGCTGCTGCAGAGGGGACGCGGGCAGTAGCAACAGCAGCGGCTAGCTAGCGCTGCTACTGGCCCCACCGGAGGTAGAAGCGGCTTGTAACCCGACTTTTACGGTATTAATTATGCTGATACCACTTATCTAATTGTACTTTCATGAAATCCTTTTGACATGACTTCACTGCTGAAATCCGAATATATTCTGGTACTTACTTGAGTTTCAGACATAGTGAGAACAGTTTTGGAGTCTCTGGTCCTCATTTGTTCACAGGGCTGGATGAGGGTTAAGAGTTGCTTTTAGTGCTCCTGTTTTGGTGAAGGTGAGGTCAGTGGTGGGGTAAGCCATGCAGTTGAGACGGTTAATGTCGCGGTTGAGGAAAGCTCGACGTCAAAGAGAGCACAAATGTGTGTGTGTGTTTTGGTGCTTGTTTGTGTGTGCCACTGAGTAAGTCGCTCAGCCTCTACCTGCCATGTTGTTGTAGGACTGAGAGACTGAGAGAGGTGTGTCTGTGAATAATTGATAATAAGTAGATTTCAATAGGCTGAACACGTCCCTCCTGATGAGCGACCTGTCAATCAGCCGGACCTCCCTGTCATTGGGTCGGAGGGGAGGGTGCTGATGGACCATACATAGAGCGAATGGATGGAGCGGGACAAAGGAGAGAAGATGCAAGAGGAGATATGGGAAGTGAGGTACGCTTCATAGAAATCCAGCCGCCCCCTCCATTTCCCCACTCTTCCACTTCCTCAACTCACCTGAAGAAACTCATGCGTAGCTTTTCTCCTCAGACCTCAGGGACGTCAAACCCAAAACACGTCTGGAGCGGAACACTGTGAACCCGGGCCGTGACGAGGAGCTGAATTAGAGGAAGAAAGTGGCTAAAAAGCTCTGAGGAAGTTGCTGACGGAGGCAGTTGTGTGGATCAACTCTCTCAGGTGGCTTCCAGCCTCACTCCGTTCCTTCCAGGCCTTCCAAACTCTGTAAACTGTGTGTGTGTGTGTGTGTGTGTGTGTGTGTGCACACGCGTGGAAGAGAGGCGAGGTTGGTATTGTCTGCAGCGACCGGCCGTCTCTCGGATAAAATGGGCCTCAGCTGTCAGCTGTGGTCGAGCTAAACTGAGTTCAGGGGAGATTAACGCAGAATGACATCCTGTTTGCTTCAGTCTAATCAAATCTGATGGGGCTGCATGTGGGGAAATGTTGCGCTCACTTCGCCTCCCCGAAAAGCTTTGTTTTACGTTCCTTTCATTGTGTCAAACAAGTTATTAGTTCAATCCTGGTTGGTGAATTTGTGTCCATGGGTGCCTCTTTGGAACCGACTAACGTATGGAAGGATGACTGGATGGATGTGTCAGTGGATGGATGGATGAGTGGCCGAACAGAGAAACAAATGGACTGATGG
The DNA here is from genome assembly GCF_910589615.1 of Taurulus bubalis. Lineage (NCBI taxonomy): Eukaryota > Metazoa > Chordata > Actinopteri > Perciformes > Cottidae > Taurulus > Taurulus bubalis. The sequence continues at coordinate 8,233,657 of NC_136595.1, forward strand.
ATAGAGAGACGGATGGATGGAGTGAAAGGTATCCGACTGGATGGAAAAGTGTTTTCAACTTCAGCATAAACATGGAGCACCACACAGTAAACACAACACACATGCACATGAATGTTGGGGCATTACAGTTACACATGTACTTCACTCATTCAACATGTATCGACTTAAGTGCTCCTTTACTGCCCCCCTCCCCCATGGACCCTTTCTCCCTCTACCACACACACACACACGCACACAGACGCACACACGTGTGTGATATAAATTTTTCACTGCGTTGATCTCTGCTGTAAGTGGCAGACCACCCGACTCTTCTCCCCGCCGTCTCTGCTGGGAGCTTCTCCACACATGTGAAACTCTGCTAACAGCTACCCAGGGAGGACGAGGTGGGAGTGTGTGTGTGTGTGTGTTCATGCATGCCTGTGTGTATGTGTGTGTGTGTCCTTTCATTTCAGCTCCTCTGGCTACAGCAGAGGGAATAAATAAATAAACTATTCTTTCGGATTCTTTTGTAATCTTTCTAAGAAATGCGTATCCTCTGCCACAGCTCTCAGACCACTCTGTGCTATTTAAAATCTGTATAGGAACAAGGAACACATGTGCAGACGCCTGCTTCTTTTTGGGCTCCGAACACATTCTTTCAGGTGAGTGGAGCTGCTGGGTGGACCGCCGCGTGTCCTTGACAGTCCTATTGAAAAATTAAACTCCCTCTCCTCCCCCTCCCCTTCTCATGCACCCGTTTCTCCTGTCAACCCTCTTGTGCACGGGGACAGGTCAAAGGTCAAGTTGCTAGGATTTCCAGTCTGTGCTTTCCTCTGAGGCTTTCGCTGCTCATTCTGTCATGAAAATAAACTTCCAGCTTTGTTTACAATGTGCATCAAAGCGCAATCTCCCGCCATCAATCATTTTTTAACCAAAAAAGATTTTTTTTTAAAATGAGCAAATCTGTTTTCTCAATATCAAACATTTGTATAATATTTGTTGTCGCCATTTTTTTTTTTAAATCGACAGAGATTCATGTTTACATTCTGTGGTAGAGATTTTTTCTTTGCCATCGTTGGAGTCTGCCTTTTCTGTGCAGGATTTTAACTGGATGTCATACAGAAGGCATACGGCGAGCATTTCATGTGATATGTCAGAAAAAATTGTATCATGAGTCCAGTGTGAACACGTTGGACAACGCGACTGACACGACATGATGAATCTTCTCACATTTTTTATGATTTACACAGGATGTTTAGAACCAAAACTTTATTATCAAAACACACTGGGATTATTTTTGAGCAATGTGTATTGTGTATTGTCATAACTCCAACTCCCACTCATTTATATATGAGTGAGTATGTATATATATATATATATATATATATATATATATATATATATATATATATATATATACACGTTCTCTCTCTCTCTCTCTCGCTCTCTCTCTTTATATATATATATATATATATGTATATATATATATATATATATATATATATATATATATATATATACATATATATATATATATGTATATATATATATATATATACATATATATATATATATATATATATATATATATATATATATATATATATATATATATATATATATATATATATATATGCGCGTGTGTGTGTGTGTGTGTGTTTTGGGGACATTACATTGACTTGCATTCATTTTTGGGAGACTTACCCTTCCATATCCGCTACCAGCCTAATCCTAACCTGATATGTTGTGATCAACATATTGTCTGTCTCTAAAGCCATAAGCTCCTCATGGCTTGTGCAGTGTATACACTGTGTGCGTGCATGTGTGTGTGTGTGTGTGTGTGTGTGTGTGTGTGTGTGTGTGTGTGTGTGTGTGTGTGTGTGTGTGTGTGTGTGTAGCAGCTCCCTGATGCTCTCCATGCTCTGTGATTTTATTGACATCACTTATTCATGTCCCTGCTGTCCCACACAGGTCCACTCAAGACCATTGTCACTACACCCAGTTTGAGTGGTACTGATCTGCATGTGTCATGTGATGCATGAATGTGTGTGTGTTTGTCAGTCTTTGTGAAGGTAATTCAACCAGTGTTTTAATCAGAGCTCTGTTTCCTGTGTGTGTGTGTGTGTGTGTGTGTGTGTGTGTGTGTGTGTGTGTGTGTGTGTGTGTGTGTGTGTGTGTGTGTGTGTGTGTGTGTGTGTGTGTGATATCTGTGACCTGGTCAAACATTGGATGTGACAACAGGCAGACAGTCAATATCAGTCAATGCACTCTGTTAGAAATATCAAACCGACATCATCCATCACTTGATCACCTCTTTGTTTACTTGTCTTATCATCGCCCTCTGCACAGAAACACAATCTTTATCTAAATAACTTGTTTTGTTCTTTATCCTCAAAGAAAAGCTCCAAGCTGCAGGCCGAGGCATGATTGTGGACTTCAGTCTGTCTCACATGACGTCCTTTTCTTTCTCCTCTCAAATCTGTGTCTCCGGCAGCCTCCCTCTAAGCCGTGGAGAGTGGCCTTCTTGATCCTGTGGAAGCTGTTTGAAGAGTTTCAGTGCTCCCGCCTGCTCTGACTGACAGCCGAGCTCCGCTGGCCAGTCCCTGGCCTGAATCCCCCGGCTTTGGGCCTCTGCAGCCGGCTCTCATCCAGGCCTGATCCCACAGAGGAAAGCCGCAATGCCGTCAGGACGGATTTGACAGTCCTCGCTCATCCCAGGGATGTCCAAAGTGCTTTCACAGTGGGTGAACGAACCCCTCCCATCCTTGCTCCCCGCTGCCCCAGCCAACTAGAGTGGGACAAGCAAGTGTGTGTGTACACCAGGTATGTGAGTGTGTATCTGTAGCTGGAATCCACTTTGTTACCTTTCCCAAAGAGGCTATAGTTTCTATTTAATACCACTATATAAAAACAAGTACCTAACAGGGGTAGAAATCCAGTGAACAGTGAGTAAGGGCCAAGCACGAATTGTCAGTTGTTGGTGTGGATAGCGTCACCATGTGGACGTTTATAAAGAACGCGTATGGCCCTTTGTCGTATGGCCTTTTCACTCCAGTGACATGTGGGAGCTGTTGTATAATCCAGTAAGTCATTACATCACTTTATGTTCGGCTCACAACTCCTAAACTGTGAAGCGTAGATGCTAAATTCCGTGTATCCTGGTTGGGTTGGTCTAAGATGAAGATGGTCTAATCATAAACCACGCCCACAGCTGCCTGAACAACCATTTTTACGTTTTTTGCACAAACCACTCTTGAGGAAAACCCTTCTAGAAACTTTCTCTTTACCAATTTTGGTTGAATTGTTTTTGGGAGATAAGGTATTTTTATGTGCCATATTCATTACACAATACAATAGATACAGGCATACCATACACATCATAATTCAAGTTTATTTTCATATGCACTAGAAGCAGTGCATACCAATGCAATGACATGCTTGTTTACAAATAACTTAAGATATGCAATACACAAAATATATGTGCATAAATATACAAATCAGGGAAAGTTTAGAACACAACCAGTACAGACACTGTAAAGGTATTAGAAGAAGAATACACTTTATTTGTACATACATACATACATGAAATGTATTCTCTGCATTTGACCCATCCTAAGTATTTTAAGGAGCAGTGGGCAGCCCCTAGTGAAGCTTAGGGTTAAGTGTCTTGCTCAGGGACACTTCGACATGTGAACGATGGGGAGACTGGGGATGGAACCGGCCACCCTGTGGTTGCAGGACGACTACTCGTCCCCATAGTTCACAATTGCTATCGGTCTGGTCCATTTGACACATCACTCTGTAATACATTATTCAATTCCAACCAACAGCACACATACTTGCACCCTATAAATCCTGAAAAAATATGACGCAGCTACATGATAAATGCAGCAACATAAGAGATAAACTGCTATTTTGAACATATAATGCAAAAGAATGGAATTAATCAAAAAATAGGACCAAGACATATTTTGTTTTTTTATTGATTTTGTTCAGGCGGTGGCATAAATCATCTGCATGACTATCATTGAAGTCATGTTTGTTTGTCATTTGTTTGTTGACCCTTTGAAGATTATTCCAAGGCAGTGGCCAAGGTTCTTTGTTGGTGCAACTTTTTCCCCTCTGGATCATTATTCAGTGAACATGTGTGTCAGGAGACAGACAGGACATTGACTGGGTCAGGAAGTGGCTGCAGTGTGTAGACAGAAGAGTGGGAGCTGAACTCCACTGATAAACCTCTTTCAGTCCCAGAAGAGGAAGGAAGCCGTGCAGGCTGCGGGGAGGGAGACGCTATAGATACAGTATTGGGACAGGAGTCCAGCCACTGCCAGCCATTGATCAGGATCACAATCAATCAGGAAACCATTGAGCAGCCTGCTCCAAAAATAGAGTGGAAAAGCACCTGAGAGTGAGCAGTGAACCCGGTCAGCTAGAGGAGTCACAGCTGACCGGCCCAAGACACCGTCTCCTCTCGCTCAGATCGCTGGAGGCAGGAAGTGATTCACATCGCCGCTGTAAACCTCTGAGATGTGTTTCATAATTGGAGCGAGCAGGTTTATGCCACTTGAACTCTGACCCTCAAACGTTATTGACATGTTTCCTTGCTCTAACTTGTCTAAGAGGAGGAGAATCGTGTCCTCATCTTTTCTCACAAGGCTGGAACGTGCAACGACCAGTCTGCTTCTCTAATGTCAACATACTGAAAAACAGGTGTGAGTGTTGTAGTGCAAAGCGTGGAACCTTGAGGAACAGACAACAGGACTGTTCTCACAGAAACTTCTCACAGAAAGTATTTGTTAAATTGACCTCGCACAACCTGAACTCTAATAGACATAAGAATAATGAAATGAAGAATATCTACACAATATAACGATTTATATTATCACCATACACAAGGGAAGAAACATTAGATAATCATTGTTAAAATAGTGTCGGTCTAAATCGGCCAATATAATCAAATAAACGGATTCACCAAATCAATGAAAATAATCTGCCTTTCTTTGTGTGCAGATGTTCCTACCTGTACTCGTTGGGAGATAGACCAACAGCCCTGAGGACAACTCAAAAGGGTTTTGCTTTCATTCTCTTAATCATCACATTTTCAACAGTCCCCCCCCCCCACCTTTCCACCTGCAGCCCCTGGAGACATATTTAAAAACCTAAAAGTAGAGGCAAAACTTTACAATCAGCAACTGACCCACATAAAAGCCTCTCTTTTTTTGTGTGTAGCCCAAAATATCCAGAGTTACAAGAGTTAAAAAAAAAACAGCTTGAACCCGGCAGCAGTCAATTCCTGGACATACCTGTGTGATAACAGAGGGAATAAAAACGTTCCCCTGGAGTGAGATATCACTTTAGGCAGCTTCACTTTGTTTGGGAGCCAGCGAGCCGACGGCGGTGCCAGTGTGGAGTAAATCTTCCCGGGTTTGTGTGTTAAAGCCTCAGAGAGGGAAGGAGGAGGTCAGAGGAAGACTGGGGAGGAAGAGGGCCATGCGAGGCCAGCGGTAAGACTCCCCGGTCCTGCCCACGGGAGATAAGTGTCTGTCCACCTCCACTTCATACACCAGACCCTGAGAATATGTACAGTATGTATATATATATATGGAGACACACTCACACACACACACACACACACACACACACACACACACACACACACACACACACACACACGCACACACAGTATCTCGTTTATCTGCTGGAAGAGTTTTACACGGACCTCACATCCTGAGCCCAGCGTCCACACAAACATTCACATATACACATGCATTTTTTACACACATGAACATATCTAAAGATAGCGTTAAATGTGGCGGGGACGGCGTGCATCCGACGGTGGCTGTGTGGAAAATCGGCCTGACTAAGCTCTGAATTTACATGGCTAAGCAAAGTTGTTAACCCTGAGAGGCAGGGCCAGAGAGGGAGCTAATGGGATTTCTCTGTTAATGAAATTTATGAAAGAGAGTGAGAGAAAGAGAGAGGGAAGGAGTGTGAGGGAGGGATGGAAAGATAGGAGGAGTGGTAGTAGTAGTGGGGAAGGACCATGCAGCTCCTGCACAGGGTTTTTGGCAGCAAGAAGGGAGTACTTGTGTTTACATATACATATTTTATGCACATTTAAGAAAAATAGCGCAGTAGGAATGCACAGAATGAATAATGAAAAGTTTTTTATGTGTCACAAAAAACTTGGCTCATGAGGCAAAGTTTGCATATCAGAAAGGAGAAGATGCTCAAGCTCACCCGCTCAGGTGATCAGATGGACATATTTATATTATATATTTCATAGATTTATAGTGTCACTTCATACAAACCACAAATATAAGTATTTAGCTTTATACATGTCTTACTTCCATCTGAATGTGTCCATGTTTGAAAAGTTGCTTCTTCTGCTTTTGGAAACCTTTCAAAAACACAACTTGCGTTTTCCAGGAATGATGTTTTGGTAACTCAGAATAATGTTCAAAACCTCGGTAGTTTTCATTGGAGGGGCTTTTCAAGTGAAGAATTTGAGCGTTTCTATAATTAAACACACCGAAAGGAGGCATTTATAACACTGCAACATCACAACCTCTCACTTGAGTTGACTTAAATAAGACATTAGGTCTATTCACACATACTTGCAGAAAAAGTTGACATGTTGGTTTGTGTTTTGTCTCCAGGGTTCAGTGCTGAAGTCGACAGATGCCCTCCAGCTGTGTGAGCTGGATCTCGGCCTCTCAACACAAACCTTGCAGCAGCAAGAAGGTCTTGTTCCCCCTGTTTGCCCCGGAGTGAGTGGGCAGAAGATTGTGATGAGCGGGGAAGAAGAAAGGGGCAAGTGTTGAAGTGAGTGAGGGTGTGCTGATGGGGGAGGAAATTACCCCGGAGTCTGCACATTCTCCTGCGTAAACACACAAACACAAACACACACATACACACCTACGTTGTCCTGGGTTTGGTTTGCTGTTTTAGTTTGATGCTGAGGCAGATTTTAGCCCCCCCCCCCCCCTCACAACACCACTAACACACACATACACACCTCCCTCCCCCCAACACACACACACACACACACACACCTCACCCCTTCGCCCCTCTCACCCTCCGAACCCGGCACAGTCAGCATCGTCGCGGCGACGCCAATCGATGCTCCGCGCCCCGCTGAGCGTGTCCACACAAGGCCGAGCGAAGGGCCCCTCCGCAGGGGATTGTGGGAAATCTGATTTATGATGCTCGCGGTGTTGCTGACCACTAACTTTCGCTCCCTCTCTCTTCGTATTTCCCTTTGTCTCTCCATCTCTCTCCCCGCTCTCGCTCCCTTCTTCCCGTGACTTACCTGTTTAACTCTCTCTTTCCGCACAACGTCGTCGCTTTATGAAAATGAGAGCGAACCGTCTAAGAAGCACCTGGAGCCTCGAAAAGAGACTATAGAGAAAGAACAGATGTTAAGTGAGCTCCACCGTGGGGCAATAAGAGGGGACTTTGTGCACAAGGGATGGACCAGGGATTGAGAAGGGGTTTGTGAAGGAGGATGGGATGAGATAAAGAAAAAATGATTCCATTTCATAGGGATCTGGTTGCAGAAGGAGGAGGATGTAGAGAGGATTTCCATGGCTGCTTTGGTGCTCAGCCCCTCTCATCTGCTGTTGTCCCTGCCCTGGCACTCCTGGTGGTGTTTTAACCAGCAGGCAGAGCGCACACCATCTGTACTGCATCTCATCACATCACAAAGGTGCTGTGTTTGCATCCCGATCGCTGAGGGTCAGTTATGGGGAAATGACTGGATTGATCATCAAACAAACAAATGCACTTTTCTTCCTGCGTGCCTTGAAAGCAAACAGGGACGTTGTCTATATGACAAACACGTTTTAAGTGGATGCAACCACTGGTGCAGAACTGTGAGCTTTGATTCTGGCAAGAGAATAAGTCTGTCGGTTTGAGTGAGCCAGGAAACGGTGTTGGCTTGCCGTGTTCGTGTCAAGCAAGGACAATTAGCTAGCAAAAATGTGGCCCTAAAAGTTGATGAAAACACTGAGTATACAAAGAGGGCATTTTTGTAATTCCTTTTTTTGATTTAGTGACCTATATGATTTGCCGAAGACAGCTGATTCCTAACAACATGTAAAACCCCACTTTACCTTGTTAGCTTGTGGATATTAGCATAACAATATAATCTGTGCTGTGGAAAATTACCGTAAAATGCGGGTTATAAGGCGCACCCTTTTATAAGCCGCATCTACTAAATTTAAAGAAAAAGTCGTATTTAATCATTAACAAGCTCTCGAGCGCTAGCTGCAGCTGCCAGATACACTGTTTGAGCTCAAGTAAACAACAGTGTTGTCAGCGCTAGCTCCCCGCTTGCTAGCTAGCGCTCCCCGCTTGCTAGCTAGCGCTCCCGTATGTCGCTGCAACTGCTGCTAAATTTACAATCGGAAAAATCCACAAATTAGCTGCACCGATAATTAAGCCGCATGGGTCAAAGTTGAGAAAAAAAAATAATAGTTGCAGTTTATAACCCAAATTTTTCGGTAATGTAACAGTACTTTTTTTGAGTGGAAGATATGGATTATTATGATGAGTAGGCTACAGTAGGGCTACCTGTGCCTAAAGACGTAACAATGCAAATGAAATGCATAGCGCAGGCTGTTGTCAAGGTAAATAAATACATGCAAACACACACACACACACACACACACACACACACACACTAATCTCATCACGATGACACCCACTGTGTCGACGGTGTGTGTATCACAGTGACACTCAGACTGTCTGAGTGTGTGTCCTGGCTGCAGGGGGCCTCCCAGCCCCCGCTGAGTGAGGGACCGGCTCCTCCTCAGAACGTTCATCCGCCATCTCCTCCACTTCAAGAACACAGTAAATTAGAACGTTAACGCACTGATGGGGCGGAAGATTGCTCTGCTGGGCTGATGTTTCTGTGTGTGTGTGAGCAGTGAAAGCAGCTCCCCAAACAGCAGGTATGCATTAGACTAATGTGTGATTAAACACATCCATGCATGTGATTGGTTGATTTATCTGCTTTGACAGTGGTAACTAGTTGATTTTATAGATCAATCGTGAGGCGGTGGGGAGGGCGGGGCAGGTGATACATGCTTGTTAGGATAGTGAAGCATCAATATTGTAATCTTTATTAAGCAAAAGCATTCATTTCACTTTCCATCCCTACCTAAACGTTTAGGAACCAACACTACATGACCATACCAATGTTTTGACAGGTTTATCCACTTAGCTACAAATAATCATACCAATCATTGATACTTTGTGCAAATAAATAAAAAATCAAATTCATGCAGCACCAAGAAGGCAGTTCAAGGTCCACTCCTTATCCTGAGCTTTCAACTGCATCTCATTGTTTTCCTCAGCTGATGTTGATGGTTTGTCATGTTTGCTCAGTTGACATGGAAATGGCTCAGCTACTTACATAGGTCACGTCATGTTGAAACATGTTTTTGTCAAACGCAAATGTGTATGCAACACGCTGAGTGGTTGGCTACACTTGCATAGTGAAAGAACAGATGACACAAAATAAAACACAAATGCATCACAGTAGGATTGAAGGCGGGATTAGCCACCGGACAAAGTGCTTTAGAACTTCAGGTGCTTTAAAAGTTTCAGATTAATTGACACGTTAAGGGAATCAAGGTGGGTCTTAATCATGTTTACTAATGTTGAATAGGGTATCTCTAATATTGTATTTAGTTTTAAGACCGACATTGTTTTCATGTTTTTTCGCTCACATTTAACGTAATTATAGAACAATACATCTACTATCAGTGAGTATAGAAAAACAGAAACAGGTTGTTGCCCCTTGCTGAAAATTTTTGAAAATGCATAAAAGCAGATGAGAAAAAGATCATCCTAAATCTGGAATTCAAGCATGTATCCAGAGCCTTCTTGTCATGTATGTATGTCTGTCAGTAGCCAACACACAGCAGCACGGTAGCTTTCTGTGAGAGAAACCATACACTGCGTGGTTTGTAAACATGCAAAGCCGATGGTGTTGTCCTTTAACCTCAACTCCATAGCAGACTGCTGTACGCGAAAAAAGAAAACATCCTGAGGATCATTAAAAGGGTTTTAGTTGCATCCTATCGCTCTCCGAGTTGTAATTCTATAATCACTGTGAAAGGAAGATGTATATTTAATACCTCATCTTGCTGTGCTGATGATGTGGCATGTTTTGAAACATTGGTTTCATAACTATATCAATACCTCATCTCTTTTTCATGCCATTGATGATCGTCTCTATTCAGAGGCAACATCCGCCTCAGAGGCAAATAGAAGCACTTAGCTCGGCTTATTTCAATACCTGATTGAAATATCTGCTGCTTTGCTTTATTGAGACATCACCACTCTTCAAGATGACCCTGTCGTAAAGTGGTGGGGAAACAAATAGTTTGTGGTCAACTACGTGAGGAGGTGGACGGATTTCACAGAACATTAAGTTGGTGAATACGAAGCAGATTTGTTGAAAGCAGTTTTTTGTTTTCAGGGCGGTCCAGCTTTGTCCCGCGTGTTTTATCTGTGTGGTCGCCTCTTGAATCGGCAAAAGGCAGAAAGTTTGTTTTCATCGGCTCTCTTTTGAGACTAAGCAGCTCTGACATCTCTGCTACCCACAATCCCCTGCGGGAGGAGTTGGCTGTTAGCGATATTTCCCCGGTGACGGCTTGGGCTTTGGCTTTACACCGTGTTACAGCAATTAGATCTCAATTAGCTCAAGAGTAAACACACACAGGGAGAGAGACGGTGTGTGTTGGAGGGAGAGCTGTTAGCAGGTGTAAAGCGGGCCTGTTCTCTCTGGGGTCTTGTTTGAACCTCTGTGTCCCGCGAGCACGTACTGTAGCCCTGCGGGCAGGATTCAATCTGCAGCTGAACACACACACACACACACACACACACACACACACACACACACACACACACACAAGCACAGCGGCAAAGACAACAGAGACGACTAAAACACACAAACCACAAACTGAAACCATGGTGATGCATCATGAGGCGTTCAGGTACTTTGTCTTTGACACAGGTTCAGAGCAAATGTTGGGGATTGTCAGTCCTCCACTTTTTCCTCCTCTTCTTCATTTCGTTTCCTCTCCTTTATTTCTTCCCACTTCGTTCTCCTCTTTTCTTCCTCTACTCTCTTCATGTTTTTGTCGTCTCTACTTCTCTCTTCTCCTGCTCTCCTCTCACCTGTCTCGCCATCTTTCCATCCTCTCGACTCTTTTGTTTGGTCTCCTTTCCTTATTCCTACTTGTTAATCTCCTCTCTTCGTCTCCTTTCTTCTCTCCTACTCCTTTTTCCACTGTACTTTTTTCTCTCTCCTGTCCTTCTTATCCATCTTCCTCTCTTTCCTTCTTTCCTCACGTATCCTTTTCTCTCCTTCGTCATGTCTCCTCCTCGGTTGCTTCCGGTTTCCTCTACTTACCTTCTCTCCTCCCTCTTCTCTGGTCTCTTTTCCTTCTTCCTTTCCTCTCTTCTCCTGCCCGTTTTATCCTCCCCTTCACCCTTCATCATTTTCTCTCCTCTTGTGCTCTTCACTTCTGTTTTTAATCCTTTCATATTCTCTTTTTACGTCATTCCTTACTTATTATATCCTATATTTAACTTGTCTCTTCTCCTTTTTCCCCTCAACTTCTCCCTTTCAATCTGTTCAATCTGCTCAATCTGCTCACTTCTTCTCTTGTATCCTCTCCTCTATGACTTTTCATCCTCTTCTTCTCTTCTTACATAGTCTTCCTCTTACCTGCTTCAATCCTCACATGTTCTCTTTCCTTCTCACCCTCTGGCTGCTCTCCTCTTCTCCTTCCCATCTTTTCCTTCTCTCACCCGGCTTTCGTAACCCTCATCTCCTTTCCTTCTTCTTCTCCTCTTGTCCCCTCTCCCCTTCTCTCCTCTCTTCCTTCCTCTACCTTCTACCTTCCTCTCCTTCTGGCTGGGTCTCTGCTGGGTCGCTGTGCTTGTTGCGGGTGATAATCCGTGTCACGGCGGCTGATTGGGGATTAGGACTAGCAGTTTATTCACGGCAGGGAGAATGATACAGCGCTTAGCGGCACAGGCTCCTGTGGCAGCCGCTCTCTGCTGAATTAGCAACATGTTTGAATGAGATAAAAGAGACAGCTTACCCCACCGCACTCCACCACCTAATCCCTATACAGCTGTGAAATGAGCCGGGCCAGCCGCACCACACCTAGACCCACGCTGGCTGTCTCTCGTCCTCCCTCTCTCTCTCCCACACACACATGCCCACACTGTTTGTACTGTACCTGCTTGCACACACACACACACTAGTAAACTCTAATTCCTCACTAGAAAGCCCTCAGAGAGCACATACCTCCACCGAGGCTGCACAATCCTCTGAATGTGTCATTTTATTAATAATATAAAAAAATATTTTTTATGTTTTTGTATTTTTTTAATCAAAATACACATAGTGATAAACAATAATGTCCACTGGTTGTGATTTCTGCACAATACCTAAATGCTGCATGGGAATTTTAGGGTTCTGCACGAGGACGAATGTGCAAGTTTCAAGCGAGTCATGTTGCTGCAGCGCTGCCTGTAGATTAATTGCCATCCCATTTAAAAGGATCACTCAGGTCTTTTCTTGGTAGAAATTGTATAATGTGTTCATGAGTCATGACAGCCAAGTGTGGGAAAAAAGTGTGAGATAAAATTTGCAAGAATAATTTTTCTTAAAGAGAGAAAAATAGATTATAATGATTTTCTTGAGTTAAAAGAGCTGTATTTAACATTTTCAACATAAATAAAGCAGTAAACACATATTAGCTACCTGAGCATAGAAGGAGGTCACTTTCTCTCTGTGTGTATTGTTATTCCAGCTTCTCTTTGCTTTGTTGACATAGCCGGGCCGGCGTGTTTTTTGTGCATATTTGTGTATACGAGCGTGCCCCACTGCTTCGCTCCGTGGTGATCGCTGGTTACGTCGTTTCAACCCACAGCGTCGTCGTGGAAGCGAAATACCACCTCCGGTTCTCTCTGTTAGCTCTGTGAGGACTTTCATCATTGGCTGCACTGTTAGCGTTGTTAGCGCTGTTAGCGTTGTTAGCTCTGAGCCGCCAGCTCACAGTAGCCATGTAGAGGGCTGTGGAGAGGCAACTGAAACGCTCCCAATATCAGATATTGCACCTTTATGTAATTGAATTTGAGTAATTACAAATGTTTTACTTTGGTAAACATTGACATTACGCTGACCAACAGAAAAAGACTGAACTATAAGTGAACAGAGGAAGCTATCCTATTAGTGGTGTCACACCATCCAGTTTTATATATGATAATATGAAACTCTACCAGAGTGTAAAGTGCTCTATAACAGAGCATGGTCTGCAGCTTAAAGCTGGAGTCGATGATACGAAATATGTTAACGTATTGCCTTGTGCTTGCATTAAAGCTATTATAGCTTGTTTTGTGAGGTTAACTGTTTTGATCAAAATATAAATGTAGCATTTAAATGGCCGCATTGTGGCACAACTGTGTCCCAATCTGCACCAAAACATACTCATGTATTTCTGTTAAACTCTTAACATTCACAAACTTTCATCAGAATGTACATGCATCCTGCTAACTATCAGACAAACAAAAAAAATGGAACCAAAAGCCTAACCTAATATAAAAAATAAAGGCTCTTTTTTTTGTCATTCACACCCAGATATACTTACACTTTTTAATGAATCTCCAGCTCTATTAGTTATAATGGATAACACAGTGACAGCTGCACATTATGGGCAACATTTGGGATCTAGGTTTCAGTTTGCAGTTGCATTTATTTTACACACTACCATTTACATTTTCACACTACCTTTGCAGAAATCTCCAGACAGCTGAAAGTTAAGTTGATTTGTTATTTTCTACATGTGATTAAGCTCTAAAAATAGCCTCCTCCTCCTCCTCAAAACACCACAAATTGAAAACCGCTAGGAGACAAAGTGTGGTCCATTTTGTTAATGGTTTTGGCCAGAGGGGGATTGGCCATCTCCACCAATAAGCCTGGCCGTATATCTCACTTCATTTGGCTGGTGTTGTGTCAGCAAAATAAGGCAGGGAAATAATAATGTGCGGCTATCTACATATGGAGAAGTAATGAAGGAGAGAGGGATGGAGTGGAGGGAGGACAAGTGAGGGGAATGAGCACAAGAGTGGAGAATTACAGCTGATATTAGAACTGTAGGATTTGCAGTCGTCTCTCTTATTCTGTGAGGTGAACAAAGGTGATTCACTTAAAAAAGCAAAGCAAGCAGTTTATTTTTCACTGTCTTATCAGCAAGCAGTGAGACGTCCTGCACTCGCCCTTTTTTAGTTGCACCATCTGTGTGTCTCCATAGTGGTCCATCCATGGGACGCTGGACCCAGCCTGGTCACAGGTTTTTATTTTTACCCCGACGGACGTGTGTGGAGTTGACGCATATCTCGTCATGTAAATAAACCTGGAAGTTATCTGACACAACTTTTGTAACCAGCAGGACTGATATGAGGGGCAGATGTTTTCTCCAGGGTTTGGTTTTCATTTTCTTTGTCACTACGCCTGAAATTTTCATCAGAAAGTGTGAGACGATGTCCTGAATTGAAGGGAAACGTCACGGGAAGCACCTCAACACGAGTCTTACTGCCCCAGGCTGCTTTTAATGAGAGCCATGTAACACAAATCTCATTGATTTGTTCGTGATAAGCACACGGCTTCTCAACACCTTTTAAACCCAAAGAGGAACCAACATATATGTGCCACCAAAAATGAATGTTACTCAAAGAGACAGCAAGCAGAAAAGTTATATTATACGCTCCATATTAATGGCTTAAAATGTGTCTTTATCAGAATAGAGATTGATTACACCTGATACAATAAACCAAACATCACTCCATCACATGTGATCCCAAGATTACATTATGTGTGATTTTCAGATCCTGATACGGACAATAAAACTAAAAGAAACTTTCCACCAAACCAAATTTTGCATTACAATTATTTGTTTTGGATTATATTTTAATATTACAGGGAATCAAGAACAGTTTAAGTCTACACAATTTTTAGAATATTTTCCAATGGAGAACTGAACTGAAAATTGCAATGGAATCTTGTGGCTTTTAAGAGATTATAGTTAAGTTTCACTTTCTGTTCAGTTTCAGTAGTAAATGGTTCTAAATACAGTGCACACTTAGGGGGATATTGATTTTTTATGTGGTCTTTTTTTCAAATGGCTAAAATACAACGGTACATTGCTTTGTTCCCACGCTGGTACTCTGGTCTGTTTCTCTGAACTGGGGGTGTGCCGACCGTCATCTACAGTAGGTTATTCTCTGACTAACTCAAAGTAACTAATTCAACCCCACTTCTAAACACCCAAACTATCCCTATATCAGCAATAACTCTTACATGCATCGTTTAGTAGCGACCACATTTAGATTACACGTGGCACAAATCAATTATCAATTATTATCAATTATCAAGATAGACCCCCAAGCAGGCAAAACAAAATCATCATAAAATCTGAACATAATGTTCCTGATTGAGGTCATGGCCACCATCAGCCAATTGGCATGATTGTCATGTGTATCCAACCCATTCTTATTCCTCACTTGGTAACTATCAACGCTTGGTAAATGCCCCATGACATCAGAGCTCAATGTAGTAGGTACCCTTCTAGCGATAATTCACAACGTGTCGGGATCTGTATCAATAGACGCTCTTTACTAGTGTTCTTTTAAAATAAATTCCCGTCATCACTGGAAGTTTGGTTTCGGCAACAAAACCACTAAGTTGGTGGACATTAACTTCAGGACACGAGAGAGTGACAGACGAGCCACGTGACTCACGTGACTAGCAACTCACGTGACTAGCAACTCACGTGACTACCAACGCACGTGACTAGTGACTAGTGACGCACGTGACTAGTGACTAGCGACGCACGTGACTAGCGTCGCACGTGACTAGTGACTAGCGACGCACGTGACTAGTGACTAGCGACGCACGTGACTAGCGTCGCACGTGACTAGTGACTAGCGACGCACGTGACTAGTGACTAGCGACGCACGTGACTAGCGACTAGCGACGCACGTGACTAGTGACTAGCGACGCATGTGACTAGTGACTAGCGACGCACATGACTAGCGTCGCACGTGACTAGTGACTAGCGACGCACGTGACTAGTGACTAGCGACGAACGTGACTAGCGACTAGCGACGCACGTGACTAGTGACTAGCGTCGCACGTGACTAGCGACGCACGTGACTAGCGACTAGCAACGCACGTGACTAGTGACTAGCGACGCACGTGACTAGTGACTAGCGACGCACGTGACTAGTGACTAGCGACGCACGTAACTAGTGACTAGCGACGCACGTGACTAGTGACTAGCGACGCACGTGACTAGTGATTAGCGACGCACGTGACTAGTGACTAGCGACGCACGTGACTAGCGACGCACGTGACTAGCAACTCACGTTAGTGAATAACATGACTAGCTACACACGTGTCTATGACACATGTGATTAGCGACTCACTTTACTAGCTACGCTCATAACTAGCGACTCACGTGACTAGCTCTTATGTGTGGGGAGGGTTTACATGGGAGTTAGTTGAATGCCTGGTGTGCAGCCGCTAAAGGTGGCCTTCTTGTGCCGATGCCGAGGGCCACTGGCCAACTGTTGGTATTTGACGAGGAGTGAGTGAGAATGTTGGTGTTTTCTGATCCAGATCAAACTGCGGATTGAAAAATATTTCAAGCTTCTTCTGTGATAAGTTCATGCAGTAATGTCCGAGGTATGTTTCCTCAGATTTTGTTTTTGTTCTTGATCTCCGTCTCGAGGCTCAGAGGCCATGTCAGTGTCACCTCCGTGCGCCGCCGCCTCAGAGTCATCTTTGGTTACCAGCGGAAAAGCACTTTTCCCCTGATTGGTTTAGCTGGCGTCTCTTAATATCATATTGATGATAATTTCCCTGTAATGCGCCATTTGCACTAATTGTGATGCAGGGAGTGAGTAATGGCATGTGACTGCAGCCGCTCCCCAGCCACTCCTCAACACTTAATCTCCTGATTGTCCCAGAGACACGAAACGTGACAAGATCTCCATAAACAACATGCTTCCCCCAAACACACGCACACGCACACACACACACACACACACACACGCACACGCACACGCACACGCACACACACACGCTCTGGTCTCCATTACTGACCTCTGTCCTCCCCTACGTCTCTCTCCCTCTAAATGTAGTTTTTTACTTTTTGTTTTTTTTCTCTCTCACTACTACACTCTCACAAGACCCAGTAAAAGACCGGCTTTTTCATTTTTTTTAAAGGGACCTCATTTAAATGAGACAATCAGAACAGGTTGGAATAATACCTGGTCAAAAGTACAGTGGACTCAATAGAGAGAAAACACGCAATTATTCCTCTGCCAAGACAGACGCAAACATGTCTGTGGATCTTTGCAGAGTAGGGTGTTATCCTAAACTCGCAATTGGGAGCTGATGTCCACATGTCTCGAATCCCAACAACAAGCAGATTGGTTGATGTTGGGAGGTGCGATTGAAATGGATTTTTTTTTTTTTTCACATTTTGTGAAAGTAAAAAGAATGCCCAGCAAAATGAAAGGTGTCTATTAAAAACATTCACTCAAACCTTCCAAATTGCTGCCGATGGCCAGGCCGCTTTGGATGAAAGCAGTTCTCTATAAATGCAGCGACTCACGAAAAGCACGTTATTATCCTGCAATGATGTGAACCTAGAGGACCTGTGAAGACCTCTGCCACCTGTGTACGTGACTTTTATTTGTCAACATAAGCTAAATTAGTCTTGATTCAATATCAAATAAGTAACCAGAAATACAGTCTGTCTACTCTTGTAGAGGCACATATAACTAGATATATATGGTAATACCACTTACGTAAATTAAATCATATATTTCGCCATAACAGTTTAACCTTTGAACAATGAATTACCACATGTCTGTACTCCATATGCAAACCATTTACATAAGAGTGCATAATTTAAATGCACTCTTGTTCATACCTTTCATTAAGCTACTAAATCCTCTACCTCAGTGCAGTTTTTGTTCACAGAGGTTTCATTTTGCGCACACACACACTGAACAATCACACATGATAGTGGACCAGCTGATTTACTCCTCTTTATCTGTGGTTTGGGTGTGAAATCGATGTAGGTGGCCCATCTCCAGCCCTGCAGGGGGGAGAACATCAACGGACCTCGAGAGAGTGGGATGCAGTGGGATGGAAATCTGAAGAAATTATGATAGTAATCATGGAAACGTATAATTCTATTGGTCATAGGTAGAATCACAGATAGGAAATTGCCATCTGTCTTTATAAATATACACAAACTGATTTATATCTCTTTGCGAGGAAAATAAATTAGATATTTGAAAGAAGAAGAAAAAAAGGTATTTTCTTGCACTGGATTGTTTTCTCATCCTCCCTTCTCTCTGAGCTGGAAAAGAGGATGAGCTGCTTGTTGGGGGTGTAAAATGGAGAGCAGAGGGTTGTCAGGGACTGTTAACCCCAGGGGAGGTTCAGAGCATCGGACCTGATTCCCAGGCCATCTCATTGTTCCCGGCCCGGCTGTAATTTAGGAGGAAAGCGGCGTCAAAGCGGCCATAAATCCTCCGTGTGCCGAAAGCGTCCCAATCTCAATCTGTCAGCGAGACACTGGTCAGCCGGTAAATACCTATCGCCCGCTCTTCTTCAAGTGATCGCACACATGGGAACATATACACACACACACTCAGTTTTGTTTGTGTGCATGTACGTACGCTTCTAGTTCTACATGACGCTGCTCTTGCTGAGGCGGCAAGTTTTCAAGATGAGTGCTAAATTCACAGATGTGCAAACACACTCACACAGCACACTTAGCATGTGTAGGCTGCCTGAAACAAAGAAAAGAGGATAATAACAGCACGTTACACAGTTTAGATTACAGCAGGTGCTGATTGTTAAACTACATAGTCCTATTAGCGTTCACTGATATACTTAAAGCAGCAACAAAGCAATGTACAAAATAATCAGCTGCATGCAAAAGTTCAAAATAGCATGCAGTTTTGGGGGGATTTTCATACCTTCAGAGGAAAGAGGGCAGGAAGGCTGGACATTGGAAGGAGGAACACCATAAAGAAGAAAGGACAGAAGAAAGGATAAATAGAAAAGAATGAGGAAATAAAAGAAAAATTACTGAAAAATAAGATAGAGAACAAGGGAGAGCAAAATAAGAAAAGAGAGGAGGACAGATGAAAGGAGAGAAGAATAGGAAATTAATAAGTAAAGACAGTAGAAAAAAGGATACAAGAAATATGAAAAGAAGGGGAGAAAGGAAGGGTGAGAAAAGCAAGAAAAGGGAACATAATGAGGAAAGAAGGGAGGACTGAAGGAAAGAAATAAGGAATAATTGGAGGAAAGATTTACAAATCGAAGAACAGAGGCAAAAGGAGGGACGTACAATCTAAAAAAGGAATGGAGAGAAGGAGTAGAGAGAAAGACAAACATTACAAAAATGATAAAAGTAGGAAAGTAAAAAAGTCTCTCAAGCTGAACAAACGGTGAATCTGCAAAACTGCAAACTTTAACGATAAGAAAACCTTCTATAACGTGTCAACGATGTAAATACTCAAGTACAAGTACCGCTTAAAAATTATAATTTACTTTTACTCTGTTGTCCTTTTTTTTTGTTTGTTTTTGTTGTCCATTTTACTTAAAACAAGGTTACTGTGAGACGTCGGCTCCTCATACAGGAAGCTCCACTTATTACCAATCAATCATTCACCTGAAGCCAGTATGCTACCACACACACACACACACACACACACACACACACACACACACACACACACACACACACACACACACACACACACACACACACACACACACACATTTCTTGATGATCTCTGGGTCTTTGTCTTTTTTTTTTTTTACTTAATTAAAAGTCTCTATAGACAGACATAAACAGATAAACACACACGTCCACACAGTCAGCTGTGTATAGAGACATCCTTGTGTCGATCAATAACGCTCATAGATTGTCAATTAAGCTCTGGAAGGGGAATGAATAGGATTTGCATATATATAGAGCAGGGTTTACCCATGCGCTCACAGGACGTCCTAAAACTGCTGCCCTCAGCAGGCTGACCCATCGGAGGAGGAGGGGGGTGAATGGGTGTAGAACAAGAAAACCCGAAATATGGGCGCAGACACCTGAGATATTCAGATGAATTGTCACCCTGGTTGCTACAAATCATTGGGAGTTGATATTACTACCAACACTAATATATAACTACTTAAAAAAATAACAACAACAATAGTAATAATAATAACATTACAAATAATGTATATAACATAAAATGAAGTTAGGTTTAGCGTTGTTCAAACTCACCTAACTTTTATACCTTAATATTCTAGAGGAAAGGAACAGAATATGAATTTGAAGGAAATGTTTATAAAATAATGTACAAGCCATTTAGAATATATTCATTTCATGTAAATCTGCACCCATAATACTACGTCTTGGATTTTATCATAACATGAAACATCACCAAACTTAAATAAATAGTTTGAACAATGTTTATACTGCATGTAACGTGTGTGATCAATCTTTCTAAATTAAAATCAGGGAAGAATCGAGAATTTTAAACATAAACTGTTTTGGCGTCAATTATTGATATCCTCCTGATTTAAAGACATTATTGCAGACAGAAATGTTTTAACCTTTTCTTTCATTGACCAAAGGACAAAGTTCTCAATTGTTATGAATGGTTTGAACACAAACAGCTGCACAAGAGCTTTGCTTCAATAAAAACAACAGTTTGCTGTAAATTGGGAAATATCTGGTCATAAAATAAACACACAAGGCTACAAATTGGAACAGACATTTAATACCAATTTTGGTTTCTTCACAGTTTGTGCTATGTGGACTCAAAATCTCTCCTAAAAAGAGCGATATCAAACCAATAATAATAATAATAATTCCATCTACATACATTTAGCTGTATTTCAAACTGCAGCTTCAATTTTCACTTTGACTCGCTTGCCTGTTTTACTTGTGTGTGCATGTGATCATTCCTCTACCGCTGTGTGCGTGTGTTGTGTGTGCAGTCGTGTGAGTATGTCTTTCTGCGTACCTGAGTCACTGCAGTGGCATCGGGGGCCAATTAACGGGGTGGATTATGTGTCTGAACTCTGTTCCTGAGGGAACTTACACCCGCACCAAACATATCAGCTCATTGTCCCAATCCTGCATGTGAGCTGCCAGCGGTGTGTGTGTGTGTGTGAGTGACAGTTGAGATGTCTCTCATCTACACTACTATATATAGATATACATTATATTACATTTTATTAATACGGCAAGTGACTTACAAAAAGTGCATTACAGCTGAAATAAGTTGATTTATTGACAGACAATGAATGGCAACTAATGTTTTAATCCGTTATTTACCTGAGTCACATGACCAAGTCTCAATGCTCCATTATGTGGGGAATTTGCTGTTTGTCTTGTTCTTTGTGAAGGGTAAATTTAATATGTTAGCGATTTGAATAAGATGATTGAATCAGCCCGAAAGTGAATTTAAACATTCCACAGGAATGAACACATTTGCATATCCCAAACAAAAAAGTTTGAGTGTGTTCACTGCTACGCTACAGTACTAGTGCATATTTATATTGATTCAACACTTTTGGCGACAGTCAGTGTATTTCGGTATTGCAATAGAAATGAACAAAGAGCAGTCAGCTAGAATTGTGTGTTTTTATAAATAAATGTTGTTCAGTGGCTGTACACACACAGGACAAGCAGTGAGGGCTTTAGGATCTGTGTGTGTGTGTGTGTGTGTGTGTGTGTGTGTGTGTGTGAGCCAGTCAATGGGGACATGAAGCGTTAGCTCGAGCACCAGCGTGTCCAATGGGATTGATCGATTTGTTGTTGATTGCCATAGCGACTCCCAGAGAGTGTGTTTAATATCTCTATTCTTCGGCAGGTGTTCACACTTGGACCGCTGAGCAGGTTTTAGTTACAGCACGACATGCAGGGTTTGTCCCCTTTTTTTCTCTCCATTTATTTTGGCCCGCAAACAAAACAAAACAAAATCAGTCGACTGTCCTCTGACGGGACGAGCGCAGGCCCCTCCCTCCCCGTGAGGCTGACGTGGTGTCAGTGTTGGTGTGATGTTGTGCGGATGTTATCGCTCTCTGGCAGCATCAAGCTAATATTGTCGCCCCGTTAGGAGGTCCTGCTACGCTAAATCTGTGCCGAGCGAGTTGAGGGGATCAGACTCCCGGTGTCGGGGGTTAATATATGTGTCTGGGAGACGGCCTTCATCCCACACCTCCCCCAGAACCTCCCTCATTCTGTCCATCTCTCCCCCCTCCAGGCACACCCCTCACTCTCTATCCAATCTGTTTCCTTTTGTCAACGGCCCTGGCCTGTGATGTAGGGAGGCTCGGTTCACCAGGACACACACACACACACACACACACACACACACACACACACACACACACCATGGTGCATTAGACTGGTGATTTCCCCTCCTTCATGCCTATGCTATGGCCTTATTTATCATAATTTATCATTTTACCATACCCACTCCCCTCGCTATTCACATGGGCATTATCATATTGTGTTGTGGCTGCAGGGTATATAGAGCACAGAGGGCTGGTGTAAGAGTGTGCACAGTGTAACTGAATTAGAGTTCATCCCTTTAAATACCCTCCTCAAACAGCTCCTAACGGCTATACAACAGGATGTTTTGTCAGGGAAATAAGGATATGAAACGCATAAGAGTAAAGATGTATGGTATTTATGATCCTATATCATGCTGGTCCTCGATTAGTTGAGCTTCAGACATGCAGACAGTCCACCATAGGGGAGGAAGAGTGCAATATCTAGGTTCATATTTGTATATGATATTGTGGAGAAAAAAGTTGAGATTATTGATTAATCAATAATTAAAAAATATAATTTCTGTATTTATTACTGCCTATTTGCCTAGCCATGATCATCAAATGATGCTACTTTGAATACATTTTCTTTTAATATTCCGGGCGGTCCTTCTGCGTGGAGTCTGCACGTTCTCCCCGTGGCAGCGTGGGTTCCCTTCAGGTTCTCCGGCTTCCTCCCACAGTCCGGTTGTCTGTCTCTATATGTGCCCGGAGATTAACTGGTGACCTGTCCAGGTGAACCCTGCCTTCGCCCAATGTCAGCCGGGATCGGCTCCAGCTCCCCGCGACCCTGAATAGGATAAGCGGTTCAGATAATGGAATGGAATGGAACATGCTGGATGCTGAAAGAGTTCCACCTGGACCCTTAAAGCTTACATTGTTCCTTTGATTGTATTATTATACGGGGAAGTCGAGGAGATGCCTGTGAAACACAAGCATACAGCATATGTGTGCTGAGATAACCTCAAAAAATGAGCAAAAAAATTATTCTAAAAGCTGACGACAGGCCCGTCACTCCAGAACTTTTCATGGGTAAAATTTGGCAGCAAAATCATTTCATAAAAGTATTTGTTTGTGTTGGCTAAATAAATCAGACCAATATTTCATGCTTTTTGGTCAACTTTGAAACAAAACCTGTGGCACCAACATGTTGACAGCGCTGACCTTTTGAGGGAACGGAGAGGCCAGAGAGTCCAAAAGAGGAGAAGCTAGCATATTCCTTTTATTTAACCTCAGTTTGTTTATGACCTGCTCCATGAAAAAGAAACAGTTATAAGTCCATGGTACAAATATGTCTTCTGAATAAACTGTGTGGAATCTAATTTCCTGTATAGTTTGCTCGCCGAGCTACTGGCCCTTTTCATGGCAGACGTCAGTAACATAAATGATGGCTGCGTTCCATTTAGGTGAGCCAGATCCAGGCCTCTGGGTCACTGACATGGCTTACTGGGACTCCTAGAGCTGAGCCATATATAATGTTCATATTTACACCTGTGCGCTCCCTGCTTCGAGTCAAAATGTCTGCCGTGAAAAGGGTTTATTGTGACTGACAAGCGGTTTCTTCACTGGAAAGTGCTCACTCCGTCAACAGGCTTCTACTGTATACAC
The DNA here is from genome assembly GCF_910589615.1 of Taurulus bubalis. NCBI lineage: Eukaryota > Metazoa > Chordata > Actinopteri > Perciformes > Cottidae > Taurulus > Taurulus bubalis. Next base: position 8,257,700 of record NC_136595.1, read on the forward strand.
AAGAAGTGCACATTATCATTACACGAGGATAAGTGAATGCATTTCGCCGTGTCACTTTCTGTTGTCTGCCGATCTTGATGCAGCAGAGTTGGGACAGTTTTGATGATCACCTTGTGTCTTTGTAGGCCATTTGTATTAAATGTGAATATGAAAAGATACCATGGAATCCATTAATGATCGGCATACTGTTGAGGTAAAGAAAAGCTGTGCTCTTTTGAAGCTCAGGATCACGTCCTTGTCGCTGCTAAATTAACCTCCACTCCAAAAGAAACGAGGCCATTTGAAGCGTTAAAGGACGGCTAATAAGAGCTTTGAAAAGAATAAACTCTTCTGAATAAATTATTGTCATCCGTTATGCCGACAAAGAGGAATAATGTAGATTTAATGATTATCTCAGCCTCAGTAAAAAGATACGGATGCACTGAGCAGATTAAATCCCCATCCAACAGACCACACACACACACACACACACACACACACACACACACACACACACACACACACACACACACACACACACACACACACACTCACCCTCAGTATTACTTTGCTCTCTAGATCCTAATGAGAAGAGAAAAACCTAATTTGATCCATCTCAGTCCTTCACTCAGCCTCCCTGCCCCTCCCTCCCCCCTCCTCGGCTGGTCATGGGCTATTCCCGCTGCTCTGATTATTGTTAATCTCATCATATGTCTCTTTCCGCTCAATAAACCCCCCCTCCTCCGTCCGTGCTCCCCATTTTCACTCAAATCAAATTGTTACCGAACATAACCTGCCTGAGCCCCGGCGCGCCGCTGCAGTAATGCAGTTTGTCATAATTAAGTGCCGAGCCTAATTAATTAAATGGTCAGAGGGCTAATCAGTGCATTCTGCGGGCCGCACTGCTGCATGATGGGAAAGAAGTAAGGATGAATAGAGATTGAGTGACAGATTTCACTATTGACGGTTAAGGCTGAACAGGAATGACAAAGTGAATTGTGGAGCCATCTTGGTGCATCTTCAAAGTTTAGGGCTCCAAGCACACACGCGCGGACACACACACATACACACACACACACACACACACACACACACACACACACACACACACACACACACACACACACACACACACATACACACATACAGACACAGTTGTGTTTTCATGTTTTCTTTTGGAGTCAGTACATTGACTATATTACTTTTGACTTCACCCTCAAGTGTAATAACTTACGTCGTGGGTACATGCATTTTGTCCCCATAAGGAAGGACGAGTCCCCACAATGTGACAGCGTAATCAAATTTATGTCCCCACAAGAGATGTAAAACACGCCCGCACACACGCTTATTCACATACATACATATATGCATTTAAATATATATGCAAACATGTGCCCATACACAAATAAACGCAATGCAAAATGCCCATGCACACACACACACACACACACACACACACACACACACACACACACACACACACACACACACACACACACACACACACACACAGAAACACACAAACAAACACACAGCTCCTTTCCAATCCAACCATCACATTATAGTTTTCATTGAATTGCTTGAATACACAGTGCTTATTGATTGAGTAAATGTGCTAATGAAAGTGATGCACAAAGACAGTTCATTAAAGTTGGGCTTGATTAAAAGAGAGAGAACCCAACGGTTTCCCCCAACACACACACATACACACACACACATGCACACACCTTCGGTTCACTGGTCTCGCTGCATTTTTTAATCTCTGGACTTTTACAGAGGTTTACCGTTGCTTTGGTTAAGTTTTCAGCTCAGAGGACAAAACTCTTAATGCAAATGTCCAGATTCATTATTCTGAATCCTGAACATTACAGCGTGCAGAGAAGATAAAGAACTTGGTCAAGTGGGACGTAGTGCAAAAGGTTTCAGCCTGGGAACTCACATGTGCTCCATGTAAATAATTTAAAACGGTTCAAAGAAAAGTATGAAATTTGGGTGAACTTTTTAAATAAGAACGACTTTCTAACAAAATCAAATACAGCAGTGTGAGAATATTACTGTTCATCTGTATCTGTAGTATGCTTCGAGTAACATATTCCCATGTAATGCTCTGTTTATGACTTCATAAAAAATCATGTTATTATATGTCTTGTGCATCACTCTGGTTCCAATGCTGTTTATCAGAACAACTTAATGTTGTAATAATGAAGCCGACAGTAGTTCCAGCAAATGTTATGCACATTAAAACTGTTCTGAGAGCTGAGCCAAACGATTTTATGACATCAGTGGTTATGTTTATGGCATCAAAAGCCCCAAATAACAATTCATTTTCATTGTTTCCTGTCAGACTAAGAGTTTATCAGATGAGAGATTAGATGTCAGTCTACATTCTGCATGTCTTTAAAGAAAAAAGCCCTCTGCCCTCTCCTCACTGAGGGCATTGTGAGAGCAGTAAGTGCTTGACCACGGAGGGGAAGTTGGCTCGGAGAATAGGAAGTGCTTGCCACAGCAAGTCAGGGACTAAAAACTTCGCTAAGTTTCTCTCTATCCATCCTTCCTGCCTTCGTCTCTCTCTCTCTCTCTCTCTCTCTCTCTCTCTCTCTCTCTCTCTCACCCTCACTCTCTTATTTCTTCCCTTGAAATTTCTCTTAGGAGATTATCCGCAGGTAAGCTTGTTACCTCTGCCGGCCTGCGTCAGCAGCTCTTCCCCCTGCACTGACCACTGAGCGATGAGGCGGGATGGGGATGGAGGGGAGAGTGGCGAGGGTGGGTCAACGATCCGGGGCGGGGGGGGTAGGAGGAAGCGGCGGTGAGGCGGCGAGCGGCAGGGGGGCGTGGGGAGGGCTGTGTTGGCGTGAGGGCCTCGCCAGTAGCCACTAACACAGCGTGACGACATCATAAGACTGAGCAAATGACTCCGCTGCCTCTCCGGGGGTGGGGGGGCTGGGAAGGACGGGGGGGAGGGAGACACAAAGCCTCCCCCCAACCCCAACGACACACACAACTACACCCATCCTCACACACAGTCCAGCTGTGGTGACCAGGTAGTCAGACACGCTGGAAATGGGACTAAATTGATTGCATACACTCACTTACAAAGCACATTAATGGAGAAAAAAGGATATTACCAGACTTCAGCTAAGCCATATTGACTCTCTCACTCTATCTGTGTGTGTGTGTGTGTGTGTGTGTGTGTGTGTGTGTGTGTCCACTTCTCAGCAAACCATATCCCTATTTTATGTTTTATTAAGCAGCTTGTTCAACCTGTTTTTTTCCAGGAGGTTCAGACTTTAGATACCTGGATTATTTTTTGCACCAGATGGAGAGATCCGTAATACGTTTTTTTGCTTCACACGTGTGTAGTAACAACCTCACATGTAGGTGTGTTTGTAAGTGGCGTCTTGAGATTCACAAGACATTTTAAGTGAAGACATTTTGTCTGTTTGCAGGTTCAGATTTAGTTTTTGGGTAAAGGTATATCTGGGTGTGTTTGTTTGAGTGTGAACAATGTGAGGACATTTTTTAGGAACATTTTGGAGAAGAAACATTTAGGCAGGGAGGAAGTCTTTGGAAAGTGAAGACGTTTTTTTAAAAGTAAGTTGGGACAATGAGTACACCTGTCACTTTTGAAAGTGTTCAAGATAATTTAGGAGACACGGTTTTATTCAGAAAGTGAACGTTTTATCCGCCCCTCACTTTTTTTTTCGTCTTGTTTTTACGGTTAAAGGAGTATTCCACAGATGTAGGATTCCCCTTTAAAACATTGTTTGAAAGTGTCATTTTTTTACTCCAAGTATTCTTCTTCCTTGTTAAAACCTGCGGCCTACATTACCCACAATACAACGTGACAGCTGCTGGTTCCGTCAGAGTTGTGTGAGCGTGATGCTCGGAGCAGCTAATGTTGCTTTGAGTTGCTAGCCTCGGGCGGAGAAGAGGAGTGGGCTGCAGAGGATTTTCAAACAATATTTTCAAACTTGTATAGTCTTCAGCCCCGACCGGCATAGACTCAAATGACATCACTTGAGGCAATTTAGCAGACTTCATACAATAAGCTTTATAAACCGATTACTTCTTTCCCCACATCAACAGACTCTGTAAACAGACTTTGACGTGACGTGTTAAGGTCACATTTAGTGTTTAGGTAAAGGTGAGCTATGGGCCGGTCCTCACAAGTAGTACAGTATGAGCATCAGTGTGTGTGTGTGTGTGTGTGTGTGTGTGTGTGTGTGTGTGTGTGTGTGCAGTGGGAGGCTTACTGAATCCTTCTCAAACAGGGTTCCCCCCTTCTTGCAGGCTTTGGAGCTTGGGTGGAGGGATTGGAGGTGCTCTTCGGAAGAGTGGAGAGATAAACGGGAGAAGTGAGGGGGATGAAAGGGATGTATTCCTCTAGGCATGGAGGGGAAATCTCCTTGAATCTTCCCTTGTTAGAGGACAGGAGAGAGGGATCATTACAGTCACTCTCCTCTCTGTCTGAGCCTCCTCTCCAGCGCAGTTGGAAAAACTCTTCAGCTCCCTCTTTTCTCTCCTCACCTTCTCTCCCATCTGATTTCACTTTTGTCTTTGCTCCTCTGTCTCGTTCCAAATATATATATTTTTCAAGCCAACAGCCCAGGTGTTTGACGTGAGAACCAACCACACAGGGAAGGAAAGAAAAGACGGAAAATATAGCATTTCAATTCTCAGAAGTTTTAATTAATAAGTCAGTTTTCCTTTTGTGTCATGAGGACTCCCAGAGGAGCGAGAGGGAGCAAAGACAGTGGAGGAGAGAGAGAGAGAGAGAGGAGGTGTGTAGCAACACAATGCTAGGAAGGAGGTACATGTCTAGGAGGAGGTACAGGTAAAGGTGGGATCAGGGCCACAAGGGAGCCCCAGGGCCAACTGGGTATCAACTACCTGTCATGAATTAATCAATCTCCAACGTGAATTCATTCGCAGTTACAGCTCCTGCATCTTCACAGTTTCATATATTAATTAATGAAAAAAGGTGAGACAGAGTTATGCTCCAAAATAAACTCCACAGCTGGAGAGGATCAACCAGGCGATTCATTCCTTTGTTTCATCTCACACAGAGAACTTCCTAATCTTTGGAAATAACAAGATTTCACTTTCTTTGGGTGCATGTGGTCACATTGAGTTTTTTTGGGGACAAAGTATACAAATGGTAATTCTATAGCTTTATTTAATATTAGTTATTAGTCAATTAGGAGATTTGTATTCTGTCATCCCCTTCTTTTTATATCAAGCACCATTTTGACAGCATTATTTCAGCATCAGTCAATTTTGTATATCTCTCTCTCTATACTGTTTATATAGTGTACTATTGCGTATAGTTTGTTACCTGTGTTGTGTGTGTGACTGTTTTCTACGTGCTTGATTTAACTTATGTAGCTACAATCAACTAAACTGATCGTGACGCAGAAGGGAAAAAACACTCTGCATGGTCATATTTAATGTAAGCTAGGCATCTGGTTGTGGGCCTCATTGTTGGCTGTCGGTACGTGTTCTTACCACCAGTAACCACAGGCGTTGCCAAATAAACCAAGAATAAAATACTATGGATTATTACTTTAAAGGATTATGATTATTTACTTTCTTGCCAAGAGTTAGATCAATACCGCGGTCATGTCCGTAAGTTATAATGCATACAGAAATACAAATGTTACAACCTGGACTAAAAACAGTTTTGGTCTCTGAAGCTTATTTTTCCTTTTGTATATACAGGGGGTGATTTTAAAATATATAATTTACACATTTACATTATGTTAAGGCTTAAAGTTAGAAATAATTAAGGGAATGGCCTTTTTAAGTGACAAGCGTCGCAGGTCGCAGGTTGCTAGCCGCTAAGTGCCTCCTCTACAATCTAAAGTCCCCCTTTGCAGAGAATGACGTCGCTCTCCCTCTGTGTGTGTTGTACTACGGGCTTCTTTCTGCTTTGTTTACATATCCGTGTACGCCTTTTAGTGCATGTTAGTGCACGTTAGTGCTCGTGAGCGCGTCCCACCAGTTAGCTCATGGCCGCCGCTCTGCACTGGGATCCGTTTCCGTTTTTTGCACTGTTGGCGCTGGTAGCCACGTTAGCTTCTAGCCGCCAGCTCTGTTGGCGCCATGTTGAGAGCCGCATTGAGATAATAGCTTTTCTCTGAATGTCATATTGAGAAGCTTTAAGTCCAATTTAACTGAACAACACTCAAATAAAATCCAACATACGCAAACTGTCAATTATCTGCATCGATTGCACTAAGAGACATCAAACATGCATGAGTACGGTAAAGTAAAGCTTTGCAAGGCAATTGGTGTGAAGTTGCATCAGGCTGTCACCGCATTTCCATGTCTCTGCAGTAGAGATTGTGAAAACTTCAAATAAGGAGACCGAACATCACAAAAACTATTAAAATAACACCCGACAAGAACAACATTTCCTTTCCCTCCACCGATCACGGCCATGGCCGAACCTATTCCCTGCCTGCCTTGTTTTTTGCTGACCACTGTGAATAGATTAATGAGCGTGAGATCTTAGCAATGTTAATTAATTTGATGATGTGTACGTCGGGGAGGGGTCTATGCTTAGGTGGAGTGGGATGTGGGCGTGTGGGGGCCGGGGTTTTATTGAGGCGGGGGGCATTCTGCAGAAGATGAATAGGTCCTCCGGCTTGAGCCGCTGGCAAGCTGGCTGTGCCTGGTCTTAATATATAGCACGAGCTGCCACATAGTCAATGCGCTTTTAATTCACCTCTTACTACACACACACACACACACACAGACAGTCCCGTATGCACGTGAACACACACACACACACACACCGGGTGTTTATTACCCCTTTAACTAATGGAAATCTAATCATTACTCCACCTGCTTGTTCACACACACACACATCTCTGTGGTTTATCCTCATTGATATCGCCTGGTGTATTAATACAGGGCCACAGGGGGGTGTTTATATGCTTATGAAGCCACAGGCCAAAGCCAGACTAATTGTATTAACCAACCCAAAGAGCAGCTCATGGTTCTGACCCCGAGCTGTTTATGACCCGCAGATCAATCGACCTCCTCACCCAGTTTTCTCTGATTTTCTCCTCCGGCTCCCTCCAGTCCATCGCTTTTCTCCAGTATGTTTTGGTGTGGCTAAATCATCCCTGCAGCCCGCTGTCTAATTACCTTCATCGTTAAGATACTGTATATGATTGAGCCCTGACCGTAAAAACACAGCAGTAAGATGGAGAGGAGCAAACAAACATGAGCTTTACTGCTCCGGCCTGGCGATGCTGATATGGGACAGCAGTTATGGCCATTTGGTGTCTATTCCTCTGACATTTTCATTTCATATTTAATTGCACACTGGTGATTATGGCACTTATGGCTTTATTTTGCATTTATCTAATGGTTCTCTGGTGGCGTCGCGGTGACACCTTTATTTTATTTGCTGCTCAATCAGGCTGAATTTACTGTCACTTTGCAGCTTTCTATTATGCACTGAATATCTGCTAAAGGACTGAATGAATGGTATGAAGGCTCGGTGGCTGCTTCCAGGTCAGTGTGTATGTGGCTGTGTGTCAGTGCAGTCCAATGTGGGTTTATTTGGGGTGCAAATAAATTATTTCTATGTTTTCTGGTCTCCGTTCGTCTTCACTTCTTTTCTTCCTTCTTTTCTTGATTTATTCTTTCTGTCCTACTCTTTGGTTTTCATTATTTCCTCATTACTTTCCATTTTACTTCCTTCCATTCTGCTGTCTGTCTTCTTTAATCTATTTCCTTAGATTATTTTTCTTCTTTCCATTGGTTCCATTTCTTCTGTCACTCTTCACTTCTTGTGTCCTTCCTTCTCTTGTTAATTTCCTTCTGTTGTTTGTTTGTTTAGATCTTTCCCTATTACTTCCCTTCTTTCCTGTCTTCTGTCCATTTTACTTAACTTCCTTTTCTTGTTTTACTGGCTTAAAAAAAAAAATCCTTCTTTGCAAATTGCTAAAGTTAATGATTGGAGTTACCAACATATATAGCCTACCATATCTCACCAATAATATAATTGCTTCTTTATGTTTGGCATGTGGTTTTCTTCTAATGTGACTTTCCGAGTCACCTGTGCTGCACCATATGTCTCAACACGTCCCAGCACCAGCGAGGAAACCGGCAGGTGTTTCCTCCAACAGCCTCTGACAGCCCTGTCACCATGGAGACGGCCCAGTCTCCACAAACTCTGCGTCACCGCGGGGATGGGGCGACGCGGGGCCGGGACGGCGCTTGTCACAACGGCCCAGCGTCCCGAACCAGCCGCTCTCGCAGTCAGAGCTCATCGCGCGGCGGCGTCTCCGGCAGTCAGCGGCAGTCTGCGAGAACAGACAGGTGGAGGAGGAGAAGAGGGAGATGAGAGGAAAGAAGAGAGGACAGGTGGGGAGGGGGGGGGGGGGGGGGGGGGGTGGAGGAGCTGGGAGATGAAGGAGACGGAGGGCCTCTTGTTTACTGAAAGGAGCCATTAAAATATTTCTCTTTGTCTCTTTATTGGCATTTTGTTATGATCTGGTAACGCCGGTGTTCATCATTCACCTTATTTGTGTAGAAAGGATCTATTGTGCCTCACGGGGCGAAGCTGCGATCACATTAGCTTCTCGCTGCTGTCCTGTCGGGGAAGAAGCGCGCGCTGCGACAGCTTCTGCTGTTTTATTAATAACAACTCATGGCTTTAAAGCGCAATCACCCCGTCTATAGGATGGGCCATTAGCCTTTTGTTTCACGCCTCTTTCTTCTTCACTCCATCTTTGTGAGAGGGGAGGTAAACAAAGTCTTCTGACTGGAGCCCGTGGAGAGAGAGGAAGCCGAGAGGGTGTCAGGGTGACAGCTGTTTGGATCAGGGAGAACTCTGTGTTTACGGAATACGACAATACATACAATACTTTTTCTTATTGTCAAAAAAACCCGCGAGAAAATCAATACTTTCTGACTTCCTGTCTGCGGCTCTCAGCCTCGTGCCAATGGTTTCTACTGACGACCGAATCCTTTAAATATCCACCATGTGTCATTTTGGGCTACATGTGACATATCAAATCCATTCCCAGTTGTACAGCTTTTGTAATTATTGTGAATTGGAAAAAAAAGTATTTGGGCAATGTGGTTGTATAATCCTTCAATAGCAAGAGTGGCCACAACGCCAAATTTGCTTCACATCCCAGTGCTGTTCTGGTGGCTTATCGGCGATAATATTGGCTTATTGGGAAGAATAAAAACTACGGTGCCCACGGACATCTTAATGAAGATATAGTGCTCAGTTTTATTGGGACAACAATGGAGGGGTATGTCAGGTGTTGACACAAAGACAATACTTGTTCGTAGACACATCCATAGTTACTTTTGACCAGAAGACATATAAACATCCCGAGTTATGTCCTTTAAGTACATTTTATCAGAAAAATACTTTTGATACTTAAGTTCAGAAAATATCAAATACTTTTACTCAAGTAGTATTTTAATAGGTGACTTTTACTTTTACTGGAGTAATTTTCCAGTAAGGTATCTTTACTTTTCCTCAAGTACGACTTTTGGGTACTTTATGCACCACTGTACACTACATGTATTATAGTTGTTTTTGGAGAGGATGTCGGAGCTTCAGAGGCTGGAGGATTTTATTCCTGAGATAAAGAGGACAACGCCAATAAAAGGGATCCATTTGAGATGGGTAAGTGTATTTATACAATACAATATAATACAATAGACGTAGCCATATTTATCTCATTCAATGTAACATATGTGTCATTTAGGTACTTTAACGCTGTACTTCAAGCACAGTACTTGAGTAAAAGTGCGTTGTGCGTCACAGAGCCTGAACCCTGCAGCTGCTCCTGCAGGCGGACACTTCCTGTGACCCGGTGGTGTCTTCACTCTGCAGTGCAGGGAGGGAGGCCCGACTGCACGAAGGGAGTCGAATTTAAAAGAAGCCCCTCATTTGATCCATAATTGATCGCCTTCATATGAGATGGCTGGTGAGTAGAAAACAGAGGGAGTCTGATCTCGATAACAAGCGCACCACCCCGCGTCGTGACGGCTGTACGTGACCGCAGGTTGGAGAGAGGCGAGCGATGAGAATGCCTCGCTTCCATCTCTTGATGTTTTTCCCCTCTTTTCTCTTTTAATGAGTGTCAGAATGCAGGTTTTTTTTTGTAAAGGAAGAGGGGAGGGAGGGGATGGGAGATGTGTGTGTGTGTATGTGTGTGTGTGTGTTGGGGGGGAGAAAAACAAAACAACATGAAAGCAGAAAAAGACCAAAAGAACAAGCATTTCCGGTAAAGTGCTTACGGAGCGTTTATAGCAAGTTCCTCAGACGCGCGGTGGAGCGCTGATGTAGGGCACGAGCCCACAAGTCGTGGGGGGTTTATCTCATTGATTAGAGGCACACAGCAGAAACAGAGAGGGAAACACAGGTGAGCCTGGGCACAATACACTGTCACATGGTGTACAATCAATTATATAATAGTATATAAGTATCTTATTTGCTTCTGAACGGTGGCCTGTCGAGGCTTAAAGGACATAACTCGGGATGTTTATATGTCTTCTGGTCAAAAGTAACTATGGATGTGTCTACGGACAAGTATTGTCTAAAGTACCTAAATGACACATATGTAACATTGAATGAGATAAACATGGCTACGTCTATTGTTTTTTCGCCTCTGCCCTCTCCTCCTTTTCTCTTTCTATCCACCCTTTTTTCTTTTACATCCTTACACACTTTTAACTTGTCTCATATTTTATTTCCTGCATTCTTTCCTTCCCTTCATACTGCTTTTCTTCTTTCTCGCCTCGTTTTGTTTATGTATTTATTTCCTAACACGTCTTTCTTGTTTATTTCTTCAATCATTTCCTCAATCACTTCCATATCTTTTCAGCAGTTACCTTGTTTTCACACTACCGCTCTTTATGTGCTTCTTCCCTTTTTTCTGTTTCCATCTGTCCTTACCTCCGAACATATTTTTCTTCCTTCTCCTTTTTCCATTTTCTACTATCCTTCCTCCAGTTGCCTCACACATTCCTTATTCATTTCCTTCCTTCATTATTTTTGTCTCTCTCATTCTGTCTTTTTATCCTTGCTTACTTATTTCCCTCTACTTTCCTTTTTCTGTCTCTCATTTCCTCTTTCCTTCCTTTCTTTTACCTTCTTCTGGCCTTACACCTGTTCCTAATTACTTTCCTCTGATGCTTCCTCTATGTCTTATAACCATCGTTGTTTTCTCGCTCTCTAGTTACTTATCTTTTTTTCCATTGTCGCTTCCTCTTATTCCCATGTTGCTATTGTGTCTGCCTTTTGCGTCCATCCATCCTCTTGTTCTTACATATTTTCTTTTCTGCCATTTTCCCTTCTTGTCCACTGTTCATGCACTAGTCCAACATTGTGCAGTGGATTCAAGTTTACTTTTCCTTAAAAAGTAATAGGTGGGAATTTGGGACTGTGCACTATGGCTCTAACTGTGTGTGTGTGTGTGTGTGTGTGTGTGTGTGTGTGTGTGTGTGTGTGTGTGTCACTTATCTCCCTCTCAGCTCTCCAGCTGTTTCAGTAAAACAGAAGATAACACTATAACGTCATACCTCCCCCTTCCGTCTCTACCTCCCTCCTCCTCTTATCCCCTCCATCACTCTCATTCATAATTTATCCGGAGGCTGACTTTTTGCCGACACAATCCCACCGTAGCGCTGCAAACACTCTCTCCAGTTTCACTCGGGCTGCGTGCTGCGTGGCCACTTCCTCCTGCAACAGGAAGCAGGTGTCGATAAGTACAGGAAGTGAAAACTGGCACCAGCCTCAGGTGAGTCTGTCCTCTTAGGTGTTAGATATCCCTTACCAACTATCCCTCTGACACACACACACACACATACACACACACACACACACACACACACACACACACACACACACACACACACACACACACACACACACACACACACTCCTGCTGCATGTAAACACTGCTGTATATGTAATCATGCTCAGGAATATATAATATTACATTATATATGTATATCACCTGAGCAGTCTATATTTTTACATCTTTTAGAATGAATGAATTCCCTTTTTTATTCCAGCCAGAACTCCAACTTACTTGTTCTTAATGTTTGAGTGAAGAATAAAAAACTTCCTTGAGAAAACAAGTTTATATGGACTTTTTCGTCCTGTTACCAATACACTTTTATGTTTGTTTTCTTGTTGAAGTTTGCATGTCATACATAATGAGAAATAACATGAACGCATTTTGTTATAACAGCGAGGACATTTCGCTATAATGACCTTTTTTCCATTGTAATGAAATGTTTTATGTTCCACATATTTGATGTTAATGTTAAATGTTTTGCATTTGTTCATAGTTAACTGTGTTTCTGTCAATCATTTTGATCATCTGTGTTAAAGAATATTGCAGCTTTAAAATACAACATATTTAAAACTATAACTGCAAAGACTATCACAAGAATTGGATATTAGTATGTGTGCAAACCTAAAGTCATGTGTTCTGTATTGACAGAGACACAATAGGCAGCAGAGGAGGCCTGCAGTGACACACAGGTGAGAGTGTCCTCCGCGGTGTTAAATATCCCTTACCTGTGGGCTTCACTGGGGCTGCAGTACACAAATCAATTGTTTCTTCTAACAGGTGGAAGAGGTCTCTGTTAACCCCGGTGTCAAACTGTGAAGCAAGGAGGCTGAAGAGCAAATAAGACAATCTATATATTTCTTTTAATATATTTTAGTCCACTAAAAACATATTCTGTAGTGCCGATCACTTTCTAGGGCAGGTTGAGTCTGGGTGTGCATATGTTTAATGCATTTTTTTTTTAAATCATTCATAGCATCTAGCAAACCAACTATAAACACTTACAGCAGCCTGAAAAACACCTTTTACAAAAGGTAGTGCAACTTTTTTTTGTGTGCTTCTCAGTGGATTATTGGATTTTTTATTTAATATTATTTTCGTTTTTAAATAATGACCATAGCTTGTCCTCTTTTGAGAACAATGAAATGTTCTTTCTTCCATGTGATTAATTATCTATTGCAGATTGCATCTCCTCTCTGGGTAACAACAGTGAGCAGAAATCAATTATTTTAAAACCTTCATTTGATGGTGTTTGGAAGCGGTTTGTTGTCTTTTCTTATCTAATCATGATTACATCAGGTTAGAAGTTACTTTAGTAATGTGCATAAATGTAGTAAATTAATATTAGTATTGTCATCTGCACTGAATACATCCTGTCATTGGTGAATGTGTTGTTGTAGAGAATATAGAAAAGAAGGCTCACAGATATACTGTATATATATATAAAAATAAAGATTATATTTATCATTCCATTTGCCTCCATTTAGTGGTAACCTCACTGATAAAATCCATAGTGCTTCAGACAGTCTGTCACTGTTGGTTTCTATGATGCTTATTTTAATAACACTAAACATTGAGTGAAAAGTATTTTTGTGTTCAGTATCTGAGATTCTGTTAAATTCTGCTGCTTATTTTTCAATTTGACCTGTTTTCAATTGAAGTGAAAGGTGATCTGAGAGGTGTAAAGGTGGGTCAACAAATATATAAAATAAATTAAAACAGCACTCCATTAATATGGTAGTTTACTGATTGTCTTTTGGGCACATCGCTTCATCAAGTAATTCATAGTTATGATAACCTCAATTTAGTTTTCCTATTTAGCGTCAGGTCGGCCATTGAGTGAGCCAGGAGAGTTCTGACCAATAGAGAGGAGACGGCCACAAACAAACCACCTGTTCCTTCATTGATTGTGTTCAGTCATGGAGACTAAATCAGATCATTTTGCGATTCTTTTGGTGAAAATATGATCGTTTGAAACATGCAAAGCTTATAGACCGGCAGAAATGAAGTGAATAATGCTGCACTGCTTTGAGAAGCTCGTCATGCATGCTATTTATTTATGTTTCCACTCCGTTCCATGTTCACTGTCAAACCGCTTCTTTTTACAGCCATTTATCGAGTCTACATGGTGTGAGTGTTTCTTTTGCTCACCCCACAGACACACTTCCAAAACAGAGAGATGTTTTGTAGTCTACAGTAGTCACAGCTCCTTGACAGAAACATTGAGCTCAGACACAGAGTCTTGACTTTGACATTCGCCCTGCCGCAGTCAGAGCAGGATGGTTTCATTCTCAACAGTCGATTGGACACCGACTCCCCGTTTCTCCTTGACCTCCCCAACACTCTGGCTGGGAAAATGTGTGTGTAGGTGTGTGTGTGTGTCTGTGTGTGACAGTCGATCCATGTTAAGTTTAAATCAGACAAGATGGATTTTTGTATTATGTGATATTCCTCTGTGGCTGCAGCCCCTCCTGAGGGAGAGGAGACTGTGAACACAGGGCCGGATCCCTGAGAGGGTTGTTAGTGCGCAGGTTCAATTAAAGAGCGGGCTGGAGAGACTCGGGATGGGTGAAGACTCTAAGTGATTATGAGCTTCCTCTTCTTAATGAGACGCAGGAGTCCTTGTATTTATTTACAGTAGAGGTCAGACAGTAGTCGGGACTGAGAGAGAGAGAGAGAGAGAGAGAGAGAGAGAGAGAGAGATGAAAGGACAATGTAAAATAATGTTGTATCAGTCAGAGAGTGTGCATACAGCATGGAATACTTGCAGCTTAATGTTATTGCTCATGCCATTTTATTCACTAAAATAAACATATATTTTACTTTTATTTCAGATTTTATTTTTGAGTTCACATTTTATTAATTAAAAAAAAACGTTTTATCCAATATGTAATCAAGAGGCTGTATTTAACAGTCTGTCATTCACTAATCTAATACTTGTACGATGTACCCAAACATATCACTAAGAATCCTAATTATCAGGGACACAACTGAATTAAATGCAGCCATTATTCTTGGACCTATTGGACTATTTTTAGTCACCATCATAGTATCTTTGTTCTTTCCGTTGTGGAAACTATTCCGGATAAAACATGGGAAACTTTTCCATCTCTAACATCCGTTCCATTTGATATTGGTTCCCTGCCTTCTAGTCCTGACGGCCCCGAGGGCTCATGAGATGAATCTGCTCTCTTCCCGGCGAGCTGGGGGAACACTTTCCTCCCCAACTGACATGTGTTGTCACCATCACAACAAACAACTAATGCCATTTTACTTTAAACAGTTCACTATCCTTTTTTCCTCCGAGTCTTTTTCTTTCATCCTGCATATCTCTGCACGGCAAATATTCTCTCAGACTTTGCCCTCCTGAAAAAAGTAACCCGAGTCGGAAATACAGATTTCATCTTCTGACAGGGTCCAAGAGTCCTAAAAATACAAGTCAAACAAGTCCTCAAACTGACAGACCTTAGATGACCCATTCTCAGCTTCCCCAGCATGAAAAGCTCCCTCTTCGTCGCATCTAACCCTCTCTCTCTCTCTCTCTCTCTCTCTCTCTCTCTCTCTCTCTCTCTCTCTCTCTCTCTCGCTCTCTCTCCCTCTGGTTGTGATGGCATTCCCAGGAGACCGTTTTCCGGACGGTTTTTCCGCGAGCAGGATGGGATGAACTCCACATCTCTCACCCGTAAAGAGACAGAGCAAAAAGCAGCTGCCTCAGCACCTGCTGGCCCGCAGTGAAAATCAAAATATCAATAAGCTCTTATAGCATTAAGGAAAATGCCTAAATCTGACACTTTCTCTCCCTCCATCGCCTCCTCACTCCCTTTGCCAATATCACTCAACCACTTACACTTGGCATGGGCCCACTGGAGAGTTTTACATGTACATTAAGAGAGGCTTTCTGCCTCTATTTGTCCTCCTCCGCCTCTTCCTCCTCTCCACTATATCTATTAAAGTAAATATACACTGGCTGGCCAGTGACACATAGTCCATCCTCATTCATTTTTGAGCAGGTGATTGACATGACTTGAGTTATCGCTTAAAGGAAATAGCCACAGAATAGGATTTCCCTGCCAGTCTTATAATAAAGTTAATGTTTTATTACATGAGGGAAAACGTGGAAAAACAACCCGACTGGTTGTTCCTGTAGAATAAGGTGGGAATCAGTCATGTTTAGTTAATCCATAAAGCACCGGCCGACCTCATGAAAAAGTGCCTTGCCAAGGGAAAAAGGACGAAGATATGATACACATAAAAGGGCTGGAAAAGTGGGCCGAATAAGCAAAAAGAGATATCAGAGCGAGAGGAGTTTAAGTAGGGAGTAAGGTGTGCAAGGGAAGAATGGCCGAGGGCAGGAAGTGGATAAAGAGAGGGATAAGGGACAGAGAGAGAGAGAGAGAGAGAGGTGGTAAAGCTGAATGATTGCTCTGTGAGAATTATTATTGATGATTCAGGCAGTGTGAATTATTAATGGGGAACGAAAAGCATCTTTGAACGTGTCTCTGACATTCAATACTGACAGAGATCAATGAGCTGGCGTGGACATGAAGAGAGGAAGGAGGAGGCAAGTTAGGAAGAGAGGAAAAATTAAAAGGAAAAAATGGAGAAGAGTAGGAGGAGGAGAAGGAGGAGGAGGAGGAGGAGAGAGGAGAGGAAGGTATGTTTGGACAAGTGGAGTCCTTCAGATGGGGGCTTGTCAGAAAGACTTAGGAGGGAGGAAGCATGACGAGACGGCCAACTGCGGGGAGTCATGTGACAGTGTTGAAGGTGATTGGCTGTGACATTGTCTTGGGTCTAATGCTCCTCCTCAGACGCAGGAAACAGCAGAGCAGCTCCTCCTCCCCCACGTCTTGGAACCTGTCTCTTCTTCCTGTCTGCCACACCGCTTTCCTGCTATGTGTGTGTGTGTGTGTGTGTGTGTGTGTGTGTGTGTGTGTGTGTGTGTGTGTGTGTGTGTGTGTGTGTGTGTGTGTGTGTGAATATGAGGTTTGTCTCACAACATCTCACACATTTGGTTAAAAATTGACTTTTTTACACTCTCCACCTCTGTAATAACATACATCGCCTTGGCCTCCACTTCTACGCTGATGATGTCCAGATCTACACATCCTCTAAATACATAAAGCTTGTTTCTGCTCCACAAGCGGCTACATGAAGTCTTCGAAATTAAAATCACGTGAGTCAGCATCAGTTGGGCTGAAATGAAAAAATGTGTAGAGCAAGTAAGAAGTAAGCGTACCAGACATCTGTAGCCCGCTGCAGAGGAGGCTACAGCTTCTAGCGCGAATGATTCTCTGACGGATGTAGACTTTGGGTATAAGCCTGCCATTAGCGGACGCTTTCAGCCTTTGACCCCCACCAAAGACGAGTGTGATTGAATAAAAAAAAATACATACAAGCCAGAGCGTTTTTCTCTCTAACACCAGAATGATAATGTGTGGACAGACCTTTCTTTAGCCCTGACACAGTGCTGTGGAGATGAGTCTACCTATGTGAGACTACATTTTGGAGGATAGTCTTTCAAATGTCGTCTATCCAGATACGATTGAGAGACCTTTCTTTTACACATAGCCACATACATGTATCTTCATTGGCTATTTCTTATATCGGATTGCAATCCGTCTTTGGGATCCTGGGCTACATAGGTTTGCCTTTTCTCCAGTACAGGTGGTGATGCAGCTGAAGCTGTTTGGTAGCTGCCAAAAGCACCAGAAGAAGAATAACTAATCCACTTAAGTGGTTCAGTCACATCACTAAGAGCAACTATTTAAACAAACTCAAATGTGTGGATGAATCTTAATCAGTGAGATAAAAGATTATTCCATTTTACCTCATATTTTTGTACATCTATCTTACGGTAGCGTAATGTTAAAAAAAACTCCACTGTGTTGTGTGTGTGTGTGTGTGTGTGTGTGTGTGTGTGTGTGTGTGTGTGTGTGTGTGTGTGTGTGTGTGTGTAGGGGCCAGAAGGTCATGCAGGAAAGATTGATCCTAAAGGACAGACTGCCAGGGCCACTCAGCTGCTCCCCCCAAAACACAAACACATACACACACACTCATGCCATTCGTTTGGACTGACATGACATGGACGTCGCCGGGGCTGACACTAAAAGGGGACAGAGCTCAGCTCCTATCGTCACGGTAACAGACTGATGGGGAGACAGACAAGCTCCAACCGCCACACCTGATCATGTAGCGGGACCGGAGTTTCTCTGAAACAATCGGGAGCCGCACACCGAGCATTCACTTTCTCTCACTGTCACACACACACACACACACACACTGACATGCATTCAGCTTGATGGGCCAACATGGACTTTGCAACATGTGTCTTTGCTTGTGTGTGTGTGTGTGTGTGTGTGTGTGTGTGTGTGTGTGTGTGTGTGTGTGTGTGTGTGTGTGTATGTGAGTGTGTGTGTGTGTGTGTTTTCAGAGACATCTGACGGCCATATTCAGCCATTTCTGAAGTTGAATAAAATGTTGCACATAATCAGGAAGTCTGGCATACAGACAAGTGCCCACATATATAAAAGTAGGCGATGAACCTGAGGCCTTTATCATCATCATAAACCATTGTGTAGCCTAATTCAATTTAAATCAACGCTATCTGACAGTCAGCCCGACATCTTGCCCAAAGTATCATAATGAAGGTTTTTTGTGTATATACAGTGCATGTTGTAAATAAATTATTGTGTGCTTCAGCATTTCAAATGTGGACTCTTGGAAGATTAGCCAGCGAGCTAAAAGAGATCCAAATAAACATCAAATCAAATGAATGAAGCTTATAAGCTTCCAGCTATTCAGCAACAGCCCAACTTATTGTCTTACATTGATGATGTTTGTTTCACATTGTGTTTACTGGTTAGGAAGACACTCCATCTCGTATTTGTCGCTGTTATTGACGGGGTGCTGAATTAATGTTGGCTTCAACTATTGTGAACAAGGAAAAGCTTTCAAAACGTCTGTAGCTTTAAAATGCTGGCGGGAGGCTAATCCGAGCGTATTGGTAGCGTTAATTAAAGCAATAAAATATGGATCAATCTGTACCTAAACGTTAAAAGCAGGCGGGTGTTTTTTTGTGCATAGCCAACTACCAAATATAATCCTGCTGGCGCCACTGGCAACCCACCTGACCAGTCTTGAAACACGGTCCCTGTCTCGTTCACCATGTCTTGCAGGTGTGACTTTTATGTCATCACCTTTCATATCTATGCGATGTGTTTATGATTAAATTGTTATATAAAAGTGCACCAGATTGATGCGTTTAACTTTAAATTGTACAACATTTGAATGTAGACTCCTTTAGGTTATCTACACTCTCATGGTTAGTGACTGAAGTGGTTGCTGGGTCCCTAAATTTGTATTTACTGACAACATGCCGACTGTTTGGTAAAGAAAAGTACACAAAATAGATTTGTATGCATTTATTTAAGTTTGGGACATGGGGTCAAAACACTTGTTTACTACCAAATGATGATGATGTGCATATGAATGATGAACATGTATGACTGAGCGCTCATGGCTGGCGCTGTGTTCATATTAATGTGTTTTGTTGAGGTCTGATGTTCAGCTTATATCGCAGCCTGAAAGTGGCTGTTATGCATTTATCTAATTTTGTTTGTGCAGTACTTTTTCCAGCTCTCCCTCTCTTTGCTTCCAGGTTTTGCTCAGTTCCCATCACCAGGCAAGCCTGAACGCTGACATGCCTGTTTTTTTATGATCTGAGAGCAATGTGAGCAAAATCCAATTTTTTTGCATCCAGATACAGTCATTTAATGCATAAAACTGCATTGAGACGGTAACTGTAACCAGAGCATGTAGACTTCACAGACATGTCTATTTGTAGTCGTTGAGTCAGATGAAATGTTTATATATGTAGTTGTTTGCAGTTGCTAACATAGGTTGTTTTTTTTTGTTTTGTTTTTGTCATTGACAGTGTAATTGCCGGGATATTGAGGCACTTTATTGTTTGTATAATTAGCTTTTATAACTATGAAATGATATAACAGCTGGCTGCTGATTAGCACTATTTTTAATTCAGGGAGGAGAGAATGTTACAGTTTTGTTCTTTACAAACTGTTTGGACATCTAGAACATTACTTATTGTGTATTTTACCCACAACAGAACTTGTCAATGCAGCAATGTTCTGCAGTCATCCTCTCACCAGCACACGATGCACCACAAGTCAACAGAGGACTTTGCAGGTGAGCCCAAATGAAAATCTGCTTTTAACTAAACTAATCTGCAGAAATAAGCAGTGAGATTGCTGTGATGATATTCTGTTGCAAGCTTATTTGCATGTTTTGTTATTTTTCACTCCTCGTCTCTGTTCAAACAATATCTTCCTGCTAGTTTGGGCTTCATGGGGACCAAATCTGCATAAAACCAGTTGAATCCCATCTTTTCCTTTAACATACATATATATTGTGTGTGATTGGATAGTTCTTCATGAGTAACTTGTAATGTGTAATACATAACACAGACACCGCAACATGTCCTCAGAGCCTGGTCATGTGGTCACCTCAGCTGATGTTAAGCAGTAGTTCTGGCTTTACCTGCCTGTAACTGAAAACTATAATACCTCCTTCCCTGTCTCCTCCCTCAGCTCCCCCTGGTCCTGCTCCTCCTGCTGTCTGTCACCTCTGAGCTTTAATACAAAGGGACATGTACGATTGACCTGGCACTAAAGCACTAACAGACTGTCTGGGCCCTTTATACGGCCAGTAAAGGGAGACGGACTATTAACCTCCATCACCTCCTCCCCCCTCGCCCTCGCACCCCTGTCACTCTCCTCCCTGTCCCCCTTTCCACTCCACCATCACTACCTGGAATTAGCAGCGGGTGAGGGGGGGCGTGATGGTCGGCTTGGGCGAAAGAGAGGGGTTAAGAGCAGGGTCGGTGGCTTTATGTGACACGTCACCCTGGTGGTTTTATAGGGATGTACAGCAGAAATGATCGCTCTGCCTCAAAGTACTCAGTTATTGGATTGATGCAGCCACTGATACAGGAGTGCAATCATGTTGTAGCTGGTGATACCCGGCGCCTCAAGTGATGAAAACCATAAGCTCACAATATATTGTTTTCCACGTTTGTGTGAAATGGTGGTGATGCTGGACGAGGAAAACACAAAATAACAAATGTGGACTGTTACAGGGTTTTCACTGTATCTGATATCCTTACCGGTTTACTACCTTGTGTTTACTACCTTTTTGGACTTGTGTAAAAATATGTATTTTTTTTCTTTATTAGGATGGAAATAAGCTATGACATCAGCTCCTGTGCAAGCCTTTAATGTATACGCTTCCTCTAACCATAACCAAATGAACCGAACTGCCATCCTGCATTTTACTGATTATTACATTGATTTGTCTTCTCTGTTGCAAAGAGCTCGGCGATTTCTTTCATCAGGTTTCATGGTGGAGAAACCAATTGGACCTGATGTCATAAATAGTAAATGTAGAAATGACACTGCCCTAGAAAGTGCCCCAAAACAACATGGCTTCAAGTGACAAAGCCCTCTAGCAGCCGAAGTCTGGTGACGATATTATAGAGCGACAAAGCCCTGCTTTCTTAATGCTTGCATGGTTCCCCATCTATTTGTTCAGGTTTTTCCTTTTAATATGTCACTTGTGTCTATATATACAGGATAGTATGATTTTTGACATTATTATTCTTGAGACAAATGATCAAAGTTGTATGTTTATACAGTGGTATGTATCACATTTGTTGACTGTCATCTCATGTCAAACACACATTTGAGCCGTGTCTACTGTCCTCTGTGTTTGACTGACTGCCTCCAGTTGAGGAGAGATAAATCGCGCCTCATTTGGAAGCAATTCTCACCATGCCTCATTTGCCCTGTTCATGGGGCATTCGCTAAGAGGAACACAGAGAGTACAATCAACAGAAAAGAGTCATGGAGGCAAACAGGGTCCTCAGACAGCAGTGGAGAGTGGCAGAGGAGTCCCCATAAAGCCAAGGTTAATTCCTCTGCCTCTCCATCCATCACTGAGCATCTGAGAGAGGGGGGTGAGGGAGGTGATGGACCACTTTGAGCCATATCTATATCTGTGTGTGTGTGTGTGTGTGTGTGTGTGTGTGTGTGTGTGTGTGTGTGTGTGTGTGTGTGTGTGTGTGTGTGTGTGTGTGTGTGTGTGTGTGTGTGTGGGGAAAGACAGAGGGGGATGAAGAGAAATACAATTGAGAGGGAGATGGGGGAGAAGGGTCTGCATCGCCCCATTGTCTCCCCAAGCACCCATAAAGGGCGTAGGAGGCGAGGGATCATAAGCCTCATTTGCCAGGAGTTATGGCTGCCAACAGAAGGCGAGTTGGAGTCGGCAGGCTGGCAAGCTGGACCAATAACAGCTTAGGATGTAGTTGTCACGGTAACCGGCAGGTACTGACGCCGACGGGGTCAGGAGAGATCCTGGGTGGACGACGCGGCGCTGCCTGAGAGAGACATCACTGTCACCGGGGATCAATGGTCAGCAGAGAGAGAGGACGGGGAGTTAACCACCCACCAAGAGAAGCCTGGAGAGTGATGATGACGAGCACAAAAGGCCAATTTAGGCTTCCTAGTAATTAGAGTGGTCCAGATTCAATAAGCCCACTTTGTTGGTAGAGCGAGGATTGTGATGCGGAGGAAAACGGCAAAAAAGTTGAACCTGAATGATCTTTTCCACAACACAATGTGTCATCCAACAACAGACAAAGACAAGTATACACGAACATTACTTTATGATTTAACAAAATGAATCACGCTGTATTAACTCACTGTATTATACCCCGCCATGAAGTGTTTTCGTGTCTGATGAAAAAGTAATTAAAGGAACAATTCACCACCTTTCATTTCATGTGGATGTCGCCTTGCGCATGGGAGAAGTTTGCCACATGTCCCAACAGTTGATGGAAAACAAATTCCTCAGTGCCCGCTATATTGACCGGCAGGGCCTACATGTACCAGGAAGCATTGCACACAAGCTATAAGCCCAGCCAAACGACAGTGTAGCCTATAATTATTTACGTATGCAGGTAATAGAATCGAATAAGCTGGCGCTGCGTAGTCCAAACCCGTGTGAACCAAGATGGCAACAACTCTTTTTTGTTTTGCGCATTGTCGACGGCAGCTCATTTCAGCTTCACTCCTTCCGTTTTTACCAATAACAGCCAGGCTTAAATTAGGCAACTCATCAAAACATACTAAATACTCACTCAATGCTCATCTGCCCTCTTGGCCCAGCTGTTCTTGTTGTCTTTAAACTCGAGTTTATCTTTGGGATCCTCAAGAAAGTCTCCAGCTCCTCTGTCGGAGTGAGGAGTAAAACCTTCGTTCATGGTAATGCACACGCAGGCTCACCGATGGCGACAGCATCCATCCTAAACATGCAAGCAGTTTGTAGTTCTTCCTCACCACCAACTACATCACTGGATCCAGGAAGTACGTACGGCAGAATAACACAGCTTTATCTGTCAATACAGCGGGCACTGAGAAATGTATTGCTGCAGTCGAAACACGTTTACCACCAACACTGATCGGACATCCATATAAAAAGTCTCTTTTAATGTACTCAAACTGGACATCCTGGATCTCATTTTCTCACTCAACCCAAACAGTTGGTTCAGGTCTTTTCTGGGATTTGTTGATAATAAGAAACATACTGAATGACACCAGAGTTATCCTTTAAATCACAGCTGAATCGTGTAAAATCAGCTTTAAATTGGTCTGTTATAACTGATTGTGCGTGTTTTTTTTTATCCGACCGGGATGTTGTCATCCAGAGGGACAAATACACACCTCCTATTATCCATCTCATTGTTCCTGCAGACATTTCTTGTGCCAGGCAGGTGGATGTTATTAAAACCATGCTGTGCTCATTTTGCTCTCTCTCTCCTCCTCCTTCCCTTCCTTCTGTCTCTCCCTCGCTCTGTATGTCTCATAGGGTCATTTGCTTGTTCAAGATGAGATTGTGAGCTATAATGGAGGAGGTGTGGAGTGCTGAGACAAGGAGAAATGGCTCACCATGCAGATAGGAGATTTGATGGTTAGTCGATAGCGCTTCTCCTTCGTCAGAGAGGAGGAGCGCATGGAGATGGGCATGCATGGACCTTGATATTATATAGGAAATGCATTATTTTTGAAGATTACCTGAAACGGTCCCAGAAAATCATTTTAGCATGAACTAACCTTGAACACTTCCATACTTATGTAAATGATCTCCATCAGTGGTAATCAATGGATGGAATAGCCTTGAGGGGCTTAAATGTTACTGAGAACATTTTAGATTTAAGCGACATTTCGTTGTCAAGTTGGTTATAACGGCCTTGTACGACAAGATGAGGGGTCATTTTGCTTCCAACCCTTTTTTTTCTCCTTTCATAATGATCATTTATGAAGGGTTTGTTCAATTGAATATGTCTCCATGTTACATTCAAGTGCTGTTACTCATTCATCTTGCACTCAATCAGTTTATTCCTGGACTGGAGACGAGAAAGGTTATTTGTCCTTTTGCTGCAGACACTTTAACACTAACCTTTTCTGTAGAGTTCAAATGGACTGATGCATTCGACCATGTGGTTTGCTTCATAAAAGCTGATGTGAAAGCTGTCAATCTACCTCAACTTGAAGCCATCAAGCTCTTGTGGATTTTAGCACAGATCTTTGACACAGATTATAAATGTCAAACCCAGTTCTTGGTGTGCTGCAGTCTGGATTTACTTGATACTGAACACATTCAGCCTCGCCACATGTTGGTTAACCAACCTCTGAAATCTCATGTCTGTACAAGTTAG
Source organism: Taurulus bubalis (assembly GCF_910589615.1). Taxonomy (NCBI): domain Eukaryota; kingdom Metazoa; phylum Chordata; class Actinopteri; order Perciformes; family Cottidae; genus Taurulus; species Taurulus bubalis. The sequence continues at coordinate 8,282,306 of NC_136595.1, forward strand.
TGATTTCATTTTAAAAGCTGCAGCTGGAGGGATGGAAAGTTCTTGTGAGCTGTCAGTCCATATCTGGACTGTAGCGTCATGTTGTTCATCTTATGTCTCTCCTGATACGCCTGCTTTCTGAGTGGAAGAAGGATATATTGACATCACACACGTGAGGGATAAGCTCGTCATCAACACTGACAGGAAACGTGAATGACACCTGACACACGGCTGAACTCAAGAGTGCTGTCTGCTGCTAACAGCTGCCTGAAAGGACTCTGATTGACCAAACCTGACACAAACACAAGTGAACACACACATTCACACACCCACGCACATGCAAGCATGATGACACATTCAAGGGCAAAGGGTGCATGTGGCTCAATAACACAATTGTGCAGCTGTGTTGACTTAAATCTCACCCACAAATGCCATTTTTGATGCTAGATTTGTGTCCCTACATAGCTAGCTCGCCAGGAAGATGCTGTCTGCATTATTAATGCTGTCTTCAAAGCTCTGATTGGTTGATGGGTTCTCCAACAACTGGAAATAACTCAACGAGCACCAGTCTTTTATTTGTGCCACTGAATACATTGGAGGTGCTTCAGAGGTCTGGAAGCAGGTTAGCTTTAATGGTGCAATGTGTAAGATGTGGCCAGAATTTTAGTCCATAACAATAACTTGCATTGTCAACACAATGTGATGATTTGAAACCACAGTAGATGTGAAAGAAGTCTACGTGTTGTGTTGCAGAGACATCAACTGAAATGAGCATGCCCTGTCTTGCAATACCACTTTGTAATCAAGAGGCGATAGTGAGCCGCTGTAACGTCCAGTCTTCCCTCAGCTCAGAGGACGAAGAAGTAGAGCTGCACCGAGGGCTTATCAATAATACATCCATAGTCCATGTTTGATAGTTTGTTTTTTGGATTAAATCTAAGTGGCAGACTCACACCCACGTCTCACTGAGAGGCAGCTTCACTGGGAGTCGAGTGTGCGGCAGCTGCGGAAACTTTCCTCCAGTTAGCAGTTAGCTTGAATTCCGCCAGTGCAAATTGCAGCACAGGGGTCTGATCCCAGTGGACTACCCTGACACGACACCGGATCTGCAAACTATCTTTGCCTGCCGACACACAGGTTTGACCCAGCGCTGGGCGTTGTGCTAGCTCAATTGGAATGGCTGCAGCAGGTGACTGTTGGTCCATCTCAGCAAGGATAGGCAATAAACACCTTTAAGTATGTTTTGCCGATACATATGTCCGTTTTACATAAGTGAAATTGTGATATTTATTCATTTAATTAATTGAAGACCTGATTGCCTTTCTTCTACCGCTAATGTTGCTCGCTGCTCACACACACGACCAAAACTTCTCAGCCGAGAACTAATTCCGCCCTCGACCACTCCCACCTCTGAAGGCCAGAGAGCCCACTGTGTGCGTGCAGATTTGTTAGTAAAGTCCTCTGTGAGAATGTGTCTAAAATGCATGTGAATGTGTGCAGTGAGCTGAGTGAATATGCATCGCCGCACCCACTTTAATGCATGAAGGCGATCTGCTGCTCATTCATATTTATCTGCAGCACATATGCATCCGGACACACAGCTGTTCTAGTGTGTGGAATCAAAAGTTTGCAAACAGTTTGAGTGAATGTATGTTTGATGTTCTGTATGAAGCAGCCCCTCCGCCACTTGCGTGTGTGCGGTGAAACAGACAGTAGCAGTAAGAAGCCGCCAAAGCTTTCAGTCTCAGGCTAGCGAGCAGAGGATGCACACACACACACACACACACACACACACACACACACACACACACACACACACACACACACACACACACACACACACACACTTAGCTTCTGTCATTGAGAATATTGACATGGTGATCAAGTGGAATCAAGGATTATCTTAACCTTCGCCCTGCTGCTCCTCAGACTCCACAAACATACAGGAGGCTTCCTCACAGTGAGAATTATGGAGGCTCAAATCTGACTTATTAGTGACTATGAACATTCACGAGGATATTGATACAATGCTCAAAGAAATCGGGTTATTCAAATTGTACTTTACAAATGTTTGATGAATGAAGTCCACATCCAATTTTGAATTTAATGATCATAAAATGAAACGTGTCTTACACACAAAATAAATGATTGTTGAGATGACGGCAAGAGAAGAAACATCTATAATATGTAAGCCTTCTTGTTTCATCACAACTTGCCTCCTGTCAAGATATAATTTTATTTTTGAATAAATAAATACACACTTACATACATACATACATACATGCATACATACATACATACATACAAACATACACACATACATACATATATACATATATACATGCATACATACATACATATATACATGCATACATACATACATATATACATATATACATACATATATACATATATACATACAAACATACATACATACATACATACATACATACATATATACATACAAACATACATACATACACACATACATACATACATACATACATACATACATACATACATACATACATACATACATATATACATGCATACATACATACATATATACATATATACATACATATATACATACATACATACATACATACATACATATATACATACATACATACATACATACATACATACATACATACATATATACATGCATACATACATACATATATACATATATACATACATATATACATACATACATACATACATACATACATACATACATACATAGATGCATAAATACATACATATAAACATACATATCTTCATTGCGATCTGTAACGGGTCAAACTATTTTGTTTCCGAATAAGAAAAGTGCACCTAATGGCCTCCGTATTACTCCTCACCACATACCTACTGTATTCTTATACAGAACCCATTCATTACTACATTCACAACCTGACCTACGCATGGCATGAATTGGTCCACTTGATGATTTCCTTGTCTTTTTCTATAACCCTGCTTATTACTCCTCCCTCGCTCCAAATACCCTTACATTATGCCAACCCCTCCCACACTCTCGTCCTCTCCCACCATATCTCCCCCTCCTCATCTCTCTCTCTGTCTCACTCCGCCTCTGACACCCTGATCAATTCCCCATCAAATCCTAATGCTGCGGTTTAACTCAAGTGTGGCATCTTAATTAGAACGATAACTGCACACTGTCAGGGTCATCGACTGCGCCGGCCGCCAACCAATGCTTCTCATCGACAGACTGCCAGCGCTCAGAGAGGCTCTGAAAGCTGGGGACAGATAGACAGAGGGGGGACAGAGAGGGATGGATGGACGGGGACAGAGAGAAGGGAACAGACAGACCGAGAGTAGGGGGTGAGTAAAAAGAAGGCCGTTTAAATGTTTAAATGAGAGAGAGTGAGGTTTATTTTCGAGGGGGAGGACAGACTGAAGGTGACTAAAACAGAAGAGAGTGTCTGGAGGGAATAAAACAACCTGAAGATGTTTCATTGTTCTGTCAACCTCGTGTCCTCAGCAGCACACGGCTGTCCCTGTCAACCTCTACTGCTTTGAGACTGAATGACAGCCTGCAGAGCCTCATATAACATCTAAATGAATGTGTGTGTTTCGTTTTTTTAGGTGAAAGAAAAGCAAATATCAAGGAAGAATGAAGGAAGAAAGAAAGGAAAAGAAAACCATATAGCAGACGAGAAGGAAAGGAAACAAGGAAGAAAACAAAAAAAGCAAGGAAGAGAAAGAAACAATGAAGGAAACAAGCTTGAAAGGAAAGAAATTAATTCAAATAAAAGACAGGGTAGAATAAAAGGCAGAATAAACAAGCAACAGGAAATGCATGAAAGGAAAGGAAGAACATTTAAGGACAAGGAAAGGAAAGGACATGCAGAGAAATGGGAAGGAAGAAGAGGAGAGGAATTATGGAAGTAGGATGTAGAAAAAGGAAATGGGAGGGAGAAAAAGAAAAGAATGGGAGTGAAAAGAAGAAGAAAGGACTATATAACTATTACATTACTATAAAAACATTTCATATCTTTGCTCTGATAAGTAATATATAAATAACGTGCACAGGTATTGATAAGAAAGACAGAAATTACATTAAATGTCATGACAGTTATAAGTGCTCCACACACACACACACACACACACACACACACACACACACACACACACACACACACACACACACACACACAATCACTCACAGGGAATTCCCTCTTGTTCAACCTGTCAAGTGGCGATTTGTCCTCCCTTGTTTTTTTTTCAGAGAGGACGGGAAGAAGAAGACGAGTGAGAAAGAGAGAAAAAAAGAGGGCGACATGAGGAGCGAGTTTCCCTTTTTATGTGACAAATAAAGAAATCAATAAATCATTGTGGGCCTTTGACAGGTTGTGGTGAGGAGGGGCCGTTCGTTCCTCATGGACTATTTATGAAGCTGTCGCCGCCGTCTCCCCCTCTCTCTCTCTCTCGCTCTCTCTCTCTCTCTCTCTCTCTCTCTCTCGCTCTCTCTCTCTCTCTGTGTTGGCTGGTTGGTGAGCAAGAGTACAGTCTAAAATATTTAAATGTTTGCGTGCACTTCACACCGGACCTGTGGCCCCACGGTGGGGCGGTGGCTACGTGAGGGGGAGGAGGAGGAGGAGGAAGAGGAGGAGGAGGAGGAGAGTCCAGGAGTCAGTTCATGTTCATGTTCATGTTGGGTATCGTGAGACTCATACGGTCGTGACCACCAGCACTCCTCCTGATTCATGCAGCTACAGATAACAATGTTTCTTGGACTTGTTAAATCATGATTTTCCTCTCCACTTTCTCAGTAGTGTCAAAGTTACACATTTGTTCCGCGTTGTTTTGCAAAATGTCATGTTTCAGTTGCAACATGTCATGTTTATGCAGCAACCACACAACATTGTTCAGACAGGTGGAGGTCAGGTTTAGGCAACAAAAACAGAGTTAGGATAAGAAAAAACATCATGGTTTAAGTTATGTCTTAAATAGGTTTAAGGCGTAACTTATCAGACATAACATTGGGACTCAGTGACTTTTGGTTTCATGCAGGTGATGTGTGTGTTGGACCTATCTGTCGCCTCTCCCACTCACCCTAAGAGGACGTCTCACTCTTAAGAATGCATATGTTGCTTTTTTATACATTTAAAAAAACATTTTTACATCTTGCTGAGAAACCAATGGGCTTGGAGCTGAGAGCCACAGGAGCCACAGACAGAAAGCAAGACCCAGACTAACTTAATTTAGGCCTTTTCTTGAATTTGTTGGTAAATGTATTACAGCTTTACCATTTAAGATAAAGTTGTGTGTGTTTGAACAACGCGTGTCTGTGTAATGAAGGACCCAGCGTTGGGTAGAAGCTCCTTCGCCCAGAGCTCCGCTGAGTCCCTCTGTGTCTCTAAGTAGGCCTCGAATGGGCATTAGTCGATTAATGAATTAGAGTTTAGATCCAGAGGTCTCTGACAAAGAGTACAGTGTCCTTAACCTGCTGTAATCCAGCTATTACAGGCAGATTATCCTGATTATAACACCAGTACAGGCTCACCGGGCCCTGAGCTTCAATTACAAAGAAGGGTTGGTTGAAAGATTTGTCCGTTTTCTACTTTGGGATAATCCCTAAATGAGAGTCATTACCCTGTAAAACCCGCACTGGATGTGTTCACTGTCTGCCGAGCCTGAGATGAGTTGTTGAAAATCGATTTTCAGACGTCACATTGGGAGATTGCTATTTTCACAGCCACAGTTTCTTATTCTGACGCCGTCCTGGCTCTTTGCCAACGTTCATGCCAGTGTTGGAGACTCCAACACCAAGCACACGTCCCATAAAGACTTATTATTGTTCTTTAATATCTGTGTCCACTTTAGCTCGTTAGTTATGCCCTTTTGATGTGTTTTTGCTGTTAAATCAATATAGCCTCCAAGTCGACTTTTGAAACTAAAATGATGCTTGTCGTAGGTTCTGTTATATTAAAGATCATTATTTATTTATTTTACGGATTTTTTTTTTCTTCATATGGCTAATATAAAGCTTTAATACCTAAAAATAAAATACAGCATGCCAAAGTATTATCATTATTATCCCTATTTATCCTAAGCAGGCTTGCAAAGCCGGTCCCTATGGGCTTTTATACATTTTCCATTTCACTTGATACGCTACTGTTACTGCGGTGTACTTTTGGCTGCAGTTATATTCACTTTGTGGCCCAGAGTATGCAGACATCCCCGTCCACAAACTTCTGTCTTTACACCTTCTAATGCCAATGAAGGGGAACCTTAAAGCTCCAGCGTGCAATGACATGTTAGAAAATAGTGAGCTTCCAGCTATGAGTCAACAGTTTGAGTTTATCCCATTTCAACATGGCAATGCCCCTCTGCACAAAGCAAGAAACGGTTTTCTCACTTTGGTGTGGAAGAACTTGACTGGATCCGGACCTCATCTAACCGTTATTGTGTCTGAACGGGTGCAAATCCTGCAACCATCAGATCCTGCAACCATCAGGTTGAATAGCAGGCATTCCAGCAGCACATTAATGCCCATGGTGTTGAATTTAGATGTTCAGATGGGCGTAATTGGTGTCCAGTATATTCCCTTTCTAAAGACATAAAAAACTTCTCTAAAATATCATGTCGTCCTTTTTTAGTTCTGTGTTGTGTAACCTTTGAAGCCCGATCTGTGCAGTGTACAGTGTGTGTGTGTGTGTGTGTGTGTGTGTGTGTGTGTGTGTGTGTGTGTGTGTGTGTGTGTGTGTGTGTGTGTGTGTGTGTGTGTGTGAGTGTGTGAGAGAGAGAGAGTGCAAACAGTAGATGAAGCAGTCTGAGGGCTTGCGGCGATGCTGAGATTTAGACTCATTCTGTCTACGGCTCCATCAGATAACGAGCTGAATCAGCACGCTTAGGATATGCACAGAGTAGGACACTCACACACACACACACACACACACACACACACACACACACACACACACACACACACTGAGAGAGAGTTAAAGTGAGCATACAACTGACATTCATAGAGATACAGGAGGGAGGCATGGACTGACACCAGGCGTTATAATGAGCAGGAGTCCCTTTACAGACACAACTGTCACTTCATCCTCATCCCTCCATTGTTGTGCTTTTTTTCTCCTACACTCTACTCTGTTATGTCTCTCTCTCTCATCCAATCTCATCTCTCTCATGCAGTGGTGCCCAACACCAGGTCACAAAGTAAATGTGAGGGGGATCATAAGATGATTAAATGTGCTCTGTCATGTTTTCTTAGAAACCAAAAGGTTATGTTCAAATTCAATGTTTCTCACAAAAACACATGTTTTGTCCATGAGGCCTAAAGCAGAAGTTATATTAAGTACACAAAAGTTGGCTCGGGTCCGGGTGACATCAGAGTGGTCATCAGAGGGCGTGCGTCCTCTGATGACCACTCTGATGTCACCCGGACCCGAGCCAACTTTTGACCACTCTGTGTGGACTTCCACGTACCGCCCATTTGTTGCGACTGCTTGTCTGGACAGGGTCTTGGACACTGTGTGGAACGCGTCCTCCAAGCAGACAGGACAAACAGAATGAGTCTAGCGTCCACAGCTGTCCATGTAACACGTCTGTTTGGGAGTTTAACCAAAGCCTAATGAGCATTTCCTTTCTCACAAAACACAAAGCTCCATAATTAGTTTTTACACGGGGGCTACTCTCCATTTCAGCTGGAGGTGTTCAGGTGGTAAAACTGGTGGCAGGTCGTGTGTGTGTGTGTGTGTGTGTCCTGTGCTGTGCTGTCGCTCTCGCTCGTTTATTATTGGTTATTATGACAAGAAATAGAATAAATGTAGCCTTTACAATCAAATTATATTAGTGTGTTAGTACTGGTATTGTTTTCACCTTGTGTGTGTGTGTGTGTGTGTGTGTGTGTGTGTGTGTGTGTGTGTGTGTGTGTGTGTGTGTGTGTGTGTGTGTCATCTTGGACAGATGTGGTCCTGGAGACGCCCACTGCAGCAGGATCTAACAAAGAGGTTGTTTTGAGTACTTTGTTTTTCTGTCTGTGGACAGATATTGTCACAGTGATAATTGTGGAAGATGCAGTCCCTCCCCCTTATGCTCCTGGTCCGCTTTGGCGTCGCGGTTGGTGTGATCCCATCACAAGATCCATTTATTTACAACCACAAATGTCATTCTTGTGAATGTTCTTTATTAAAAGCTTTTAAACATGTAGAACTGTAGTCTAGTAGAACATTGATGATTTATGTATTAACCACTAGTAAAATGTTCCCTTTTTTCTGAACACTTCAAAGACTTTTTGTCCATGTTGGCTTAAAATGTGAGATTGAAAATGTTCTCTTGACCATGAAAATGTGTGATGTGGTGAATTTTTTTATTTTCTTTACTTTTACCTTAAAAAGGGAACCTTTTTCCTTTTTCCTTTGGAGTACATTTGTGAGGATTTGTACTTCATCAAGATCTAAAAACCATTAAAATGAGTGCCCATACCCCTTAAATGTGGTGAGCCTGCGTTCTAATGGTTCCCATCCTCCATATAAATGATCATCCTCCATCACCGCTCCTCATCCTCTCTCCTTCCTCCGTCGTTTTCCTCCTTCTTGGCCCGTCTTGTTTTCCTCCTCTCTGTTAGCGCTCCTGCTGGATCGCTTTCAGAGTCCTGCTGTCAGTGCTAACCACACTGTGACCCTACTGACCCCTCTTATATCCGCCGCCTTATCTCCACCAACCCACCACAGCACCCTGCACCTCAGCCCTCACCACATACTCGGATGCTACCTCTCCCCGTGGAGGAAGAGGAAGAGGAAGAGGAGGAGGCGGCGGTTAGTGACGCGCTGAGCCTCAGGCCTGTCCCTGCTCATTTCAGGTTAGCCCGTCTGCATTAGCACCAGCCAAAGTGACAGCTGTCAGCGCCACTGAGCGCGCTCCAGATGCTCCCCCTCCATCCGTCCTTGGAGCGTGTCCAGGATGAAGGAGAGGAGAGGTAAGAGGAGGAGAGGAGAGAGGAGGAAAAAACAAAGAGATGTTAGGAAACAAGATTGAGAAGACAAGAAGAACGATGAGTAGAAGGGAAAAAAACATTGATTTGTAATAAAAGGAGTGAGGAGGAAAAGCATTGTTGAGTACTAGAAAAGCGCTTTATCAAATTAAAGTATTATTATTAAAAGAAGAAAAACTAATTATAAGGAAAGGAAACAGGAGAAAAGAGGAAGAAAGAGGAAATAAGAGAAATAATTAAAGAAAATAAAGAACTAGAGGAAAGTAGGGAAGAAAGACGAGAGAAAATTAGATCGTGAGGGAGCGGAAAGTAAAGGAAAAAAGAGGAGAGGAGAAAAGAAAGAATGGAAGTGAGGAAAGGGGACAAACAAGGAGATGTGATGAAAGGAAACAGGAAAGAAAAAGAAGAGGGAGATGAAGAGGGCGAGGAGAGAAAAGTAAAATTCAAGTGAGGAGGCGGAAGCAGGAAAGGACAGTGGCAGACAGTAATACATTAAAAAAATAAATCAGTTAGTGGAGGAAGCAAGGAGCGAGATCAAGGAGATAAAAGAGGAGAAAAGAAGGCAAATAACAAGAGGAAAGACATGAAGGAGAGGAGCAATTGAGAAAGGAAAGGCAGTGGAGCATTGAAGAGAAAACAAGACGTAAAGGGGGAATAAGAAGTGATAACAAAGTGAAATAAATCCACATTTTGGGGAACTATTTAGGAGCAGCGACGTGGAAGCAAGTCCCCACTCAGCAGCACTTTGTTCAGCAAAGTAACCGTAAGGTGTGTTTGTTGTGTTTCCAGTCGCAGTCGTGACCTCTCTGTGGCGGCAGGCTGTTGTTGTGTGGACCTGCTGGTCTGCTTTGGCCCCTCTGTGGCCTCAGAGCCCCGCCGGGGGTTTTGTATGCGAGCAGCGCCGCCTGCTGGCCGCAGGAGGAGCTGCAGCCTCAGCGGTCTGCCGCAGTGCTCTCGCTCTGCTCGGTGAACGTCACACCGAGGAGAAACAGCCTGTGAGGTGAGAAGAACCAACTGTGAATGCTTCTACTGAGAGCGCGAGCCTATATATTTGTATTATTATTATTAGTTTATTTGTTTATTGTGTGAGTTTGAAAAATGAATCCGAGAGAACATACATTAAACTTGTTTGGTCTTTGTGGTGTAACAAACACAAGCGTGAAATGTCGTCCGTGCAGCTGATGGGACATTAAGTTATCATCTACAAAATGCATAATTTGCATGTAAAATTGTAAAATATTCTGTGTTTGATCTCGACTTGACTTTAGGCTCATGTGTGTAAAATCAGTAAATCCTAAAGACTACATTTTGTATTTTGTGATGTATTAATAATATTTACTTTAGTAATTAATTTTGACCAGTTTCTGACAACTTAGAAATATGGTATATTAGTATGTTATTACTGTGTTTAGGTAGTTCAATAATAATAGTTATAAAAATGTCATTTGAATTGAATTTTTAAAACTTTAAATTTGATAGCTGATTTTTTTTTTTATCCAACTGAAGCTGTACAGGCAATTTAATTGACATCAGTCTACTTTGTTATTTCTTATACAAGGGGGATACAAATAGAATTAAGGTTTAATCTAACTTTTGAAGCAGGTGATGTGTCCACGGCCAACCTTAGTCTGGTACAGACCAGGTGCAGGGCCAAACAGCACACACAGAAAAGCAGGTGTTGACCTGACCAAGACCTTCATGGTAAAAAAGCTGTCTCATTTGAAAAAAAAATACACTCGCAAATTCAGTGTGCAGCGGCGGCGTCTCTTTTTCCATAATCCTGCATCCTCTTTACTCTTCTCTCTGGTTCTCTGTGGGCCGCAGGTTCAGTGTTTGAATCTTTTTTGTGATGAATTTGGTCTGAGCCAGAAAAAAAGCTCCTGTATTCCTATACCATACGAGAGGATCGATAAGTGGCATTCAAATCAAGTTTTAAAGATGCAAAGAGATTGTGTGTTTGCGGGCTGGTCCCTGTGTAAGGCAGGGTCAGAGGTTGAGTTCATTAGCAACATGAAGACCTGGAACCTGGAGATAAAGCTGCAGATTTCATTCAACCTTCTACAGCTCGTATTCAGCATGAAGTGAGTGATGCCCGTCACAGGATGCCTTAATAACTATGTGCATGAATAAATAAAACACACACACACACACATACACACACACACACACACACACACACACACACACACACACACACACACACACACACACACACACACACACACACACACACACACACACAGAGCTATCGGCCGAGCAGCAGAGTGGGTGTCTTGATTCCTAGACAGACACACTCATGCACTTTTAATGGGATCCCGCTCTAAAACGATGAGATTCCTCTGCCAAGCTCGACCCTTTTTCACATAGTGTGTATGTGAGTGAGTGCTTAACCGTGTGTGTATGTATGAATGTGTGTGTGTGTGCAGGAGGTGTGGAAAAGGGTCATCTACTGGCCCAGGGGTGCGATTTCAGCTTGCCGGAGGGAGGGTAAGTGAGTGGTCCCAAGACCCCGAAAGATCCCAAGGCTTGAAATCAAACCTCAAACACACGTTCCACACTCAGACCGACGCCAACATGGCAGACATAGACTGCACATACAAATATCACTGATCTGCTACTACACAAAGCAGAATAGTGGGTTTTTTCACCTTGGTGAAAAGAATCATACATTTTGAGCCGTTTCACATGCATTTAGCCTCTGAAATTCCTGTTTTGCCCCTCAAATTTCACCTCATGGTTCCTTAAGTTAAGGGAAATCCTTGGTGTTCTACATATGTGTAACAACATCACTTATTCAGTATACTGTGCTTCAGCTTGCTCCAACACTTCCCTGTGATTACACCACCATGTTTTCATGCCGTCAAACAGACAAGATGTCTTGTGCATCATTTTATACTAGTTGCCCCTAAAGAAGAGGATAAGCCCCATGGTCAGCTGAAGGTTGAGTCATTACAAATGTTTTGCAGCTGTAAAAATTGTCCAAACCCACATAACTGTATTTTAAATCCAAGTAAAAATCACAAAGTCTCCCAAAAATATCAGATATGTCAGCCTGAATCTTTGGGAAATATGTGCACATGTGTTTCGCACTTCTTATCATTCCATGAGCTTCATCAGGAGATGGAGTTTGCCCAGCTGTCATGTTGATGTGTTGTTAATTTTCTTTTTTCTCAGGATAAACATGATATAAATTCACAGCAAGCTTTGTGAGTTTAGAAATGTTGGGTTTGCAGAATGTTGACAGATTCTAAGGCGAATATGAGGATTTTAGGAGGTTAATCCAAATAAATCAGAAGGCATATATTTAATCTAGATATTAACATATTGTACAGTACCCCATCTATGCTTTCTTTAATCTCTGAAGAATCACTTCGTTTCCACACAGGCAACACCATATATCTCATCTGCTTGAGTCTTTTTATACACATTTTACTAAAATTGAGCTTGACATATTTGGTGTCTTTGTGGAATCTGTACTAGAACTTGAAATCTCATTGTGGATTTGAACAAAGTTATTTTGTAAAGGTTGGGTGTTTCCGAATAATCCGCCAATCATTTCATATACATAAAATGCCAAAAAACAATACAAATAACCGTAGAAAAATATAAATATCGAGATCATGAGTCCAACTTTTCCCCCAAAACACACTCCTAACACATGTTTTAAAAGCTATCAACCAACCTATGTGTTGTTTCTGCCATATTATCTGGAACCAGAACATGTTCAATCAATCAATTCAATTCAAATCAATTTTTGTTAGATTTTCCATCATTTCAGCTGAGTTTCTGGTATTTTAAATGGTTCAATGTGTTCATTTCTGCTCTGTATTCAGTTAACATCCATGTATTACTATTCTCCAGATTTGCACCAAATATTTCTGCTTTGAAAATACAATTTTTCACATCTATTGTTATGAAGCAAAAAAGATTCCATTGTGTGTGTGTGTGTGTGTGTGTGTGTGTGTGTGTGTGTGTGTGTGTGTGTGTGTGTGTGTGTGTGAGTGTGAGTGAGAGAGAGATTTTGTGAAATACTTTGGGAAAAGCAGATTAAATAAAAAATGAAATGATAAAGCAGCCGTTCCATATTTATTACATGGAAGGCACTTAAGGCTGAACACAGAAAAATCTGTGCGTGTGTGTCGGCTGTTGCGCTACATGTCTGAGCACGCAGGGCAGTGTACCAAATGTTTGTGGTTTTTGCTTTTGCTTTATTTATTTATTCATTTATTTATTTGTTCTCTGGTGAGCGGGATTACCTCTGAATTATGGAACAGTCCCCTTTCTCTCCTTAAGTAAAAAATAACATCTGTCCGGCAAATGGAGAGCTTAGTGTTTTTCTATAATTAATGGTAAAAGCCTCCAGAGCCGCACATGAAATATACATCCTCCATGCAGGACCCCCATGACAAAGAGAGCGAGAGAATGCAGAGAGAGAGAGATAGATAGAGAGAGAGAGAGAGAGAGAGAGAGAGAGAGAGAGAGAGAGAGAGAGAGAGAGAGAGAGAGAGAGAGAGTCTGTGTTGAGGAGGAGGAGGAGGAGGAGGAGGAGGAGGAGGTGAGGGCAGCTGGTCAGTGAGAGGAAAGGAAGAAGGAACGGAGCAGAGAGTAGATTAAAGAAAGCTGTCAGTGTCTGGAGATGTGTTCACAGTCACGGGCAAATCTGCAGAATACATTACGGAAAATAACAATTGAATGAATTCATTCTAGGGAAATTCCCACATAACAGTTGTTTGTTTGTTATATATATATGAATGTGTCTTCATTTGATGGCATTGCCGGTATTATATCTGGGTATAAATGTGTAGATTCTCCTTAGTTTCATTATTTATTTTAAAGTCAAATTCAAATTCTTACACAATTATTTTTGGCATGTTAAGTTTACCTTAATAAAAAAATATATAATATAATTGACTTCAGTCAAGATCTATTTTAAATACTCGGGCCATGACACCAGAATATGGCTTTTATGGATGAAATGACCACTAATTTTGTTTACATTATTACTATTCAAGTGTAAAGAAACAAACTAGAAACGAGTGCAGATCTCTGCCAGGTCAGTCATGAGACAAATGGGTGGGAACAGCGTGACAGTGGAATAAAAGGGAGACAATACACAGGTTACATCACCGCAGGACTCCTAAGTAGATCTCTTTACAGAGATAATAGTCACATCATGAGAATACTCACCCGTCGCAGTCAGCACTCGGTTGAATTGGTCACTTCTACAGCGATATAGTTATCCATACATTTTTGTTGATCACTTGCGGGGCCCTTACCAACTAACAGAAGAAAGGAGTCAGCAGTCCATGAGGTAAACAGTCAGTACAATTGTTTAAAAAAAAAAAATCGCGAGAGGGCCTTTGGCACACAGCCATATATGGGCACAAATAATATAAACGCTATATAAACGCTGATGGGTCCAGTAGTGAACACATATACACACTTGTACACAACCAAATGCATAATCCCTGGAGATAATATAAGTTGGTGGATGGAAGCAAAAAAACAACAACAAAAATGCTTGGTATAGTTAAAGTTGGTTGATCATTAAACTGGTACACCAACTTAAATGTAGTAACACTGTGATACAACCGCCTTCCTCTTGCAAAAACTCACTGAGCCTAATGAAAAACAAAACAATAAAAAAGACACACAAATATCACTTGAAGAAAAGTGCTCTGTAAAAAAAAAGTGCTCTGTAACACATTTAATGATATAATCTGTCCTGAGTTGTTGAACAGCTGCCATGTATATACATACACACACACACACACACACACACACACACACACACACACACACACACACACACACACACACACACACACACACACCATCATCTTCTGCTGGGACCCAGATGTATACAGGGAACAGCTCCTAGCTGCTTCGTTTATTGATTAGTGATTGAAAATGATTGGTTGTGGAAAGTAAACACAGAAGCACTCAGACGTTCATCAGGGAAACACACAAGTCATAAAACTTATAGCCAGCGTGGTGTCTGTTAGTGTGCACACACACACACACACACACACACACACACACACACACACAGACACACACACACACACACACACACACACACACACACACACACACACACACACACACACACACACACAGATAGATAGACAGAGGAAAAGATGAGTGCATCAGGAAGTGACTCTGGAGAGTTGGAGCAGATTGTTTACTGTAGCCTACTTATCTGCTCATTTATGTATTTGTCAATCCGAGCAGTGTTAGTGGAGGTAGATTACTGCAGTGATTCACAGTGTTCAGATATCAGCGAGGAGCAGCTTTCATGCATGTGTAAATATGCAGACAGTTCTCAATGAAGAGACATAGTGACCTCCAGTGGTCTCAACATATCAGGACATGCAAACAGCTGTGGCAGATTTTTAAGTTGCTAATTATTCACGTTTTATGTCATGCATATAGTGAAACATATTCTGAAAATCAAAGATGTGAGAGAAAGGCTAAATGTATGTGGACGTGTGTGTTGTGTGCTTTTGTTCTGGGTCTGTTTCTCCTGGTTCCCTCTGGATAAATCAATAAAGTGTACCCTACTATTTTATCTTCGCTCACCAGAACCTTTCAGTCCATAATAGGATAACTATGGTTTGTTTTCTGGGGTTACAGTATTACCGTAATTACATTATTTGTCGCTTTGGTCGGAACCAATGTTGGAAAGCCGTTCCCCGCCGGAGCGCCACAGATGCTGGACGGAAGCGATGGAAAGATGGCGGCGGCCATTGTCCAAATGTCATGTTTGTACCGAGGGATGTTAGCGGTCAGGACCACCGGCATCAGGACGCTGATCCCCGGGATGGTCCCGTCGCATTTCCGCGCCTTCTCGCTGCGGAGGGAGCCGGAGCTGGAGGAGAACCCGTACTTCAGCAAGTACCAGGACAAGATCCAGAGGCTGCGCAGGTCAGCAGCTAACCTCGCTACATCCCAATCTTAAGACACATATTATGTTATTTAAAAGAAAAATGAGTATTGTCAAGTGTAGATACGAGTTAGACTATCGTAAATGATTTAACCGAAATTCTAATGTGATAATGACATATTCGGTTCACTTGTAAATCATCGAGCAGTGTATCTGCTCATTACATTATAACAGTTACATATGATATTCTCTCTTTGCTTCGATTGTTATGGTTTCACAAAAAGTGTATCTTCCGCGGAAGCTTGTGGATTAATTGTAACGTCAATTGTTTCCCAAATTCAACACTATACCCTTTTGATTGACCGGTCTAGGAGAGGATGGAAGGGTTAAATCACCCTTCCCTTTGTAATACATGAATTAGGCCCCTCCCCCTGACATGCCCACCTTTTCAGTGATTCATACTTTGAGTTTGATCAAGTTTAAAATTTGACACTTGTTTCACAAAAAAAACACTTGGTGTTATGAAATTTAAACGAGATTATATATCTCAACAATGGTGAAATATTGAGGACTCTTCTCTGAGTAAGTTTGAAAGAATTATGAGGAAGGTTGGGAGTCACTAACTGAAGAATAAGTTTCAAAGCAGGTTTGCTGAAACGATAAATTATTGCTACATTTCACCTCATGGAAGTGAAAGCGGATTTAGCCTTCTGAAGGTTGCTGGTGTTTCACTGATCTGATGTCTGACTTTGTTCTCAGCGCCAAACCACAGGAGTTCAAAACCCGAGTTAAGAACCGGCACGAGGCCAAGAAGGATGTGCTGGGACACTCGAAGCAGGCGGAGTTCGTCAAGCTCATGGAGCAGGAGGTATGAACGCAGAGCAGAGAACACCATGACAATATTCTGGAAGTCCTGAATTATCATCATCATCATTACACGTCAGAAATTTAAACATATTTTAAGCACTTTTGTTGTTGCTTTTTGGGGCATCTTCTCATAGATTGTGAGATCACTGAACCAATGAAAGTCTTTTAACTTTTACCCAAAACGTTTCACCTTTAACTCGTAACAGCGTGCATTGAAATGTCTTCAAAAGTTGGAAATGGAAATGTTTCTCTGGATCCATTCCTTCATATGCCCGTGACGGAGTTATGAATGTGATGCCCCTTCTGTTTGGGACTCTTTGCAGTTGGAGAACAAGGACAAGGTGGCCGCCAGCGATGCAGCGTCAGGAGGTTTCACAAAGAACAAGGTGAGCAGATCAAGCAGCCTTCATCTTGCATTATATTGCTTTTACTTCACCATTTCTTCAGTTTTTATGGCTGTATTCAAGACTCATCCGGATTACTTTTTACTGATTTAAATGTTTTAATAATAAATAATACCCAATACATCTCAAAGTAATCAAAAGCCTCTGCACAACTCGTCAAGTCAGAAATTCTGTCCACAAAGGCAAATTTTCTTAAAAAAAATAACCACGAAGTTGATGATGGATTAAATTGATGATTTAATTGATGATGGACCACATTTTTACATTTTGAAAAGCTAAAACCAGCGAACTTTTGGCCTTTTATTTTATTCAAACGATGAATCGGATAAAAACTGTCACATTAGTTTGACTAATTAACCGATCGGCTGTTTTGGTTCGATTCCCGTAGCTTCTTGTTATTCAATTCAGTTTATTTTATATCGCCCAACATCACAAATACAAGTTTGCCTCGGGGGGCTTTACAATCTGTACACATGACATCCCTATCCCGGGACCTCACATCGGATCAGGAAAAACTCCCCCAATAAAGATAGTAAAAACCCTTTCACAGGGAAAAAAGGGGAAGAAACCTGAGGGAGAGCAACAGAGGAGGATCCCTCTCCCGGGATGGACAGAAGCAATAGATGTCATGTGACCAGAATGAATAACGTAACGGAGTTACAGCACATTCAATGAATGTGACAGAAATTATTTATATAATGAGTAGTATGCATGGTCCATGATCCAGATAGCCACGATCCATGAAGCAGAAGGAGGTAGAGAGGAGGGGCATCCCAGGGGCAGTGGGAGGAGAAAGCAGGGCCATGGCAGCTGGCAGGACGGCTCCAGGCCAGTTGCATATTCCTTCGTCCCGCTCCGTGGAATCTGGTCTGCGAATCAAAACGTTTCCTCGTGAAACAGTTTAGCGTTTTAACTGTTTTCCATGTGGCTTTTACAGAACCAAACAGATGTAAAGTGAAATGTTTTCAGTGTGATAATGGTGAAGTTTATCCTGGTAACAGACTAAATGTGTTGTTCTTCAGACTCTGGACTCCATCCTCAACCTGGAGCTGATCAGGGACAAGACGGGCGAGGAGATTGCTGAGGTGAGTCTGTGGCGGTCGGACTTCCGTCACCTTGTTTCCTGTGTGACTCCAGTTAAAGCCATTTTGAAAATACCTTTTTGTTTTGACCTTTTTCTGTGTTCTTCTCTCAGCTGTGGATGAAACATTATTCGACTAAAGACACAATCTGTGCCGTCATCCCGGTGAGTGTAACACCAGAGACGGAGTCTCTCAACATGTAGTATTTACTGATGCCATGTACGTCTTCTGATTTATATATTTGTCCCATGCTTGGCTTGAATTCACAAAATTAGGCTTCTTTTCTTGAACAATAAGTCATTTAATCCTTGTGACTTGTACCTCTTGTTGCAGAAGACCTGTGAGCTCCTGTGAGTTTGTTTCTGCCTGTTAGTCCTTTTTTGTTGACATAATATTTTCATCGTGAGCTATGGAACAAGTGATTAGTTTCTGTTGCTAAACCAGATCCAATAGCAACCCCCCTAAATAGAATTGTCTTGAATTGTATTGTGCAGTTGCACAATGACGCCTGTAAATAAACAGAAGTATTTTTATTAGACAGTTCTATAGATCCATCCACGAACACACTCGTGCACATGTTGGGCTAATAACCGGTCTCCCCTGCATTACAGACTCAGATGTTCGAGGTGATGTTGAACAGATCAAAGTCGTGCCAGATGGTGAGATCCGGGTTCTTTTTACACTTATTCTGCCACACAAAACAAAATGTTTTTTAAATCGGCCTCTCTTTCCGTCTCGTCAGTTCCTCTACGCTTTGCCTCAGAAGGAGGGTTACGAGTTCTTCTTGGGTCAGTGGTCCGGACACGAGCTCCACTTCACCTCCCTCATCAACGTCCAGGTGAACCTCCTCACGCGGCACCTTCACATGCTGCTGGGAAAGTCTGACGCTCTCCAATGAGCTCACTTCCTCCCAATTGATAAGGTTTTCACTGTTCACCAGCAAGAATGAGGTGAAACAAATTCACAAAGGCAACAAAAGAAGCTTCTTCGTCTGTGCTATAGCTTGACTATGCAAATGGTTATGAACACAAATCATATTTTAAATTTTGCAGATGCATGATAATTGCAGTGTAACAAATTCTTTTCAGACTTTAATCCTTTGTTGTTATCTCTAACGCGTATTAGGGCCATCAAAGGTATAAAAGGTAAGAATTAAAGAGCTGGGAGAGAGGGATAATATTACAAGAAAAAAAACTTGGATTTGTTGTGAATTTATGGAATAAAACCTGACAAATTTACAAGAAAAAAACTTGACTATCATCTTGGATTAAAAGGAAAAAAGATTTTATTTTTTCTTCTTTTGCACACTGCAATTTAGGTTTGGAAGTAGATGTGTCTGTTTATATATTTTAAAGTCTGGAATACAGTAAAGTAGACACCAATGAAGGAAGATAATAAACATTTTAGTTTGGAGTTTTTGAAAGTGGTGTTGTATGAGGTACTTATCCTGTGCATTGCTAGCTTCCGTGCTGGTACTCTTATCTACCGACCGCCATCTGCTGCAGTAATACACTGACTGGACCTGTACCTCATACAACCCCACTTGAAAAACTCATAACTATGCCTTTAGTTAGTTACCAAAATGTTCCGTTTTAAATAACTGTCCATATTATTAGAGAAACTTCATGGTTTAGTTTTCCAAATATGCCGTCACCAAGGTTTATGGTCTGATCAGTGGCCTGCAATGTGATCAGCAGCTCATGAAAACTGCTTATAATTCAGGATATATACAAATATATAACATACAAATTGTTTTTTAAACCGCACTCGTAACAAGTTAAGTAAACAAAAATGTATATATTCTGTCCTTCTCATTATGAAGACTGTTAGCTCACGTTACATGGAGGTGTTAATTGCAGTTGTTCTCTCCCTGTCGGTGTCCAGATGGTGGGCGAGAACGCTCCCAGTCAGCTGATCCTCTACCACTACACAGACCTGAAGGATGAAAAGGGTGTGGTCCTCATGACCGCCGAGCTGGACCCCAAGTTCATAGTGAGTCCTTGACCTGTGTGGACCCACACGTGAAGGCCATGCACTTATTTATGGACCTTCATGGTGTTGCTTATGTATTCTGTGGAAAGCCTTGTTTGGAATTTCTTGTTAACGATCAGATACAGGTGTAATGTTACTATTGACCGTGGTGCAAGACTCAAACATTAGACATTAGATGTTAACCCGTCTCCACCTCTCCTTCCCAGACCGTCCACCAGGCTCAGTGCTTGGCCAATCAGGTGCAGCTGTTCTACGGCACGCAGAGGCAGGAGACGTACCAGTTGGTCGAGACGTTTAACCGCCACCCTGCAGACTTCAAACACATGTTGGTGATAGCGGAGCTGGAGCAGAGCGGCTTGGGGTCGGCGGCGCCCCCCGGGGGATTGTAGGAGGACCAACCAGCTCGCCTGCAGTCGGATTCCCAGGAACCCGCTGGTGTTTGTTTAAAGTGACAGCGATGTGCTTCTTCACTCAGCACTTCCCACGAGGATGCACCCATCCTTCATACAGCAGCCATGATTCAGGCCAAAAAATATATTTAAGAGGATCAGTGGCTTCTCATGAACTCTGTCTGGGACTTTATCATCTGATATCTGCTACACACCTTCATTGTGCATACAGGATAATAATGAGGTATTCATCAGTTCTATGATAAATAAATCCCACTGTTTCCTACCCTCATCTTAGACTTGACCAGAAGGACTTTATTTACATAGTAGTTATTCTTTAAAAAAAACATTGTACATTTAATAAATCATCTTCCGAACCCCAAATCTTTGTATCTGCAACACTTTTTTTTTTCTTCTCTTCTCGTGCTTGAAAATGGCCTTTGGTGTGTCTTTTTATACAAAGGTCTCAAGCCAACACAAGACAGTGTCAAGTACTACAGGTTTGGTACGTAATTGCCAGGGGGAATTTATTTAATGCACAATTAGAGCAATTCATTGTAACCAAACCTGGACGTAATTCCCATAGTGAGTGGAGGAGAGATCAATTTAGTCCCAATCAACATTTACTGATAGTCGCCTGCCTTTTGAAAAATAGGATGATCAGGGTTAGTAATCTTCCAGAGCGAAGTAGACTTCTCTTTCAATTCTCAATTCTACAGCTAATTGTAAAAGTGCGTAGCCTGTCTGCTCGTCGTGTTTCCATCGAACTTCTTGAGTAGCGATGCTGCCGGGTACCCAGATCTCCAGGGCAACCCACGGTGTCTTAATTGATGCTACCACTGGGGGGCATCAAATAGTATCTCTTCAAATTCGACATGGTAGTGGCATTCGGAGAGTCCTGTGGTATTCAGCCTGCAGCAGTGTCTCCTGAGTGTACATCCAAAGCCTAGGTGTGTCGATCTGAGGATGTCAGGGCTGCAGACTTGGGAACCGGCCGCCCTCTGGAGTCGACTGGCTCTGAGATGCATGAGGACGGCGCCCTGGAAGTATGAATACGTGCAACCAGACAAGACGCCACAGTTGTGCTAAAAATTGTTTTGTCCCTTCACATATTTAATTTATTTCAGCCCCCGAACAACAAGCAGGAGGATGAGGTTGTTTCTCAGGAACCATTAGAAGTCATAGGCCCAATGACAGGGCAGCAGAGTTTGGATGGGACGGTGAGGTGGGTCTCAATATTGTCCACAAGAATACATTCAAATATACATAAATACCCAGATGATCAGAAAGTGCATTACACTAAATCCGACTGAACATTAGAGATGTTTTTTTCTCTGGATAAACTGATATTTGGGCCTATGCATCTGTCTGCTTGTTGATGTTTTACTGCCCTCTAGTGGTTATGAACTACACTGCTCCCTCACTGCACGTTGGCATTACAATCATTTTAAACGCACATTTTTACAGCAAGGCCGAACTCCTCGTATTTAAAAAACCTTTTGATAAATATTACCTTATTGTTATTAAAAAGGTTGATTCATTTTCATTATTTTAGCCAATTGTTGTAAATGACTATAAAAGTAAATATTTGGAAAGAGTATATTTTGTTTATTTTTGTTTCAAAACCAGTGAAATCATACATAAATAAAATGAATGATAAACAAGAAAGTACAACGAGGTTGCTCACAGGATGTACACAGACACACACAACAATGGGTGTTCCCAGGAAATGTGGCTCTTAGTTATTCAACATTGCACATGTACAATTTCATAACGTGTCAATAAGAGACAGCTAAATACATTTAAAGTAACATGCCAGGAGTGCATATACTAGTGTGTGTATTATAGTTGTGAGGTAGTTCTTAGTGAGAGGGCAGAGTCAAACTGATGCAGCTGAGAGTAGCTCATTATTCACTTTTATTGTATTCATACATGGAAAAAAAATACTGTGCAAATCCCCAAATGCAGTCATTAAGGGATGGTCAGAGATTCAGTCAACAAACACAAATGGAAGGAAACAATATTCCTCTTCACAACAGGCTTGACACACATTTACTTACTCGCACAAATACAGTAGATAGTACATAAAGCTGAAGAGGAAAAATGTAACCAGTTCTAGTTACTTTGTGATCACAACATGACAAACTTGTTTCCTTTACATGCAAAATGTATTTGACTGTGAGAATTAAACAAAAAATCCTGCTCTTTCGCAAATCTTTTTAGAATTGCTAAACCGTTCACGAGTGCAGAAAACAAATTGCATCACAGAACAATTGTGTTGTGATCATGTGAAAACAAAACATGAGAAATCCTTGTTTGTCCCCTCCGGCTTTGTGTACTCATCGCAATGGACCACCGTGGCACACACGTTGTACAGAAGAAGGAAAAGACATGCCATGGCAAAAACAACAACAACACAGCATTCATTTCTTTACTGAACCAAACAGTAATGTGCTACAATTCTCACATTTCTAGTTAAATCAGGTTTTTACAAACCGTTCAAACAATGGTAATTAAAAGAAGAAAAAAATACACGAGCATCATCATCTATTGTTTTCTAATATTGGCTGCCTGTAACATACAGTACAGTGGCTGGACCGTTCTCGGAAACCATTAAGGACACAATAGATACAAGACAATACAAAACTCCTTTTGAAAAAAACGTTTTGGACACCACATGCTTTTCCTGCAGGGTATCCGGTATCACATTTCATAAAAAAAGAAAAACTCCCAACCTCTCACATGTTCATTATTGAGACATCAAGTCTGAACTACATTATTAACCGATTTGTCCTTTTCAATATTCACAGTGCATGAAAGTACCGAACTACAAAACAATGGATCAAAACCTCTGAAGTGCTTTTTAATCATCTAAAAAGGACAACTAAAACAACTAAAACATTCCTCCAAGAACATCCAATATCATACGGTATCAGTGATACCTTTTCAGTTTTAACTGATCCTAAATGGTTAAACAGGACTGTTACAGAATTCTGAAACCTCAGAGACCTCTTAAGAAAAATATAAGACACAAGAAATATGGAACTTGCTTCACCCTCTCAACACATATGTATTGTAACGTTAATGTAAAGGATGTAACAATGAAGTCAAGGAGCTGGGCATTTTGCCAGCTGGGTGTGTTGTTAATACCTAAACTCTAAATTTGCTTTAAGTGTGAATCCTAATTCGTGGCTATTTTACTTATTTACTATTCACCCGCTGTTTTTTTATGTTAGTGTCAGTAGTTTGCTGAAAAAACTTCAATGAAGTTCAGTAATACTCTGTGGTCTTCCTGTATCACAGAGAAGTGGTGATGGATATGCATCTAAAATCCGATTTTACAGTGAAATCACTGCACTTGTTTAAGCACAGAGTCATGCAGGAGCAACAGCATGGCATTGAGTCCTGTCTCAAAATGATTTTTTAGCAGCCTGCATCTACAATTGTTGTTGCGTTCTGTCTCCAAGGCAGTACACAGCACTGCACAGAGGAGTACAGCCCACTCCTCAGACGTGGGATTGCTCAACTCCATTCTCCAATGACCATGGCAGCAATAGTAAGATCTTCACTCATGCCAGGTAAACTGTATTAAAACCACCACATGAAGGTGCTCTACGTATGTTTGCTTCCACATATTTGCTGAGCCAACACATTTGCTACAGACACTGGACTGTGCTGTAGCAATACAAAGACGCCAGGAACAATGTTACTGGGCAAACCGTGTGCTTTCTTGTTTTGTTCTGGGCTCCTGCGGATGTTTCCTCTGAATGCGGTCCGGATCGTACCTCGTGCTCCACAGCTGTGATTCCCTGAGTGGTTCCTCTGCAGCCACGTCTCAGTACATGGCTTCAGTGTCTCGGATGCTTCCAAACGACAAACTGAAAGTGCTTCCGAGCCTCTTAGTGACCCCGCCGCCTTCCCTCGTCTTCTTCCTGTTCCAGTTCAACAAGGAGGCGGAGCTCTGGCCCTTAGCTCCACCCAGCAGCCGCTGCCGAGTGTTTTCCTTATCGCTGCTGTGGGACAGCAAGATGGCCCTCCTCTCCAGCTGCAACACACAGGTGATGTCTTGGTCACTGCACAGGTAAGCAGGCATACATTGAAACAGCAGCTACGGACATCACACACACACACACACACACACACACACACAGACACAGACAAACACACACACACACTTACCTGTGTATCATGCGAGTGCAATGTGACCACACTAAGCTCCACTCCTCTCTCGCTACAGTTCTTTAGCATTTGAACCACCTCGCCATGTTTGGCCCATTTA
This sequence comes from Taurulus bubalis, assembly GCF_910589615.1. Lineage (NCBI taxonomy): Eukaryota > Metazoa > Chordata > Actinopteri > Perciformes > Cottidae > Taurulus > Taurulus bubalis. The sequence continues at coordinate 8,307,152 of NC_136595.1, forward strand.
GAGTCCTGTCCGTCTACTGCTACGATGTAGTCTCCTTCCCTTAATCCCGCCTCCTATGCCACACACGGACATTAGGAAACAAATTAAAGTCATGAAGGAACCACAACAATTCTGCAACCAATATTCATCCACACATGCGGATCAACTACTGTTAAAACTTATAGTGCATCTCCTGCATGACTGGCCCCACCTCTTCACTCTTATACTTTACTGTTAAAAGCATTACATACATTATATTTATTTGCGTCTCCTTTAAATCCTCTAGTGCTCAGAAATGAGTTTGTTGTACCTTTGTACACATTCATTACTGAAATTGTAGATTCAACACAAGGCTCATTGTTTTAAAATTGTACAGGAAAACAACAAATAAAAAAACAGGAGCAGATTTAATTTAATTGAGTTTAAACAGATTTAGATTTTTTCTCAAGCAATAGAAAAAGAAGAAAATGGTAAGAAAGCTTAAGTAGCAAATTATGTATTAATACCTATTAAAAAAAACTGTTATGAGATGCCGTAGATTCCTTGCTTTTTACAGTAATATAGTAGTTGTGAATGAGGATCTTAACGTTTGACCATCTCATATTTAACAGGCTGTGGAAGCAGGTCTTTATGCACATAAAGGTCAGTGGAGTTTCTCTTACCGCTGCACAGCCTCCAGGCACCACTCCAGCCACCAGGACGGGGGAGTCTCCTCTGAGCGTGAGACCCATTCCACCTTCTCTCCTCTGCAGAGCGATCACACGTACCGGGCCCCAGCGAGCCCGAGCACAAAACACCGACAGAGGCCCCTGCAGCACAAAGGAAAACGTCATCTTCAACTCAGGTACCAGCAGGTACTGCCGTTTTTTTTCCCCCCTGATATCCGACTGTTCCAACAATGAATACGTCTCACCAGTCTTTGGAAGATATCAGTAACATGGACTGTAGAGAAGTTGGTTGGAGTGATGTCGGGTTTCTGATGGGTTTGAGCTGTAGAACAAAAAGAACAAACCACAATCACTTAATGCCATATCAACAATATGATTCTTTGGTTAAGTGACTTCAAACCGACGCTTACACTGTATCTCTGGGGCCTCTTCGGTTTCATCGAAGTCGTCCTCTCTGTCCAGCTCTGAGTACTTGTCCAGGGAGCGTTTGTGTGTGAGCGACAGCACGTCCTGCAGGATGTCCATCTTCCTCAAGATCTTACACAGGCTGTGGACACGCATGGCTTCCTCATGTCTGATTACGGCACGCCGCAGGTGAGCTTTACCTGCAGACATGTACATGTAGGCAGACATTGTCTTAAAAGATGTGTGGGTATTACTTTTACCTCATACTTGGTAGATAAAATCAACCAAAAACATCTGTCTCTCTCTCTCTCTCTCTCTCTCTGCTTCACATATTGGCTTGACTGGGCTGTATATCTGGACTAAATAGAAACATATTCCATGAACTCACCAAGCTTTCTTCTTTTCTCAGGGTCTCGTAGAACCAGGCCGAGTGGCAGCCCTGCAGGGCTGCTGACATAGAGCTGCAGGAAAGCCTTCTCCGCTGCTTCATCATACTCCTCTTCCTCAGCAGACACTACAGAACAAGACACTTCACATCAACGTGTGTAGATACAGTACACAAATGACTGTTTTTGGTAAGGATAACCAAAGGACTGACTCTTTAGTGAAAGTCAGTGAAATGCATTCAAAACCTATCCTACCATTTCTAAAAGGTCTCATTTACACTGCAGAGGCAGCTAATAGTAATTAGCTGCTAATAGTCTTTGCCAAATGTCACTTAGTGAGCTGGCCAATGCCTGCACTACAAAAGCTGATCCATATTATCCTTTTGTGCGTCTCTATTTGTATTTAATGTAATTTGTTTATCTTGCTTTCAGTTTCAAGCATGCCTCATTGCACAAGGCCTCAGCTTGCCACCTCTTCATTCTTGCTAGTGTGCAAGTGAAGACCATTCACATTAAAACAACTGAATGTGTCTGCACAGTTATCAGCGATGTGAGCGGCCACTAAAAATATCGAAATAAATGTCCGGCGTAGTTTGGTGTGGCTTACACGTGTGATCGCAGAGTGCAACAGCAGCGTAGTAGTGCGAGAGGGCACGGAAGTGTTCCGATTTGACTTGAACCATGGAGGCCCAAGAAAACGGCACGTAGTCCTTCATCAGAGGCTGAGTCATGGTCTGCTGCACCAACAAATACACGTCCGACACCTACAGGACACACGAGCGCGCGCAGAGTGAGAATCATTAACGACACACGCAGCAAGGACACAAGCGGAGACGCGTGAACTCACCCGTGCAGCCTCCTGTGCCAGGCACAGTTGCGAAGTGAAGTGTGTGTCCCGAGTGGTGAGTGTGACTCGCTCAAACACACACTCCTGCACCTGGGAAACCATCAGACGCACCAGCATGCAGAGCGACGGACCGCTCATGTCCAAACTGGGAGCGTTGGAGAAATTATCTTTCAGGTAATTAAATGCACCTAAAAAGCGCGCAGAAAGAAAGGAAAAAAAACGCATAGATTAAAAATATTGTTCACCAATTACTTAATTTACAGGCTTTTATCAAGCTAAGATATCAAACCTTCACTTATTTCTGCTTCTGATATTTAAGGATTTGCTGCTTTTCTCTGTTATACCATTAGCAATTGAACCTCTTTAGGTTTTTTTAGTCGATTTCACCGTGGGCTCTTACAATAGCCACCACTATTTTTATTTTTAAATTGAATAGAATAAACAATCTATTAATTGAGAAGATAATGGATGTATTAAAAGATGAGGGAAACAAATAGTTGCTGCTCTAGCTGATGGAAAAAGAATATTTCAGTACTTGCACACAGAGCTATTTTTGTGCAAAAGCAATGATTCTTGGATTTTTGGACATCCTATCTTTACAGTCCCACATAATCACTTAATAAGGCTAATATAACTGTCAGGTAAGTATGTGCGGTTTCATTACCTGCAGCTCTCTGGAAGGCATCTATTGCTCGGTCTATGCCAGCTGTTGCAGAGCGGTCTTGCCGTGCTCCAATCTGTGTGTACAGGGCACCGATGTTGAACAACACACTTCCTTTCTCAAAGGCCAACGTACGCTGATACGACGGGACGCCTGTCAGGGAGTCGTACCTAGAGACAGAGGATGAGGAGTACATGTACTCACTGCATTGCAATGCTTTGATGGCAACTATACGTTGCCTTTTTTATGGCATACATTTTCAATATAACTTTTTAAAGTGTCATACAAAAAAGTGCCTTTTACAGCTACCAGCATATTGAAGATCCAACTTGCATGAAGACTAGAAAGCAAAAGTAGCGCTCGCCGGAGACTATTGGACTCCACTCAGCTCAGGGAGACACGCATGATTTTGACCAGCAGTGGGAACTTTGCCAGAGGAGAAGCGTTTTGCTGAAGCGAGCGCCAAGCACTTTATGTAAGCAGCAAAACAGGGAATACTGAACATGGGCTGAACGAAATAGTTTTAAGCTTCACTCATAACATTGACATTTGAGGTGAAAAGACACAAGGGCAGGCACCTGTACTAACAAGGCGGTCTGCACCATCAGTTACATTTATGTAACCAAAATAACACAAAATCCTATTTTCCCCACTTTATATGGTGATGACATCCTAAAATATGACAACAGACATTCAATGCCTCATTCGAATCACTCAATAGAAGCTTAAAATGATAAACAACTTAATTCAGTGCTGCCCTACATTGAATTTTTTAACGGTACACTCCAAACCAGACCAATCACAGCGCTGGTTGTTTACGTAATGATGAAAACTATCGCGTTCAATCATAATTCTTCACAAAACATAGCAGAGTAATAACTAAGTAACATCCACTTGTCATCTTCTCTCTACACAACCGCGCCTCAGTCCTCGGAATGCAGGACTCGATAACCTCGAGGCCTTTACATTAAAAAGTGCTCATGTCCTACCAGTGGAAGTGCACACCCAGGTTCCTGTGTAGAGGGAAGAAGCGCTGGTCCAGGTAGTACAGCTGGTTGTAGTACTCCATCAGTAGCTCCAGACCGGCCTGGTTACGACTGGGGGTACGCATGGCCTGAGTCCAACAACAACACACAGACATATCAACACACAGACATGTCATAGGCACTTCAAAGACACAGCAATCTGACATGTACCTTTCATTTTTTTACATTTCTTTTCCCACAGTTTTGCACTGATTTTCTACAACCATCCTTGAAAAAAAAGATTTGTTTTGTACTTATTTGTGCGAGTGCATTTATTAACCTGTCTGAGCTCCATAAGCTCTTTGAGCTCCTTGTCGTAGAGAGCGCTGTCCTCTTCGTAGTGCTCACAGATGAAGTCCTGTGAGGGGAGGCAGACCGTTACGTAATGACAAATCAGTTTCACAGCTGAGGTATTCTCTAATATTCAGAGAGATTGCAGAGGATTTTTACTGAGCTTTCAGTGCCCCTCAGCAGCCTTTATATAAAACAAGAGAAATGTGAAATCAGACAAGAACTTTCCCTAGAAATCAATAGCAGCGTCTTCACACAAGTTTAAATCTTCGTAAGTTGTAATAATCAAGCTTTGACACATATCTGCTTTAATATTCTGCTTTAAGTCATCTTTATAGGACACATTTGTGAAGAATTGCAAATCTTTGACACAAGGAAAGACATTTTCAGTTCAGTATTGAATAAACAAAGCAGTCCACTTAATGTTCCTCCTTTGTTTTTTGTTTTTGTTTTCTACATACAGCATGCAATGTTTTACTCAGGAAAGTGTTTTTTTCTCAAAAAAAAGGAAATCAAGGGAGGTGAAATATGAGACGTCATCTTCACCTGGATAGAAACTGTGAAGTCCACCTCTTTGGTTTCTTTTAATCCGAGTGGGATCATGGGAACGTTGATAGTCTCACTGTGAAAAACAACAATTACAGCATGTGTACTGTATGTTCGTAATCTTTCACAGGTTACGCCATGTAAACACCAACATGTAAACACCAACATCATACACAGGTGCAGGTTATAGGCCCAGTCAGCACTGCCATCTGCTAGTCTTTAAACACAGCAGGCTCATCCTGCTAATAGACAAAGCTAAAGCCCAGTATTAACCCGTACGGCCTAACAACCCCCAAAGTCACCCCCTCCCGATCACAGTGAACTGAAACACGCACACACGCCACGCGGCCATTAATGACCCTCTAATCGGGGGATTTATCTTTCCCGTGACCCTGCAGAGAGAAAAATCTCCTGGCTGTGAAGGACACACACACGCACACAAACTCGTACTTCTATACTTGTAATTTCCTAGCCCCTTAATTTAAGCTTGACTGAAACTTTGTCTAACCTTAAACTACATATTAACCTACAAACTGCCCTTTGAAGAATAGACAACCAGACAAACAATCCTAATTTAACAAAGAAGTCCTTCCTCTCAAAGCTTACAGTGTAAATGTGTCCCCACAAAGACAGTTACACATCGAGCAGATACACACAATGCACAGTGTGAATACCAACATGGAATGAATGTTTGTTATCACCAATTATAATTAGACTAATGAGAGTGACCTGGAATTCATGGGACAAATAATAAATGGGACATGGGTTTTAAATAGGCCGTGTGTGTGTGTGTGTGTGTGTGTGTGTGTGTGTGTGTGTGTGTGTGTGTGTGTGTGTGTGTGTGTGTGTGTGAAGTGTTTCCTATTAATTACCAAGACTGTGGCGTCCCACCATAGTCTGTGGAATCCCACCACAGTTTCACAAATAACCAAAACTATTTATACACTTCTCAAAGGGTGGGCGGGCTCTCTTTGGCCTCACACTGTATAGTATATATAGTATATATATATATAAATATATATATATATATATATATATATATATATATATATATATTTATATATATATATATATGTATATATATATATATATATATATATATATATATATATATATATATATATATATATATATACTATATATACTATATATACTATACAGTGTATATATATATATATATATATATATATATTTATATATATATATATATGTATATATATATATATATATATATATATATATATATATATATATATATATATATATATATATATATATATATATACTATATATACTATATATATACCACGGGAGCATGTCCCCGGATCCCCCTAGGGTCAGAGATCTTATGTAATCCTATGGTAAACACCTGTGTGTGTGTAAGCGTGCGTGTGTAAGCGTGCGTGTGTGTGTGTGTGTGTGTGTGTGTGTGTGTGTGTGTGTGTGTGTGTGTGTGTGTCTCAGAGCTTTCTACCTGTCTGTCTGGTAGACCTCCATGTTGCTGTTGAGCTCCTCCAGCTCCTCCTTGAGCAGCTGGAGGTTGGAGTTCACAAAGCTGAGCTCCAGAGCCACTGTCTCCTTCACCTTGTTGTTTGTTGTTGCCCTGCAGAATTGAACACACACACACACACACACACACACACACACACACACACACACACACACACACACACACACACAAACACACACACACACACACATCAATTCACATCCTTCATTAACACCTACTTACAACACACTATGAAAGACTTGCGTTTCCAATGTGAGACAAGGAGTTTAATTTGACTTCAATCCCAAGTCAACTGCTTCAAAGGGCAAATCTGAGTCCTTGCCATAGAGCAGGAGAAGGTTCAGTCACAAACATCACAGTCACTTCCACCTCATAAATAATAATAATAATAATATATATATATATATATATATATATATATATATATATATATATATATATATATATATATACGTTCCATAATCAAAATATTCTTAAATTTGGCCGGACATTTATGATAACTGAGCCCTTTGCAGAACCTGAATATTTGCTTCTTTTTTCTCCGTCAAAAGAAATTGAATATCTTGGATTTTGGACTGTTGGTCATACAAAAGATTTGAGGATGTCAACTTCTGCTATAAAAAACATTGATTAATCAATTAATCAACAGATCAATGGATAATAAAATAAGTAGTAGTTGCAGCCCTAAAATGTTTATTGTAATGCACAATTATCCAAACCACTTATTCTATTTAGGGTCGCGGGGGCGCTGGAGCCGATCCCAGCTGACATTGGGCGAAGGCAACCATTCAGAGACAGACAACCATTCATGCTCACATTCACCTACGGGTCATTTAGAGCCTCCACACACCATGCAGCTCGCACCAAAAAACAATGTATGTACACCATGTATGTGATATATGTGTGTTGCTCATGTTATGGATTCGTGTCATCTGATAAATGAAAACCAGATTGTGGTGTGTGAGATTTTAATTTGATATTTCTGGAGCACGGTTTGATCCTAAACTTACACATGCAAACAAAGCACATGTTAGTGGGTTGAATACAACCCTACTTACATATGCCTCAGTCTTACTGTGTGTCCTTGCGTGCTTCAACACACAGCTTAGCATCACAGATCACGCATGCCACCTTGAAAAACTGACTAGCAGGTGTATAATAACAATAATGGGCGTAAACATGACACAGTAAACACGATGAGCAGTGTCGTTTCCATTGACAAAAAGCCTGTCTTTAATTTATGCAACTATCTCATGTCTCCGCCTTCTTCTCCACCCTCTTTTCATTCACTTCAAGACTTTCTCATGCGCGCTCCAATCACAGGAGGAGCCAGCTCACACGTCCGGGGGGTTCTGAGGTTTAACAACACACAATGTTCCTGGAAGTCTGAGGCATCACCAGGTTGCCTAGAGCCCCCAAACAAATACCAAGGACCCAACGCAGCCCTATGATACAATCATAAAATGTTACTGGCTCAATGATTTGATGAGACACAGTTGTGTGTCGAGAGCACAAAGAGGACTCACTACATCACTACATCACTATAAACATTCGTGATTAACAGACTGCTATTTCGCACATGAACGCATGTCATGATATTCTCACACATATCGTACTGCATCACTACCTGCTCACAAGCCTCTCAAACAACCATACAACCCATCATATCACTGTATAACCAGACAAAAAAACTATGTGGCACCACTGTCAAATCTTGAAAAAACACAACATGTTCAGCTTTGAAAGCTTTATAAGCTATTCAAGATTAAAGCTTATTTTCAAATGCCTACATGGTAACGCTCCTTCCCTCCTTAATGAATTTATTAAAAGACACCAGCACACCAGTAAAGTTAACACACGGGCCTCAGTGAAGTCATCATTCTAGCAGACCTTTTACTAAAACTAAATATAATCAATGTTTTTGGTCAGCAGCCCAAATAAAATCTACCTATTGGAATTATTTACTCATTTCGGTCTTAGTTTGATCTGGTAAGAAGAGAGATGCACAGCATCTCTGCTGAATGAGTCATTAGATGAATCATCAGGTGGAAGATTTGGGGAGGAAAGACAAACATTAAGCTGTCAAAGGCAGACTATGACAAATTTAAAGAAATTGCTAGGTGTGGTTCTGTTTTGAGTCATAGACAAATAATGCACTTAAGGCCTGAGGATGAATATGTACACTCTCCCAACATATTGATCACAGAGTCTTTGCTTTTCAGCAAAACCGCTTCCTGTTAATTTAAAAAGTCACGTGTGTCTCACCTGACATGAAGGTGAGTAGACAACAGTGATGGCCGGACACACTAGGCTCTGTTCTCCCGAATGAAAGTACATTGTAAATTTAAACTGTTGAACAATTTTTCATTTCATTTCACTCGTTCTCACAGCTTCTTCCATGTTTAACTATGCTGATCAACATCAGCAAGAATCCTCACATCAATTTGCAAAAGAATGGCAGCCAAAGCAAGACCTTTCCGAAAACAACAAAAGGCATGGTTTGTGTATTTTCTGCTCATTGATATTTCTATACTTGCACCTTTATATATATATATATATATATATATATATATATATATATATATATATAATTTATATTTGCACTCTCTTACTGTGTACCGTAACTGCTACACAACATCTTATCTCATCTGACACACACACACACACACACACACACACACACACACACACACACACACACACACACACACACACACACATCCATAACTAGGATGAAGCCAAGGGCTAATCTGATTAGTCAGTTTTAAATGGGCTGCCAAATATCCCATTCACACACACACACACACACACACACACTTGCACGCACAACATACTGCATCTTTTAAGGAGATGGGATGGGGTGGTAGCTCTCTTTCTCTAAGTGAAAGACATGAAGTATCAAAAACAAATAACTTGTGGTATTTAAAAAACCCCGAACACTGATAAGAAGACCAGGATTAAACAAGTAACTGTCCATCAACTGAATTCCCACAAAGAAACACAGCCTGCAGCACAACGTGAGGTCTTCATCAGCCAATCACAAACCCTGAAGAGTTAATACCGCTCTCTCATCGGTAATTAGCACCCCCCACCCACCCTGTCCCAGTCACCACCCACAAGCACTCATGCCACAACCTAGTTCCACAACAGTTTCAGAGTGTATGAAGTGAAAGCGAGACGGTTTGTGTGTGTCGACTATTCCAGTTGACCGGAAAGGGGGAGGATGGAAAAAAAAAAGTCTGACAGTGCCAGACAAATAAGTGGGGGATGAGCTTGCCGGGGCTCCGTTGGGAATCTCTGCATGAGCGCAGGACAGGAGGCGGACACAAAGCCGGCTGATTACAGGCCGGCTGGCTGTGTGGGGGGGCTCCTCTTTGTCTCTGTGACCCATCGTCCTAATAGAAAGGGCAGGAGCGCTTGTTTTATTTCCCCTAAACTGACTCATCACCTTTTAGGATAACAGCCTAAATCCAGTCAAAAATGGAGTTGGGGGGAAAAAAAATCCAAAAGAAAAAGAAATCACCAGCCATTACATAATTACTCCAATCTCCCTATTAACACCCATTAATTGAATAATCAAAAAACACAACAACATCAATTAACTAACTTTGATTTATTTAACCTTTATTAAACCAGATCAAATCCACTGAAGAAAAAAAACATCTTTTGCAACGGCGAATTGGCCACGAGGGCAGGAAAGTTAAACGCCAAATGCACGTCCACTTCATATATACAATAAAACTAAAACATTGCATTCAGTCTTCCATTGTTGCAACAACAGTTTGTGGTTAAAACTGTGACGACTTTTGTTTAGAAATGTCTAACAAGAGGAGAGACTCTAGAATAAGTTTAGCCTGAACATCACAGGTGGCGCCCTAAAGCACAGCAAATGATTAGACCTAAGATTATAGATAAACTTATACAATAGTACATGTCAGTTCACTATCACATAAGACCAAGTAAAGCAGTGCATCATTGCCTTTTTAAACAGTTAGAAAAAGGTAATGTCAGGAAGTTTTGCTTGAACAATGTATTTAAAATCTGATTGTTGAAGTTTGTCAATTACTTTGTCGTTGCTAGACTGATAAATGAATCAAAAAATCATTTTGGCTAGTTGTATGTATGTGTTTACTGAATACCTTTGGATTTTGCACCATTAGTCAGAAAAAAGAAACAATTTGAAGCCGCCACCTTGGATGTATGTAGACTAAACAATAATGGAAATAATTATAAGTGGTAGCCTGAGAAAACATATTTTGTGAAACTTAATTAGTTGTAGCCAAACATGCCTTGGGGTAATATTAAGAGGCAACCTTGGTCGTTTTTTAATCAAAGACTCTGTTGTTTTCCATGTTGATCTTATTACATTTTGACATGGCACCACTAAGGAGGAAGAAAGAAGCTCATTGCTTTAATTAAGTGGCTCCTCTTCCTCCTCCTCCTCCTCCTCCTCCTCCTCCTCCTAGTCCCAAATTGAATTTTAATGAGTAAAGGAGTGTGTTTTCAGAGAGTTTTGCACAGTGGACTAATCATGCTGTAAATGTTCTCACAGCTACCACAACAAAAGTGTAGACCAAATGTATGCACATATATTAAATGTTTACTTTAAGCCTCCGTTGTAAGCCACCTCCAAGTGGATAACAAAAATGCAGAGCCTGAGAAACAATCAGAAGGAGAAAGCAAAGGCAGCGAGACATGGACAGAAGCAGGAGGGGATAAAATTGACGTTAATGTTCTCAGATAGAATACTTTGATGTTCTGCCACCGGGTTTCTTTTTCTCCCTTTCCTTCATTTCTTCACGAATAAAATAATTGTGTGAAAGACACACAGCTCAGTTATGTTGGGTAATCATCGGTGTTTGAGCAGAAAGGTATGCAGTGTTAATTTTTTTTACAATTAAATATTTGTAGGAGAAACGGCAGAGGAGACACAAACATACACAACATGGTGAGAGCAGACACGCAACCAGACAGACACAATGAACACAAACAGGGTCATAAAACTGGGTGGTGCTGGGGTGTGTGTGTGTGTGTGTGTGTGTGTGTGTGTGTGTGTGTGTGTGTGTGTGTGTGTATTCTGGAGGGGAGTGATCTCTGACCTTTTCCCATCACAGGACGCACCACAAAAGTGACTGAGCAAACAAGCTAACAAAGAGCCACCAACACAGAGGAGACCAGAATAGCATTCATCATCACATCTTAGAGCCCTTTCTAACAAAAATAAAAAATAAAACCCCATGAATAATGTGTCCAACAATAAATACTTTAAAACAACTAATAACTAATAAGTAAGTAAACTAACTAAACAAGCAAGATACACATACCAATACCGTCACAAATCTTCACTTAATACCTGATTGAGTCTCTCAACAGATGAAACTATAAAACCAACTTTGACTTCCAAGAATATTCTAGAGAGAAAAAGGAAAAAAAGAGCCTCACCTGAACAGGTTCTCTGCTCCAGCTCTCATGCGCATCTCCTTGTTGATCTGCTGGTTGATGCGAGCTCGCCGGTGCTGAAGTTTACTGCGCTGAGTCTGGGCGAAAGGATCACATCCCTGCAGAGAACATGAAGTAATAGAGCCGTCAAGAGAAGTGATGGACTGGTGAATTTATGAATGATGAATGACAGCAGCAGGTCTGTCTAAGAGGTGAGGTATGTTTCTACTTCAGGTGCCCAGCACAAGTTTCAAATAACCAGTTAGTCTGCTAATTAAACCCACCGTTTGTCACCTTACTAGAGCCCTTTTCCCACTGGACAAAAACCTCACTGATACCCACTAACATCTGGCTTTTGTGAGAAACAGTAGAATCCGCATCAATTCCCGGGACAAATGACTCTGCAGTAGGCACGGATATTTATCCCAGGTGGACACACACATTTTTGGATACCCTTTTCCGGCGTGAATGCTATGTGATGCGTGTTGTGTGAAAGAAGTAACCACTGTAACATTTTCATGACACATTTGGGACTTCGAACACGACACACTAGAAGAAAAGAAAAAAAATGAAAGGCATATTCGTGTACTGGCAATTTATACATCCAAGACTGGCAATGGGGAAGTAGTCAATCGTCTATTTTCAGCAGGTGTTTAAAAAAACACCTGCATATACACACTAAGTGGGGTGGGAAAGGGACATAGGTGATGTAAAAAATGCTGTTTTGCTGTAAGGAATAAATGACAAGGCAAAAAAAACGTACCTTTAACCATCATAAAACTATAGCATGTTATTTGTAAAGCTTATATGGTGGCAGTACAGTACAGTATGGTCAGAGTCAGAGAGATGACTAAAAGGCTCACTTCAGAACAAAAGGTCTACACTGGATAGAGCTGAGGGAGCTGAGGCGGGGAAAGCCTTGTGGATGCTGAACATGGTTAAGACTAACATGGTAAGGCAGGAGGAGAACCTCCTGAACAGAAGGATAATATGGTGAACTGAAAAAAGAGCCGGTGACATGTCAGAGCTGTGTGTCCGTCTGAAGATTTAAAGGCCTCTTAAGTCTCGCTTCAACACCAGAACAGCTGATTGTTACATGTGTGCTCACTAAATATGCAATCTATCAAACAAAGCACCACTGTTGTAAAGTGAAAAGGTAAACAGATGTACAGCAATATGACAGATGGAGCAGCTGTACTCTAAACATACTGAATACTCCCGTTCTGTATCCCTGTGCCTCTTTCCATCAGCTTCTTTCAGACAACTTGTATACGGATGTTTTTCATTTTCTCACCCTCTTTCCCCCCCTTTATCTTTCTCGTTCCCTCTCACCCAGTTAAGGTGTTTGTTTAGCATGCACACGTCAAGTAATCCTCAGAGTGCCTGTGTGGATTAGGATCCTGGCCGAGCTCCCACCTCTGATCAACCATCAGGAGGGCAGCTGGATGGAGGCTGCTCAACATCAGTGCAGAGGAAGTCTAAAAAAACGTGTTAAAAAAACCTCCATGTCCAGGTGATTTTCTCTAAGCACACACGTTGTTTTTCAGCAACACAGATATGCAAAATTGTAAATTGTTGCTTTAAGCACAGTCTTCTACCCACTCAAGCAGCAGAAGGTGAAGTGGCTTGCTTAAGGGCACCATAATTATTAATTTTCTCCCACCATGTTTTCCTCATTCAAACCAGAGATGCAATATCCTGTGTAAATATGCCATTAATAGTGCCTGATACACAGCACTTATACTATGTGTGACGTGATATCAGTGTTGAAAAAAATGCAGGTGCAAATCAGGTTTCACTTTTCAAAACACACCCACAGTATCATTTAAGATGCATAAGTTGCGAGATCTCGTCCTCTGCGTTTTTTGATGCCCCCTTAATACAAAGGAGGTGGTCGAAATTATATTTAATTTGCTAATAACACTTTGTAAAATGACATTTAACATGTCAGCTATAATGCACTCTTCAGAAAAACACTTTCTCTGTAATCCACAGACTTCCCTGTCAACTATCTACTGATCAAATCGTCTCAATGAAAACAGTTAACAGTGAGGTTTGTGGATTATCCAGAGGAAGCAGGCAAGCGTTTCTTGAAAGACACTTTCCTGTTATGTTTTGCAAATGTTCCTTTTGGTTTTTCTTTTAACTCCACGATCAAAACTGCATTCAACTCCACTGTATTGAGATGGTGGCAGCGGTTTTCAGGTGCAGATGTCTCCAAACTCAGGCAAATACAGCCGATAATACCGACATATTGAGACATTATTAGAGGTTAGTGAAACAATGTGTGTTGTTTTGCTTTTAATAACGGGGTGAGGTGATTTTATAGACAGATTTTAAACTAATTATCACTGAAGAGATCACAAGATGGATTGACTACAGAATAGTATCAGGATTTATTATGTCCAAAGTGCACAGTTAATAACTTAAAGTTGCAGTTGATGTTATGGAGCCACCTATGGCCAATGAGGGATCTCAAGGACCATCAGACCCTTTCCTCGTGTTTACTACATGTATATAACGGTATGTGCCTGTGTGTGTGTGTGTGTGTGTGTGTGTGTGTGTGTGTGTGTGTGTGTGTGTGTTTGTGTGCGCGCGTGTGTATGCGCGTGTGTATGCGCGTGTGTGTGTGTCTCCGGGTGTCTCACCTTTCGGATGCTTCCACTGAGGCTGCCATCTGTGGGTAACGTTAAGGGCATATCGTCGTCCGAGGTGACGTTACCGTCTGACAGGGACATCTCCAACTCTCTGTGAAGAGCAACGTTCATGTTAATATCATTTCACCCAAAAGTGGCCCCATTTAGACTTAACTTACTTGGTATATACGTCACCCCGTATGCGTAGAACAACTATCAGCTTTTAAATAGTATTAATTAACCAGGAACACGCCAACAATATGTAACTTTAACGGAAAGTTAATGAGCTAGCGAGTCACGGTGTCCCCACTTGCCTTGTTGCAGGTTCCTCCATCGTGAGGCAACGACAAAGGCGGACAAAAAGTCCCTACATTTCTTCCGACTTTGTGTAGTTCCAAGTAAACACAACGCCTTGATGGTGAGACAACAATAGAGTTAGCTGAAATTAACAACTTTAAACTCCTCAAAACAACCCAGCTTCAACTCATTGCATTATGCTAGCACCTCCTCCGCTCTCCTTTTTCCCCCCCGACTTGTGTGCAGTTGCAAGAGCTTATTCAACAAGGCGGGCCCGCAAGTGAAAAAGATAGCCAATCACGTTGCAGCTTGTGTGAGCGACGGTCGATGTAACAAATCACGCGAAGGATCGGTGATGATCGAGAGTCTCGTCTGACCAATGACAAGTCGCTCCAGGCGTCCCCCTCCTCCGCGGCTCGTTGCTATGGCACCCACCGGGCTGTGGCTGGTGTGTGGGCTCCGAAAAGATTAGAAGCTCCACCTCCGAAAAACTGAAAACTTGCTATGAACGATTACTGCTTTGTTTTTATTTCATTTTGGCGGTGATTTTGTGCATTTCTTTGAGTTTCCTCGCAATTAGTTTTTATTTTTCCCCGAATACGTAGGAAGAGTTATTGGGTTGTTCTAGTTCGGTCCTAAAACGCCACTGAAAGGAAAAGCTCTGCAGATACTTTAAAAATGAGCGTTTTATATATATATATATATATATATATATATATATATATATATATATATATATATATATATATATATATATATATATATATATATATATAGTAAATGGGCTACATTTTTTTATTAAATGAAAAATAAATAAAAAATATATATGTATGTTATTCTTTTAATTTAAATATTTGTTGTCAGGAAGGAACAATCCCTGTGCAATAATGGAACAGTAAATATCCATTGTACCTGTACATTTAATACCTTTAAAGTTCAAATACAGTCTCTTTAAGATGTTCATTTAATCACTGTCAAATGTAAATCCAAGCATGATGTATACTGTCATAACCCCCTGCTGAACCACATGTATAGCAAAATATTACATCAGTCATCACATATGTATTGTGCTATTGTCTTACTGTTTACACATGTCATTGCTGTTTTACTCAGTATGTATTCTGTATAGTGTATACGTTTTAAATAAATGTCAATATGCATGTAGCCTGTAGTCTGGCTGGATGATGACCACATCATTCTTGCTTGTTTCCTTCCTCATAATGACACCATTTTCTCAGCAATGTTTCACCCAACTTACACAGCATTATTGTCTACTAATTCATCCTGATTTGATTTATTTTCGGACACAACTACATTGTTTAAGGATGGTATGGACATAATGAAATGACCCGGTGTCATTCGGTCTTTCTGTACACTGTTGCTGTCGGACAGGGGTTACTGCTCCACATGCAACAAGTTGCCATTGCAAAACAAGAAATGTCTGTTTGTATACAGTATTGAACCTTTATTATTAAATCTACTTTATAACAAGTATTTTAACCTTTTATAACTGCAAATTGATTTTACCCATCCTTATATCTATTCATTTGTTCGTCGAGTCTATAGCAGCGATTAAAATATAGAAACACAATGAAAGAATACAACCTTTCGAGAAAAAAGTCCTGCAGTTGTTGATGGAGAGATTTACACATGATTAAACGTGATATGCTTAAAATGTCCAAACTCAATTTCTTACTGAAGGCCCTTAATTTAACTCCAACTTAATATAACAAATGATCACTGCTTTTGACAATATTACACATTACATATCAAGGTGTTCTCTGCGGCATCCTGTTGTTTGGCCACTTGGGGGCACTTTTACCCTTTCAAGTAAATATCACATTGTTCCTCTCATAATTTTTTATACACACTTTGAACATATTTGAAATTTCACAATTGCTATGAAAGTTGGGGAAAAGTTGACAACGTTTTGGGATTTAGGACAATAATTAAAGTGACAATTCATAAGAACTAGTTTATAAATTATCAGCTAAACTGCAACATTCAAAAAGAGATCTGTGCCATCTCCTCTTCAAACTGAACAACTGTGCCTAAAGCAGACATTTTCAAACAATCAATAATTGAGTGTGCTTTGATTTCTTCCATCCATGAGGAGGATCTGCTGGCCCGGGGTGAATTGTCTCTGTTTGGTTAAATCTCTCCTCAAAGTCAAGTGAGAACAATAACTATTTTATGAGGCTAGAAAGGATTAGAATAAAAAATAAAATAGATTTTCAGCCTCAATTGGTGATCATTTCAGAGTACAGTAAAGAGTACATTTAAACTAATGTCCTTCAAACTGTATAATTATCTGGAGGCTTTGTCTTAATCTGTCTTGTCATGATCTTATAAATATGGAGTCCCCTAAAAACCACAACTTGTTTCCTCTTTGTTCTTTTGTGTGAAAGAACGTGTTAATAGAACCCTGAGGTCAGAGACTAGAACCCTGAGGTTAGAGCACAGAACCCTGAGGTCATCATTGAACCCACTCTCCAGCAGGTTTAAACCCAGAACTTGCTGTTGGGCCCAAGGGTTTTAACCACTGCAGCATCGCGCCGCCCCATAATTATAACTCAATATTACAACATACATTATTCTGAAATGGGTCATTCTGCATGATATCTTTTTAGGTTAGGTTTTTTACTTGTATCAGAGTATTTCTACAGTGGTATCGGCTATTTTTACGATCCGAGTCCTTGATCCACCACTGATCTACACAAAGGAATGGAATACATTTGCTGGCTATTAAGCTTGTAATCAACACTGGCCTTTTTGTGGCAACTTTGCACAAATTGCTGCTTGGATAAAACAGTAGGCAATAAAAAAGAAAGAAAGAAGAAAGAATGAGGCTGCCGGATGCTGAGGTCCTGCCTGGTGGTTGTAGAGGCTGCAGTGAGTAGCAGGACTAGTCAAGCAAGGGGACAGCTCTCGGGACGAAGCTGCTGACGTGACAGGAGCTCTCACTAAGCAAGCGAGGGGAAGGTTTTTGGAACAGATGGTTACCTGGTGGGCAGGGTCGCCGGCACTTCTTGCTGCTCTTTCATTAGCTCCTGTGTCATCCGCCTCTTTAACGGTAAGAGCAGCTGACAGGTAACAACAGCGGTACGGGTAACACGCTGGAGTTTGTCCTCAGAATACGGGCAGGCAGAAATACTTCAGACTGAGAAGGTGATTTAAGGTCATGACAAATTGAGACTAGGGTTAGACTACTAGACTGTCGGCTGTCAAATTAAATACATCGTGTTCCCGATGTTCTCCGCTTGAGTTATTTGTTTCTTCTCCCTGTTTGGATAATGTAAAGGTGAATGAATCGATTGAAATCATTGCTGAGACGTTGGTTTTCCAGAAGGGTTCAGTCAGAAACTGATCGTAAATATCGTTTTAAATGTTTCAAAACCCATATGCTCAAATGATAAATCAATACAATAACCAGATATGTTTGTCTTGTGTCGTCGTTTTTGTTTCAGATAAAAAAATAAAACTAAGAGTCTGCAGTCATGCTTGCAGCGCTGTGAAGCTTCACTTATACAGCAGTGGTTTGAGCTAAATGCAGGATTGGAAAGAGTCAGAGAAAACATTACTCTTGCAAAAGTATTGTTATTCTTCAAATACATTTGACAAGATAACCCCAACCCTGTGGATAACAGAAAGATAACACCAACTCTGAGAAGAAGCTGCAGGTGTGTCTGCAGCCGCAGACACCAGAGAGGTGACCCTCTAGAAACCATTAGCCTGATCAGAGACGGTTCAGAAACATGGAGAGTGTTAGGGTCAGTTATTTCAGTCTGGACCGACCAACACTGTGCCCCTAGCATGGCTGAACATAGTAAATATGAGTGGAATCCCACCAGGGTTGGCCCGAGATGTGTTGGAGCCCTAAGTAGAATTGTGTGACACATATGGCCTTTTCCCATTGATGCCGTATCACGCGTGAGAGCAGTGTGCCGTGCTCATTAGTATTTCCACTGCATCCTCACAGCAGTTGGTCACTGCATGGAAGAACATCTGAGACTGGACGTTGCCAGGGAAGGAAACAGATACTGCAGCATGCATCTTCAAGGTCAAGTTCCATCTATGGGTTTTATGATTTTATAATAAAAGGTGCAAGCTGTGCATCAGAGATTTCCTCCTCTGTTCTGTGATTATTGTATTATGTTTATGATTTACTGGTCGCCACCATTTTTAATCAGTTGTCTCTTTGACCTTACAATGACAATTAAGACTGCTCCTCACTGTTACTGGGATAAGTGAATAAAAGCATGAAAGAAAAGGGATGATCATGATTACTTATGGCTAATTGATCAATACAGATTTTTCAGTCTGTTTTACTGATTTCAATTTAAGATGTATTTACTGTGGAACTAAAAAAGATCCATATGTAAACGTATGTAGTTATTAAATATAGTTATTACTCAATATACAGGCAAATCATGAAATAATCTCACACCATATATTTGGAAATAAATGAAAATATCATACAAAAATATAAGACTTTGATATATTAAAATCAATAAATGTGTCTGATTGTTTGCTCAAAGTAAAGCGCAAAATGGTCTGAAAAAATATTCACAGATGTTAACTTGTTCTCAACAGGTAGAGTTTGCTCATTTGTTGTGGAGACCGAAGTGTGAAGTTGATGACTCTCATATGAAAAGTGGCTTATTATATAGTGGTCGTCCTGTAACTTCAAGGCAGCCGGTTCAATCCCCAGCCTCCCCACAGTTTGCGTGTCCTTGAGCAAGACACTGAACCCCAAGTTGTTCCCCGGGTGCATCACACAGCCCGCTGCTCCTAAAAATGCTTTGAGCGGGTGAAATGCAGAGGGCAAATTTAATTTAAAACTGAAATTCTAGTGAACCTTGATTTCTTTTTCAGCGTCCACACTCATTTAATATTAGATACAAGGCATGTGCACATACCCATGAGTACAAAGTCAGTATCTCATATGAAAATAATAAATAAGTGAGTAACAACACTTTTGCCCAAGACTATTTATTAGATGACTTTAAATTGATTGACGGCATCAAAGTGAACATAAATGTCATCTGAAACATCTGGGAAACGAGTTCTGCTGCAGAGTTTAACATCATTGTAATACATTACACATAAAAGAGGTCTCTATTCAAGGATAACTACTCGGTTTCAATCCCAAATATGTGCATGTGTAAATCTGAGACAAAAATGTAGTTCATCTGCAACATAGGCTCCCAATTTCTGTGATTCTATTCTTCTTTCAATTACCCTGAACAGTGTTATCTATCCTGTCCACTCTCCACTGCAGTTCAGTTTATCTTCCCAAACACACAGTTTACAGAAGCAGTGTGCAGAGTATAATGATCACAGCATGCACAGACTAATAAGCCACATTCGCTCTAGCTCTGAGTGATGTCACAAACTCATCCGCAGCAGTACATAGCCCTTAAAGGTGAGGTAAGAAAGGTAAACAAAGGCTTTGACATTAAGCCGTTTCACATGAAATATTGAACATTAAAATTGACCAAACAATGAACACTTTTTGCTTGAAAGGTGATGCCATGTTAATTTTTTCCTTACAATGGCTTTGATACTTTTTGTTTGGATTTTTTTTGTTGCAATAAGGTGTAACCAGAGCTCTTAAAGGTGATTTAGCACACGGTCACATCAAGCTAATAACATGAAACTACAAAATGCTTTCATTTTATCATCGCGTAGTGAGTCTTTTGCGTTGTGACACACAAAAAAAGGAGCTGGCGTTGACACGTGTAGCCTTCCTGTGTCATTGGAGGTGCTTGATAGGAATTTTACAATAATTACAAAAAACACTTAGCATCCAGGGAAATAAAAAAGTTGTTGATGTGATTGTTTTTATGAAGGTGAAGTGTTTAACCATGCAAGCAGCAATATTACAGTAAGCACTGATCGGGGTGTATTGTATATTCAGAGGGGTTACTTACTATTTGTGGTTACTGTGAACTGCATGTGTCACATTAACAGAGTGGTGTTATCACAAGGGTTCAGGTCGATGAGAAAAAAGAAGAAAAAAAACTCTTATGTCTCTGCCTGCTGGTCCAAAAACAGCTGGAGCCGTCCTATTTAGTAATCTCGACAGAAAGGAGTCTGATCAGATATAAACATCATCATCCGATTCCTCTAATGTTCCAGCACAGGCTGACAATACAAAGTCCTCTTTGGCTCAACATTACACAGGTATTACAGCCCTCCTGCAGGTGATAAAACAGTGGATAGAGCTTCAATTCATGACAGACTTGAACATCCACTTGAACAAGCAATGCAAGCAAACACGTTGCTTTATATCCCTCAATATAGGTCGGAAGGTCACAGGTTAAGTCCCAGAGTGGGTGTCCGGAGGCTGCTGCTGTAACGTCTCATCTATGGTGACTACTGTCTCCTCCGGCCTGTTGGAGCTCAGGCAGTTAGTGTGGTTCAGGGATATGTAGCTCATTTCCACCAGCCGGGGCCTCTCGCCCAACTCACTCATCTCGTTCATGTTGTTGGAGATGCAGTTTACTTCAGTATTGTTGCAGTTAGTAACTCGACGAGAGCCAAACACCCAGTCTGAAGAGAGACAGAGGGATAATACTGGTGTTACTCTGGAAGTCAGTGCAAATGTAACAATATACATCTCAGTTAAAGGGAAGGAGATTTTAGATCTTAATGCGTGAAATGAGTACAATTATTAAAGTGCTGTCAAGGGTATAGGTTTGGTTTCAGAAGCAATAAAGTGACTTCTTGCATATGGGAAGGAAGTGACGTCGGAAATTGTGTCCACCAGAGACGATCATCACGATACGATAGAAAGCGGTCATCAGTTTGAATAAATAACTTGTACTGTCCTCATGATGTGGCTGAAATTAGCTAATGTGAGCTAGCTGTGCTAATGTCGCAAAAAATTGAAAACTAGCGTTAGCTAAAATGATTACATTTAGCTTTTTGCATTTTTTCTTATTTTACTTTGCTAAAGACATTAGCATAGCTAGATAACCAACACTGGTTAGGACATCATGGTTATATTGATTAGGTTGTAGTCTCTTGTTTACCGTGATGTTATGTGTGGAGATTGTGCAGCATGGACATGATACAATGGACATGCTGGCAAACAAAGTATTCAGGAATTCAAGGTAAAACACGGGGCAAGTAATTGACACACCAAGAGCATTTTGATGTTATAGTTCACCAATGTGGAGCCCATTTGAGGTACTTGTATACTACTGGGTAGATAATAATACTGCTACTGCATGCATCATATCATATAACCATATCACATCAACTTGCTTATTTTGTTTGACGAAAAGTTCAAAATCCAAAGTAATTCATCCCACAATAAAACTATGCCGAAAACACTCATATTTAGGAAGTTATCAACAGCAAATGTTTGACACTTTGCTTAAAAAGTGACCAACTATCAAAGTAGTCGACAATTAATTAAATTACACAGAACAATGATTTCACCATTAGATTAAGCTACTAGCTACTTTACATCTCCAATCGCAGCAAACTCAAACACAACAAAATATTGTAACTGTTACTTATCATAAAAACCTAAAAACTCAACAAAATCCAATTCAGAGAGTCTTTTTATCTTTGATCCTCCTGCTAATCCTCATACATTTTTACTTTTAGGCTAAAACCTGAATGTAGGATTCTTATGACAAGCCTTCACAGATACAGCCTCAGCGTAATGTATGTACAAAGCTTGAACATTCATGCACGGGGCAAAAAACAAGCATACAGAGTATTTAGAACATGCACACAACATGACCGCAAACTTCATCTGACAGAACGCTATGATGGGTTCAGCTTCTGTAATTCCAATAGAGGCAAAGCACCATAAAATTGTTTCTGGGGAGAAGTCTGCTGCACAGCAGCCCCATCATGAGCGGTGGAGCCTGTATGAATTGGGACACATCAATCATTGTTCTGTCAGATGAGGAGCTGAGATTAAGGCGGACAGTCGTGAGTGTGAAGAACAGACAGAAGGCAGAACGGGATTCCTCAGAGCCACAGAATCGAAACAAGACCACAAGGGACCACCTCACTTTCAAGTATTCTATTCTTTCCCCCTCACGTATAGTTTCAGGTCGAAGTGTGATGTTTTTTTCATTGCCTAATTGTCTCTGTGATACTTACTGCTATTACTAGGAGCATTACTTGTAGAACTCTGATTTGTAACATATTGGATATTATTTTTATAGATTTGATTGTTTGCAATTGTGACATTTCTTGTCAGTTTGTTGGTTGACTGAATATTGCCATACAAAGATTAAAAAAACTTGACATGAGGAACAAAATTGAATTCCGAACAATATTCCATATTTACGAATATTCTTTCAACATATTAAGACAATTTATTGGTGGACATGGGCAATGTTTTATTTACTGATTCATACTTATTAATAGTTTGTGTCTTCTTTGTATTCATTCCCGTGTACATTTACTATAGTTCTGATGATCATAGCATGTCTATAACATGCTGTTTTGTTTTTCTGATGTTGCACCATGTCAGAAGAGTGAAGCGTCTCTGTGAGCAGGATCTTTACGACTGTAAAACACGCATCCTCCACATTTACACCTCAGCAAAATGTCCAAGAGCCGAAACACTGCATCGCGTGTGTGCTTGTGTAAACGTGTATGTGTGAGTTTTCCTTTGGACGGTGGGAAGGTCGGGTGAGGTGCAAATAGACACGCTCTCTCTGCTGACCAGTTGAAAAGGGTCAGCATGTCTCTGTGGCAAAGCTAAGTGCTGCAGACTGTGACCCATGTGAGCTTTGTTTTTTACCTGGTTCACTGGTTTCACCACCGTCCCTTTCAGCAACCATCGACCTGCCTCCACCTACATGCAGTGAGCAAGAGAACAGGCCTATTAGAGACTCTTCCCACGACTCCATCTGTGTCTTGTGAAATGATAGAGCAAGAAGACAGAAACAGAAGTCATTTAGACACAAGAAGACAGGTGTGATAATCTGACTGAGTGATACAGATGCTCGAGCCTTCTAGAAAGTTAATGTTTTTATCGTAAAGGTGTAATTACACTTAAAAAGACAACCCCTGAAGTTTTTTACATGGCCCCAGAACTTGGTATTTCTCATAAAATCGGTTCTAGCATTTTAAATATGTCATACAATTATGTTATTATTAATAAATTAAAAATCTGTTGTGGTGCCTCGAATCACCAAATATGGTATAACCCCCTACATTGTTCTCATAATACAACAAATCCTTATAGAACCCCAAAAATCAAAAAAAAGAATCACGGTATAACATCCACCCAATTATTATTATTTTTTTTAGCCCTACATCCAAAAAAATTGGAATAACGACCACCACAACATTTGGCATTATCACAAATTGTATTGCTGCGCTCTAAAATGAAAAAGTATCAAATCTACAAATTTGTTGTGACGATCCAAAATATATGTTGTCACTATCCCAAAATGTGTCTTGTGTCCTGAAGTCCATAATACATTTCTAAGAACGTGTGTAATTATGATCCAATAATTTGTTGGAATGCACCCAAATCCCCAAAAGTGATTTGATGTCATAATTCTAAAATGTGGTATAATGACCCCAATAATTGTTCTCATAATCTCAAATGTTAATTTGCTCCGCCACTGCTCAAAAAATGAAGAGAACACTTAATCATCAGTACAACACCAAGTTAATTACACTATATTAATCTGTCCAGTTAGGAAGCGTAAGCGTAAGTGAATCAATTCCACCTGCTTCGGTGCAGATGAAAGCAAAGTGGCTAGGAATCACCAAGACAAACCCCCAAAAAGGGATGGTTTTGCAGGTGGTGGCCACAGACCATTTCTCTCTTCTTATCTAGCATGGTGGATTTATCTCTAGTTTCACATTTTACTAGTGCCCTTGTCACTACTGGCAGCATGAGGCAGTAACTACAGTCCATTCAGGTTGCACATAGTCCAGCTCCTCCATGGTGGCACATCCTTAAGAGCTTGTACAAGGTTTACTGTCTCTAAACGCAGTCTGAAGACCATGGAGGAGATACCAGACGGGCCATTACATGAGGAGAGCTCATGTACATCAGAACATCAGATGGCAAGGTTGCACCAAACCTCCACATGCTAACCCTGACATACTTTTAGGAGTGGGATGAAATCCTAAGACCCCTTGTCAGACCACGACTGGTGCAGGGGGCCCTGGGTTCCCCTCGGTGAAGGACAATGCCCTGCCTCATGCAGCCAGAGTGTGTATGAGGTTCCTGGATAACGAAGGCTTCCCCAGACCTCAATCCAATTTAGAACCTTTGGGAAGTTATGTACTGTGCATCCCAAATCGTCAAGTAGCGCCACAGAATGTCCAGGACCTCAATGATGACCTCATCCAGCTCTGGGAGAAGATCCCTCAACACCATCCGCCGCATCATCAGGAGTATGCACAGACATTGTCTGGAGTGCAAACAGGCACGTGAGGGCCATACACACTGGACCACATTATGAGTTTGATTTTCCGTGTGATTTTGAATCCAACTCTCAATGAGTTCATGATTTTGGTTATCATTGACTGTTCATATGTCATATTGTCCTTGATAAATTACAAAATGAAGATATCAATATATTAATTAAGATTTTCGACTTCAACCTTGAGTTAATTGAGATGATTTACCATACTTATTATCATACTTCTCATGTTAATTATTTTGAGCAGTGCATCAGTGCCTCCAAAAGTAGTGGTTACATTCTCAAAACAACCTCAGAATTTGTTGGCGCCCTCAAATCTGAAAAGTTGTCATCAATGTCATTCCCAATGTTGCTGTGATTTACCACAAATGTTGATGACTGTAAAATCTCAAAATATGATATAACTCTCACCATTAGTTGGTGTCATTATTCCAAGATGTATTGTAGCACTTCCACATGTTGCCACAAATCTAAATTCTTGTGGTGACCCCAGATTTGTCATACGGCTCCAAAATCAGCAAAATTGCATTTCTTGGGGATCTCAAAAAGATTTACATTTTTCTCAGATGATATTGTATGATTTGTGGGGGCAATATGGGCATCATAACTAATTCAAGGAGGGCATCTTCAAATACTTAAACTGTAAAAACAAAAAGGTATCCACAGAGCAAAATTCACATTCCTTGTGGGCGGCCCTGCTGCTGCTAATGCGTCCCTGTCCTGATCTGCCCCATGTGAAGCATCACTGAGTGAAATCTTTCATTTTGCTTGAAACCGCTTGATGTAATGAGCTGACTATCAAGTCAAGTCAGCACTATGGCACCTAAAAATAGACATATTCATTCATTATGTATCAGCCACAGGACGCTCTTCAAAAATAGAGAAACAGCAGACCTCCTCTCCATTTCTCATACAGACACTTGCTGATTGTGTACTTCGTCCGGACGTCTTCCTCACAAGGTCATTGGCTGAGAGCAGAACAGGAATTTTACAATTTAGGTGTTTTATTTTTTATGAGGACAGACAAAATAATCTCTACAGTTAAACCAAACGCCTGTCCTACATATTCAATTAAGACAGAGCCTTGTCTCATAGGCCATCTATTAATTAGAATGTTTGTGCTCCTTGTTGTTACTTTCAGGCAGCAGTTGTTCTGTATTCGATCTTTAAAACAATCTTCAATTTAACTGTAATATGTCTTTCATACATACAATAATATGTTTGTATATTTATACTGTATATTGTATCCTAAATACTGTCTATTCATTGTCTGTACCTTTACCACCTTTCTTCACAGAAGGCCAACTCATTATTTCCATGCTCTTTTTTAGTAAATCCAGTGGGAGTGCACACACACACACACGCACGCACGCACGCACGCACGCACACACACACACACACACACACACACACACACACACGCGCGCGCGCGCGGAGTCACATACCGACAAACTCATTAACCACATCTTTGACCAGGTGCCCAACTATCGCATAGGCTACCGCCACCACCACCAGCGCTGCCACGACCAGGTAGAGCACCGCTTTGGGCAGCGGGATGGAGTCCCGTGCAGGTGTCCGGTAGTCTGTGTACAGCAGGTCACTCTCTGAATACTGGAAGACGTGC
The DNA here is from genome assembly GCF_910589615.1 of Taurulus bubalis. Lineage (NCBI taxonomy): Eukaryota > Metazoa > Chordata > Actinopteri > Perciformes > Cottidae > Taurulus > Taurulus bubalis. Next base: position 8,333,887 of record NC_136595.1, read on the forward strand.
TCCATGCCCGAGGTATGGTTGGAGTTGAGAGGCGGGTTACTTGCGCTCATGGCACTGTCCGGCTGCAGCGCTGTCACCATGGTGGCCGTCACATCCTCCGCTTTGTCGATGTTTACCAAGCCGGTAGTTTTATTCATCAGAGGTAAAATCTGAGACAGAAAATAGCTCCAGTCCTTTATGGCACTTGTGTTACATAAAAACATTGTTTCTCCCATGTAGTCGCCACAGGAAGGTGTGAATTTGCACGGCGCAAAAAAAAAAAAAAACACTCAAGTGAAAACAGAATGAGACAAACCAGACTCTCCAAAACGATCTTCTTTGAAAGAAACGAATTGATTAAAATCCAACAGGTTCCCTGGGATGCCAAAGTCTCCGTCTGACAGGAGCTCATCAGAGCCTCTGAAAACTTACCCAGCTTTCACTGACGAAACGCACAAGGGCTGTGCGGCTTTTACGCACCAATAAAGAAGGATTGTTTTGCGCCCGATCTTTGATTTATTTCCATAAGTGAAATAAAAGCACTATAGTGGCACAGTACAACAGCCTGAAATGTCATCCAAGTAAAGACGCGTGCTAAAAAAAAAGAAGAAAGTGTGGTCAATCTCCTACCGACCCTAAAAGCGCGTAAATCTCGGATGAGGGAGCCAGGAATCTGTGACTGCAGACCCGGCGTGCCCGCGGCTGCCACATCCAGTGGTGATGACAATCACACGTGAGAAACTGCAGGAGTCACGACGCGCCTCCTTCGCGCCTGTCAGAGGTGTCTGGTGCTGAAATGTGCGGCTGCTGGGAGAGCGGCGACACCGGGAGACACTTGATCGCCCTTCCCGCTGACCTCACGGGAAACGCTGTTCCTCTGGAGCCGGAGGTGGGTTCAAGTCTTATTCCGCCGAAGGCTGGCGGTGGACTGGGTTGTCCGTGAGTCAACGAAGAAACAAAATGAATCAAAAGATGAATGTTGATGATTTCGAATGAGCTCCAGTGGAGCAAGATTGCGTGTGGCGCTCTGTGGTCGGAACTTGCACAAAACTTAAAAATACATATACAAATGCAAATATGGGCACAATGTAAAAGGATGTGGTTGATGTAAACAAAAACAAAACAAAAATAACTTTAATAATTAACCCCAAAATTAAGACAAATCTTAAAAAATGACAAAAAATGACATTTTATTTCAGTTGTTATGGGGGAAGAATGTGTGTTATCAGAAGAGCCGCTCAAAAATAGACTGATTGATAGGAGAAATTGTAGTAATGACTTGAATGATAGCAAAACACATTTAGATTCATGCTGAATATCTTGCTGAATGAAAACAAATTCCATCTGGAGCACAGTGGATATTTAACCCATTTCCTCTTACATCTTTGACCCAAGCAAAGATGACAGCCATAAGCTGGTCTGCCATTTTTGTTTGGATCAAAGAGTAAAACATGTTTGTCACAAGACATGAAGCACACACACATATGTAGATGTGGAGATATGTCTCTAGATCACTGAAAAGTTTTACTTGTACTGTTTCAAATTTCACCTATTTACACGACAATGGACTTGAAATAAAGTCAATATGCTTGAAGTGTAGACTTTCAGCTTTATTTCAATGGATATAACACAAATATGACATTAACTGTTTGAATCATAGCCATTTTTACACAATCCAGTACATTTCCAGAGGTTCTGAAGTAATTGGACAAACTATGCATAATAGTGAATATAAGGATCATTCTTAACTCAATGATTGCCTGTAGTCTTACACCCAAAGTCATCACTAAACACTGAGTGTCCTCCTTTGAGATGCTTTGCCTTTACTGCAGCCTCCTTCAGGTGCTGCTTGTTTGTGGGTCTTTCTAGCTTCAGTTTTATCTTAAGGAGATGAAAAGCATGCTCACTTGGGTTGAGATCAGGTGACTGACGTGGCCATTGAAGAATATTCCATTGCTTTGCCTTGAGAAGCTCTTGGGCTGTTTTCACAGTATATTTTGGGTCATCATCCATCTGCACTGAGAAGCGACGTCCAATCAGGTTTGTAGCATTTGGCTGAATCTGAGTAGTTAAGCCCTAAACACCTCAAAAGTTATCCTGCTACTTCTATCAGCTGTGACATCATCAATGAACACCATGTGGCCCAGTGCCATTGGCAGCACCAGCGCATGCCACAGCACCGCCTTCACCATGTTAACAGATGATGTGGTTTGATTAGGAGGTCCTTTCCTTCTCTACACTTTTCTCTTGTCATCATTCTGGTACAAGTTAATCTCTAAAACTGATCAGGATTATTCAGATGTTTTCTGGTAAAGTCTGATCTGGCCTTCCTGTTCTTCAGTGTTTCCAGTGGTTTGCACCTTGTTGTTACCTTCTGTATTCAGGTTCATGAAGGCATCTCTTGATTGTAGACTTTGACTATGACACGCCTCCCTCCTACAGAGTATTCTTGACCTCAGTCTTCATGTTATGAAGGTTTTTCTTCACCAAGGAAATAATTCTGCTACGTCTACTTTACATGTCTTCCATGGTCTTCTGGTCCTTTTGGTGTTGTGAGCTTGCCAGTACATTTCATTTTGTTAGGAATGTACCAAATTGTTGATTTGGCCAATAATGTTTTTGCTATCCGCCTGTTTGGTTTGTGCAGTTTATCAGCCTTTTAATGGCCTCCTTTACTTACATTGACACCTCTTTGGACCTCATGCTGAGAGTTCCCTGACAGCTACCAAATGCAAATTGAACATTTTGAATCATCTGCAGACCTTTTTATCTGCTTAATTTGTCATGAAATAACGAGAGAACTGGCCACACATGGCCATCAAACCATTTGTAGGACAATTGTCCAATTAAAATGTAGGGGTCTGTGTTAAACTGGTTGTAATTCCTAAACGGTTAATGCGATAGTTGTGTTACATCCATTGGATTAAAGCTGAAAGTCTACACTTCAACCACATATTGACTGCATCATTTCAAATCTGTGTAAAGAGGAAAATAAGAATAATTGTGTCACAGTCCAAATACTTATGGCCCTAACCATAATTCCATGACAATCCATGCAGTAGTTGTTGAGATATTTCTGTTTGAACTAAAATGACGGGCGACCTACATTGTCATCCGTAGAGCCGCAGGACATAATCATCTGTTACAGACATAGTTGATTACTTCTGTGTAGCTGCAATTTTCAAATAGTGATAAGCTGTGTATTAGGACAGATCAGTACGTGCCATTCACTTGTCTTTTTGATTCTGCTGTCAGGTGACAACCTTTTAAAATGGGGATTTGGTCATCTCACAACAGAAGAACAATGTTGTTGTTTGCCAGACAAAGAAGAACAATTCACTTTGAACAGAGAACAGCTGGAAAACTATGTGAACAAACGTGTGTTCTGATCTGAGTGCTGTCAGCTATCTCTGTTATAGTCCCTGCACCTGTGTGGATCCGAAGACTGTTCCTCCTCTCATTCTCTTTCCCCGGGAAGACGAACTAGACTCAATTAAGATCACATCAGCCGTTCAAAGATCGGCTCAGAGGAAATACATTGGACTCGCTGACCCTTAAATCAATCACGGCGTCCAGTGAGTCACTGCGGACGCCGCCGTGGCCTTCAGAAGTTCAGCTGTCACAACTGAAGAGGAAAGTTTCTTTTTTTTTTTTATTTGTCAATCAACAGTTTCAAAATGGAGGTCATCTTCTTCACTGCTTCACTGGCGAAATCATGAGCAATGCAATAGAGAATACATTAAAACAATGGTTTAAATTATGTTCATATTTACCATGAATCAGGAACACATTACATTTAACTTAAGTGTCGCCATCATATGCATTTTCATGTTTGAGCTGCTTTTGACACATTGTTCCATCAACAACATTAAAGAAGAAGCTGCTGCTCCTGTATTGTCTCCTTTGTCTTGACTCTGATGTCTTATCAGAGCATTGATTTACAAGATATTGGCTGCTGCTGAAAGTATTTTAGGTATTTTACTCTTAAAATTCACTGGGAATGTTGGAACAGGTTATGCAAAAGTAAAAGTCCCCTGAATAGTGTCCCCAGCCCCCAGGGCACCCTGTGTCTCTTACATCTGCATTGGGTGTGTGTACACAGGTGCAGACAGTAGACGTAAAGGTGACATGTAATGCTAACTTTCAGGTTCATGCTTGTATTTTTGGTTTCTACATTTTTGCATGCTTCAATAAAATAAGCCTGCATGTGATTTAGGAAGGGGAGCCAAATCTGAACGATTTGTGGAATCACATGTTTTCTGATCTAGGCAGCTCACCAATAAAAACTCCACATGCCCTTATGCATTTTCACAAGCAAAAGGTTTTTCGGGACATGTCCCTTTGAGGGATAATCCATGACTCAGGGGGATCTTGGGGGGGGTCTGAGACTCTGTGACTGAAAACCTGAAATCGCTAAATTCTAAAATCACATGACAATTATTTGTAACTTGCAATTGTCACTAAAATGTCTTTTGAATGCTTACTAATGTCCAGTATTCAATATTCAAACTGCTAAATATGTATTGACAAATATTAATGTCACAGCCAGCCAGAACGAGTTGCGCAATGCGAGCCTGTCTTCACATCTGTTCGTGGATCTATTTGGACCATCTTTGGATAAATGTATCCAATGCCTTTCGTGAGAACCTGATTACAGCCGGACATTGTCTCTCCTTTTCTTGCATACCAGGACGGCAATTTGAAGAAGCCGAGCCGAGGTCCATGTGTTGGGTTCGAGCTTGTGAATGTTCGGTGAGCGAGAGAGAGAGGTGCTGTGCGTATCCTTCTGCAGAGCGTAGTTGTTGTGTAGTTGCGTGAGTGACCTTATTGTTATCGATATATAAGCCTTAGTAATGAGTGTGCAAAGAGTTTACGGCCTAGTTGCCTTTGCTTGTAGCCATAAAATATTGTATATTGAGTATTGATTCTGCGTATGACGCCAGCATAGTTGGGGGCGACTCAAGTGCAAGACATAGGAAATACAAACTCCGGTCCAGACTCCAGCAAAGAGGGTTAGTAATGCACCTTTAACGATAGCATCCACCCGCCATTAAACAAAACGAAGAAGTGGAAGGAAAAGAAACAGACCGAATCTATGATGAGAAAAGTTCTTTACCTACAAGAGAGATGATCAGATGATCAGGAAACAAATCCGGAGATGGCAAAGGCGAGCTCCAGGAAAAAAAGAAATAGAAACACTAAGAAACACAGATAGGAAGAACGACTGGAAGGCTTGACTAAAAGTACAAAGACGAACTGGCACAAGGAGAGGGGAGCTATACACAAGGAAAGGAGGCTGATTGGACACAAGTGGAACTAATCAGGGACGGGCAGGCAATCACAGAGGGCAGTAAGTGAAGTTAGTAAGATGAAGTTATTTAACGAGAGACAAGGTGAGTATAAACAGGAATCACGAAACTAGGATGAATGCAACAGGGCGGGGCATGAGAATAGGAGAGACCAAGACAAGTACGAGACAATGAAGAGAGAAACAAAGAAGAAGCAATTACCTCTTAGCTGTTTGGATTTAGTTGCAGTAAAACACATTGTGTGTATCTCTGAGGCCTAAACATGTTGTCTTTCCTCATAGAAGAATATGAGTCCATCTCATCTATGCTTCTCCTTCATTTTCATGGTTATTTTCCGATCACTATATTATTGGCACTGGCACAGTGATGTTTCCATTCTTAATCCCATCTACTGAACTCTGATTGGTTAATCCTTTCTAAAACGTAGCATACAGAATATTAATTTGAGATAGTGAATTGAGTAACTGAGGGAAGAAAATAGCGAGAGCCCACAAATCAATTTCAGGGAATTAAATAGTTTGGAGGTAATAATTTATCAAAAGCCCCTCTCCTGCACCTACAAAGCTCTGTATGATATAGAGAAACACAATGGAGACTGTAAGGGAGAAGGGATAGAAAAAGAAACTTGAACAGAGCATCCTATCTATTCCTGTGTTAATCAGCGGGGATTGTGACGGCAGCGGAGGACACACCTCTGTGATCAACTCCGTCTGAATAACAAAGCATCTCAGCCGGTGTAGCTCTGGCTTATCTGGCTGCTTGATGAAAATTACCCCTCATACTGGACTCATATACTTTAATCAGATATGGCCCGAGCCAGACAAATGCTCAATTCCTCCTCTTCGCTCATCCGTTCTCCGTATCCTCCGACCCCCCTCCCTCCACCCTGCAGGCTGAATTAAGCTTTCTTGTGTCACTCTTCACCCCTCATCCTCGCAGACGGCATGGATTGGAAGTCATTTTCTCTCCCTAAAACCATCAAGGTCAAACTCTTCCTTGCTTAAAGCCCTTAGGTGAGTCTCAAGAAGTGGATTTGCTTTCAGCGAACACTCTGCATGATCCTTATCCTCAACCCTTTGCCCTTTTGGAGGATATGTTCCTTAAAATGAACGTCTTAGATCGCAGCTTCATACCAGGACACGGTATGAATGCAACCCAGAGTAGGCCTTAATGTTGAACCATCTATCCTTAAATAGTAGCTGGAAGAAACGATTTAGGATCAATTTGCTTCTTGACAAAGGAGCCTTGTACTATGGAGACAGACACAGTAATTAATTGCAATGACCTGTGTTCTTATTAATTATAATTAGAGTATGTGTATGTGACAGTGGCCTGAGGCTGCCCATAGAATATTGATCAAATTAAATTCAGAATTTGATATAATCTGAGAAGGAAAAATATGTCAGACGGTTATTCCTTAAAAAGGGGCTATTACAATCCCTTTGCTTGAATATATCCATGTCCTGTGTGTGTGTCCGTGTGTGTGTGTGTGTGTGTGTGTGTGTGTGTGTGTGTGTGTGTGTGTGTGTGTGTGTCAAAACTGCACTGAAAAGCTCATCTCAATCACTTCTTTGTGCCTGCAAAGGGACTACTCAGCTACATGGGCTTTTGCATTCAGTTTAAACTGAGATGCACCTGCCATACAATTTATTTTCAAAGAAAAAAACGTTGCATGAAAACTGAAAAGATTTTAAAGCTCCTCTGCGAAACAACGTTCCCATAACGTTACAGAAAAACAGTGCCGAGAACTTTCCAACAAAACATTCAAAAAATATGTACAAGTACAAGTTGTTCCGCCTCACCAGACTTTCTGTTAATAACTCTCACTTGTATTTTGTCAGAGTTAGTTTTGTTGTTTGTTGTTAAAGCATCTGTAGCCTCCAGAGTCATGTGGAGGATATCTGTAATCATGTCCTCAATTCTTCCCTGGAAATACTCTGCAGGTAAATAGGACCCTGGAATATATATTGATTTTACACAAATGAAATGAAATTGGCTTGATGTATTTTGAGGGCCTCTATCAAATATACGGCATCATTTTAAAACTGTAGGTCCAGGGGGCTTTTTGTCTTCTAACTCGTGTTTACATTCTCTGTAATTTGAGAAGTAAAATGCATGAGCACACAGAGCAGAGAGACATTTCTTTTATGGATTTGCATGTGCTAAGTTAAACGTGGGTTTTGTTTTTTGCAGTTCAGCACCACAGTTCTCTGTCAAAGGATTTGTCAGAGTCCACGTCCCCTCTGCCTGTCTGTCTGTCTGCCTGTCTGTCTGTCTGTCTGTCTGCAGTTAGAATGGCAAAGAAAATATTATGTCTGGTACTTTCTCCCCCTTTTTCTTCATTCACCCTGGTTTGAAAAGTGTATCTGCTTAATTCTCCCCAGCTCTATATATATATATATACATATATATGATTAAAGTCACCACTCTCAGCAGTGGTAAGGTTTATGCCACGTAAGCATTTTGGTGAAGGTTAGAGAAAGATCGTAACAATCGTTAAATGTTAATAAGCATGTTGTGTCTCAGGTCACTTCAGACCTTTGCTGTATTATTTTAATAATGCCGTCGTCACTGGGAGAGGATATTGTCTGACGAGATTGGATATTTTTGCGTGAAATCAAATTAAAAAGATTTTCACATTCATTGTCTTTCAGTTTTAACATTTGTTGCGACTTGCCACACGTATGTACGTTAAATAACAACGTTTCCTCGTATCGTTGATGGAAAATATGCTTCACTCTTTCCTATTATATTCATATTTATCTTTGCAAATTAGTGGTTGCTATTTCAGGCGATACTGTTGGTGTTATTCACTTCACAATGACACTTTATTTCTGTCAAGCATTTTACTTAACAGAGAATACACTGTAAAGTAATTCATCTGAATAAACTGACAAATAAATCCAACACTAACAAGCTAACAAACATCTATTAGTCCTTGAGGTCTGGGGAAATGAGTTCTGCATCACTTATGTGCAAATTGTAATATGCTAGCTGACAATCAGTGTGTGGAGGGATGTTTCTCTCCTTCTCTCTTCCCCAACAACATCTTCTCTTTAGATTTTAATACCTGAGTAAAATTGATGAATGAATAACATTTTTATAAACATAAATCAATGTATATCTAGATTTATATTGGGATTTACACTCTCTAAGCTTGTCCATAATGACATTACATATTTGTGTCTCGGTGACGGCACATGTCGGGTCCGAACAGCTACAGGTGACACAACATCTGGATGTAACTCATGATCATCATCCTCTGACATGAAGAGCAGTGGCTGTTTCCATTGCATTAATCACACGGAAGAGATTTGTTTTTTCTTTGGGGATTAATTTAAAAAATGGACATCACTGTTTGTATTATGATCTCAATATTTCAAATGGAAAAAGAAAGGTGAGCATGAATTTAGGAAGGGCATTTATTTTTTTAGATGAAAACTCTATTTGGTGGATTGTTTTTATCTGCCAGAGCGAGGTCAAGCTGCCTTTTGTCTTTCATTCAGCTTGCAGTATTTCCCCCCGTTCAGTACAATCTCTCCCCTCTGTCCTGCTTTTACCTCACTGCCAGGTGGTCTTTTCATGCGGAGGACCAGCTGACATTTGGCAAAGACTATCTCCATGTCCACCTTTGAACTTTTGTATCGCTGCGAACACCTTCGACCTCATGGCAGCTGCGGCGGCTGCACACAGAGGGATCAGATGAAAAGTATCTGAGTCTGAGACTATTTCATATTCCAGTTATTCAACGTTCGTTATCTGCGATGCGATATGTGATACATTAGATAATGATCAAATTCAATACACGTCTTAATAATCACATCTACTGAGCCAGGATATGATTGAAATATTATCAAATGGATGAAAATTGGATCATTTGCAGCACAAAAGCAATGTTAAAATGACTTGTATGGACTCTCTAGCACATGTGAAACTGCTCACTGACATGTTCTTCTTATTCATCTCTTAACCTTCTATTTACCTCAAGCTTTTTTTGAATTGTCCTGCATTTATCAGCGTATTTTTGACACAGGAAACATCAGCTTTGACATACACAGGGACATAAAAATCCCAATAAATAGCTTAAAGGTTCGGTGGCACAGCAAAGTTTATTCATGTTTCCACCCTACACCTCCCTAGCTAGGTCACAAATGGGACACTGTTTATTAAACAAACAGATTTGTACCATAGACCTGGTGAGGTTTCCGGTCAGGGAATCTCTGCTGTATCTGGAACAATGTATCCTCAGGCAGAACAGGTTTTGTGAAATACAGAGCTAGTTTCTCAGTTGTTTTGAAGAGCAATGACAGATGACACATTTAGGTTGGGGGACCTGATGTCAAATAGGGTGCACATAACTGAAACTATTTTATTTCAGCTTAATTTCATATTTTGTCGTGGTTATGAAAAAAAGTATATGGGAAAGCAGAGAGAGACCACATGACAGCAAGTAGAGATAAGTTCTCTGTTTTTATTATATATTTATCCAGCCGGGGCTCTGGAAGTAAAAAAAACCTCTGATTATGAAAGAAAATATATAACATATTTCTGAAGAAGGTCTAAAGCTTGAATTAAGAATAATTTGTTTTTGTTACCATCCCCCAAACATGTGAAATAAAACACATATTTGTGTGTATAATCCTCATATATTAAACTGTCCCTTTTTCTCTGGCACTGGGAAGAACAGTGAAGGAACTACTGTTGTATTCTGGTGCTGTCTGCAGCTCTGACATGACACCAGGCAGGAACAGCTTTTTAACTGAACATTAATAGGGATTCACCCTTTTTCCTAAATGAGGTCCCAGAGGGTTTCCCAGGACGGCAGAGCTAATTACTCTCTGTGATGAGCAATAAAGAGACGCTGTCAGTGTGCGAGCGGATGTTGGGATGTGTCTGTCCCACAGTGGGACCAGAGGCTGCAGCACATCTGGCACAGGGAATCCCCTCAGCACGTCTAATGATCCACCACTACCACTTCTGTAGCACCAACAGTTTGTGTTTCCTCCAGCGGATGAGTGATTGTAGTTCCACGAGGCTCACAGGAGCAGACGTGACGAGCCTTTATGTCTTTCCGGCTTGACAGCAGGAACCGAAACCAGCACAAGACTCTGTAGACTCTATTAAAAGCTACGCTTTGTCAAAGAATACAACACAAGGTCAAGATTGAATCACAAGGTTTTTCAGAAAAGGCCGAGCCAACAAGATAAAACAAGCATTCTGCCTCAATCCGACCCGGTCGTATCGAACGATTCTGCGAAATCCCACGTTATGCTCGGCTCCGTCTGTGCATTGCAACTAACTGCCTTGTTTTCAGCTCCACATCATTTGATTTAGATACTGTAATTGGGTTAAACCTGTGATGTGTTTAAAACTGCCTGGCAATTAAACTAGTGAGTCATATAGTAATCGATGGGATTGATGATTAAAAGTCTGAAAACAATAGCTGTGATAAATAGTTTTGGCCTGTGGAGATATTTTTTGGGAAAAAAGACGTTGGTTATTAAAAAGAATAACAGTAAAAATCTCAAGAATTACAACGGTCACATCGTATCAGAGGTGGTCAAACGTTGTGTGGCGGCTTGACACCGAACAAGAGTTGCAACAAAAGGATACTTTTAATTAAAAGTTCTCCCGGACACCTTTTATATGTGGATGTCTGCCGGTCCCTCTCAGTGTGGAAGAGGTGGACACACAAGGTAAAGTACGAGTGAGTGACTGCAACCTTTCTGCTCGTCTCACTGATAGTAATGTCACTGTGATCAATACTGCATTAATGCATTCCCCTCGCGCTCTCTCCTTCCAGTGGACTCCAAGGGTACCCGTCTCAGCCCGTTTAGCAAAGTCACTCCTGTTCTTTAGTCCCCTCCGTCATGAATCATTAAACAGCCGATCTCTCCTGTGCGGCTGCATCCGAAACATGTCGGGGGGTTTCCCTGACATCATTAGTGTCCAGGTCAATTCACTTTACAATTGATTGCGTTACTTAGTTTCGCTACATTTCGTTGTTAATAGAGACGTTCATTATAAAACACAAAATCCAATTTAGACTTAGTTTCCTACTTAAGAATGAAAAATGTCAACTGAAAAAAAACTTAACTGTAGTAAAAGAAAAGTATATAAACTCCAATTAGGATCAAGAAAAAAAGGCTGTTCTCTTAAAAGTCAAAAAATGTTGCAGAATATATTTATTGCTTCATGCAATTTGGCTCCAGAGGAGATTTATTTTTTGATGGTTCATCCCCTGCATCGCAGATGTGATAATGGAAACCTCTGGCAAATGGAATTGTTTTGAATAGCCTTTCCAGGCTGTCTTTCCCCTGATGAAACACATTTGTTTCTGCTGCTTTCCCTCCTCAGACATCCTCCCAGGAAAAAAATGGTCTTTCCACAGCTTCCCCTTGATGTGTCAGAAAGATCAAATCTGCTTTGCAGAAAATTTAATTATCACAAATGGTGAGCCGGGGCTTGCACAGACAGGGCCGCCCCGTTCACTTACAGAGGGAGATTCCAGGGACATCACACTGAACCACCTCAGTACATTCAGTCTGAGGTTTACTAACCAGCAGATAGTATATAATGGCAGCGAGCAGGTTTACAGGTGATCAAACTTTAGGCTTGGACTCAAACGCTTACTCTGTCCCACAGTATTGTGAATCACATGCTTCGATTGGTGCAATTAATTCAATTTTAATTAACAATGAATGAATCCTAGGGAAAGGTGATTCTGTGACCTTTCCTTCAGCACCAGCAGCAGTGTGTATCTCAACATCTGCTATGGGGTGGCATGCAATTTGGTACAGACATTCATGGTTTCCAGATCATTTAAATTGTCCACACCATTAAGTCAAAATTTTAATTTGACTTTTACATTTTTTATGCCAAAGCTAATGACTATACCTTACTTCCGTGAGGTATAGACATGTCTATACGTATTCAGGAGGTAATACGTATTTGAATACGTAATTATTCATTTGAATATCTATTTGAATACCTAATGGGTGCATTTTCAAATCGGTACCTATTACGTGCGTAATTTGATCCTCACATACGTAATGTAGATCAACCTGCGTAGGTACTTAAGTTACGTAACAAAAATACTTATTTCAAAATGTTTTATTATTATTAAACAATGATATGTTCCTAAACTGAACGCATGTGTGTTTCCTAACCAAATGGTGACCGTTATGTTTAGGTATGAGGACGTGTGTAGGGACACTAGTCGATTGTAATAGAGGGTCGGAACAAATGACTGACGTGGCAACTTTGCGAGAATGTCCTAAGGAGAGAGGTGAGCTGCAAGAGGAACCAGTCAATATATTCAATAAATCACAAGATAAAGATTGTTGCTGTTCATAATGTGTTCCCAAGTCATTCTCCATAATGATGCCATTCATCAGTGTCTGTAGGATAAGGACTGTTGTTGTTGTTGTTGTAGCTGTTATATAACGTTGACAGTTTAATCTCACAGTAGTTTAGATTTATGTGGATGAACATCTGACCTTAGCGCGTTCATCATCACCGTCGCGCGCCATCCAGAGCGGGTTCCCCCGAGGTGAACGCTGCACTCCTCTTCGTCTCCTGCCATTTACCGTCCCGCCTCTGCAAAGTGATGCAGCATAACGACGGGAGGGACTGCAGCAGCGAGAGCACATAGAGCGGGATGTCGGGACGGTGGAAAATTATGTTCAGTAATGTGGATTTACTCACAGCAATCACATTGGTTTAATGTTGTTACAGTGACATTGATGGAAATAGCTGGCAGCCTGCATGAAAATGTTACTGACCTCACATTTAGGAGTGCAACTATAATTGGATCTGTGGCTCTGTGTTGGAGCCAGAGCTATAAATGGTAAAAAAAAAAAAATCGACACAACACTAATCAACATCTTAATTTGATGCATTTGGTGTTGAGTCGGTGCAGCGTGTGTCTCATTGCGTGCATCGGTGTTTGTGTGGTAATGCAGAGCCATGCACCAGAATAGGCAGAGGTAATCATCTCTGGTAGCTTCGGGAAATTATGCTACTAGATGAGATTTTGCCGAATATAATAGTTGCAGTGGCAGCTAATCATATTTTTCGGCCCAGTATTTTAAGACCAAGACTTCCTTTTCTTATTATCCTGAGGTAATAAACTGAACTGTATTCATTATGCAACAGGCTATTGTTAAGCAGATAGAAAAAAAGATTATTTTAAATATGTATGGTATTCCTAATGGTAACATTACCCAAAGGTCTTTTAGGGATGCTTCTTTGTCTCAAGACTGATAGGCACGACTTCAAGGTGACTACAACACTATAAAACCCTTAAAATACCTCTACAAATACTACAAATACCTCTAAACTGTGTTCACAAAATAAAATAATTAAATTGCATCATAATCTTTGAACAATGGGCCTAACAAAGAACACAAGTATCAATGTTAGTCCTGAAATAACATCGTTTTTGCTTTATTATTGTTATTGTTGTTATACTATTATAAATACATTATATTGTTTTGACCAAGAATAAAACGATACTAATATAAACAATGTCTACACTAGATTGCACATATGTCAAGTACATAACTGTATGCAGTCCTCATCAGAAAGATGTTCTGTGTTCTGACTGAAATAAAAAATAAAAAATTTGCCTGAACTTATTTGCATGAATTTGCAGATTTTAAACATTTCCTCTCCTGAGTGAACCCATGTCCACTTGAATCTTTCCTTTGGCTTCATATCAAATGGCCGAAAAAAAGATGTGCTTTGTACTTTGAACCTGGCCTGAGAAAAAGGAGGGTAAAGCATGTCGACATATCTGTTCTCAACATCCCCTTCTTTTGTTTTACAGGGGATGCTGCTGGTGGTAAGAGGGAGGATATTGATCATGCTGGAGACAGCCGTCAGGGTTTGGCAGGGCCGGGGAGCCCTATCTCACTCTGACAAGGTCTTAAATGTCTGCTTGTCCAAAGGTTGTGGATTCAATTTCCCCCTCTCCAATTCTACGGGGGACAAACCACAACCACCGCCACAGACTCCAATCTAACTGAGGGACTCTTACAATCATCGTGTGTCTGTGTTTGTGGCAGTGTCCAGTACAAAAGTGGAAAGAGTTATGAATTAGTAAAAAGAACAATACATGAAGCATAGCTAGAAAAAGTTCGGTTCTGTAAAAAGAATCATGCTCTATGTCATAATAGAGATAATATCTCATAACCTAATGGCAGGTGCCGTTTGAAAGTGGAAGGAGAGAAGCGGACGTGGCTTTTGTTAGCGTAGCCGTATCCAGTCTGACTAACAATAACAGCAAAACCTTTGAGCAAACCAACCTTATATTAAAGTTATTGGCAGAATATTAACCAGGCATACATGGTATATTCGGTATCACTGATCATAATATCACTTTAAAGTAAACGGTTATGGTATGTTTCTCACTTTACGGCTGATCACTCCGGTCTATTGACAATACAGTATACCGTCAAGTCCCGTCCTACTATTGACTTATACACAGTTTTCTACCGCAAAGTAGAAAGTCTATCTTCAAAGTATTTATGATGAATAATACACCATGTATGCCTGGTTAATCTTCTGCAATCGTAAAACAATAAACATTCTAATAACTATCATAAAAGGTTTTGTCAGACTTGGTACGGCCAGACAAACAAAAGCCATGTGAGCTTTTCTCCTTTACACCTTCAAACGGCACCTGCCTTTAAGAAACGCCACTTGCCGGTGGAACATTGACGGTAAACCACTCCAGGGATCGGCGTATGCTTCTGAACCAAATTAGTATTATTACCCCAGTCAAACCGACACGAAGAGAAGAAAGAGAGAGAGGACAAGCTGTCTTTTAAAGTCAGAATTATAACTTACTATCTCTATTTATGAGATGCTAAGTATCTCAAGATGGTGAGAACGTCCGTTATAATTATGAGATGCTAACTCATTATTTTGAGTAATTTTCTCATTGTAATGATTTACAGGATCTTTTTTTTTTTTTTTCATCACAGTGAAATGGGCTTCTATAGCATACAGCTGAGGCTGATAAGAATGTGAGTTGTTTCCAGGTACTTGGTCATAAACCAAAGTAGTGAACAAGTTACAATTTTGCACTAATGATGGTGCGAGAGGAAAAGTGAAGGAATCACCAAAGTTACTACGAGTCATTCTGAGGAGAACTTAACTTTCTGAACAAAGGTTCAAGCCAATCAATCCAAAGTTTGGAGAAATAGAACATTACCATCCATTGAGCCATGTTGACAAATGTGTGACGATAACTAAATATAATTCAGTGTATGAGAGGAAGAAAGACATAGCCAGAACTGAAAAGTCCTACTTCAACTACACCCCCAGTATTTTCATTTAAAGTTGTCCAAAGTTGTTTTGAGGAAAAATATACTAGATAAAAAAAGAAAAAGGTAAGCAGTCTTGTGATACTGACAATGTTGAAGGAGAAAAGGAGGCTTAGCTCCTGCTGCCTGCACGGCTCACAGCTCTTGAGTGCAGTAAAATAGAGTTATAATGTTATTGAGGACCTCCACTCATGTGCTTCATTGACTCTCACCTCTAACGCAGTCGTAAAAGTCGCTTCCGCTGAAGGTAAATCACTAAGTGCTGAGGTGCAGAAGTGAACAAAGCGTTGTAAATGAATGTCTCTTTTACGTGATTACACAGCCAGAGCATTAGGACGTCAACTTCAGGAAGTTGGTTTGGAAACAGTCGTTAAACATGATGTCAAAGCCCAAACAAGAAACTATCACATAACAATTGACCTATAAACCAACATGAACATCAATAAACAGGTGCAGCTAAACATGAAGAGGAACCATGAGAATAACATGTGAATTCGCGAGAACAAGATCTGTTGTAGTGGAAACAAGTTGAAAGAGATCTTGCTGCAAAACATACAGATCTTGGTCTACAAAGACAACTTGTTCTCACAACATATGAGTCTTGTCCCCAGAGGAACTTCTTCACACTAAATACGATCGGATTTTCACTAAATAGAAATAGTAAAAATGCAACCATTTGGTGGGACTTCAGTAGCAGGATAAATAAAGAGCTTATGTGATGAATTAAATGAACTTCTCCAACTCAATTACAAAGTGGGCGCTATGTCAGGGGTGAGCTGGGTCAAAACATCAGCCTTTACATTTTACTCCAGACTTGTCAAAATGTATGTTTATACAGGCAATTAAAAAGTTACAACATGGGCTAACTTCTTATCCTTCCTTCTTTTTTGGAAAAATTCTAAAAGATTAAGGTTTATTTAAGGTTAAAGAAGTAACTTTACTCTACTGTCACTCAGGGCTGATCATGCAGACCATTGCATCCTCACAGCCACGTAGAGGTAGGAACTGTAAAATTACACTTCTCAGGAATTCTCATTATGTCATAAGAAACTTCATGGCTAACTATCCTTGAGTTATTTGTTGAATTTGTGTGGTAATACATGATTCCACTTAAGTACAATGCCAACGGAAAAGAGGGCCTGAGTCACAGGTCTCATCACGGGGTCTAAAATCTAGTTTTTAGACCTCAAATAGTTCTCGGGGTCACATGGCGCGCATGTCTGAACTAATTTCAATGATAAACCATATTCTTCTGAGATAGTAAAGAATATTTTTTTCGTGTATGCATAGGGCTTGTGACTGGACTGTGCTGACTGTATTCTAACTCTGGTTGCACCCTAATCCTAATCTCCATTTTGACTACCATTATTTTTTCATATTCAAAATTTGGACCAAGTTAAGATACAATTTGTGGTTAGGCGTGGAATATATAATGTTAGGATGTAGCCTAATTATTTGGGTCAAAAGCATCCTCACATGTGTAGTTATGCAAATGTGTGTGTGTGTTGACAACAATGCGAGGTGCAGGATCTATACTGTCGTCACTCCACACATGATGCAGCCATTTTGATAATCTAGATCAGACCCAAGCGCTATTAATCCATTTTTAAACTCACCGGTCCAATTAATAAATACATGATATCAGATCACTGAAGTGATGAGCAGACTGACACTCACTGCACTGATAACTGACAAAAGACAAGAATATATGTGGGATAGATGAGGACACAGCATCTGGCCCTTTCACGCCTCATTGAGTTGATGGAATACTAATAAAAATCCATATGACAACAGCATACTAAGTGTGCAATTAATATTCTAAAATATTCCTGCGCTGCATGTGGCAGAGACCTGTTCGAGGCTCCCTCGCAAGCAAAGTGACGGCGCTGTCTCTCCGGTAAAGAGGAGGTGACCGTATTAACCTTTTTCCCTGAGCTGTGCGGCCGACAAACCAGCTCCGAGTACACACGGGCCACCGTTTGTTGTCCTGACGCCTGACTACCGTCCCGACAGTCGATAAATAATCTCTTCTGGAGCCTTTTCTTCCTCCGAGCTGTGCGGCCAGAAGGAGATAGTCAATTGATTTGAAGATGAATCAAAGTCCAGAGTGGTAAAGTGTCGTCCCACAGCTTTTTTGTTGTTGTTTTGTTTTTACAGCCTGACTCTAAGGTGAAGATGAGTTCTTTCAGATCAAGGTGTTGTCTTCCACAATAACGTGACAAAGAAGAAAAGTTCTATCTACTTTTTTTTAATGGCAACTGTTTTTGATATTCTAGGGAGATTTTTGTATTGTCTGCATCAAAAGAAATAGTAAAGATCGTGGTTCTTAGAGAGACGTTTTGGGGTACATTTTTACCTCCTTTTTCAGTAAAGGTAAAGGTAGCCTACTCTCCAAGCACACGAGTGACCGAAGACTACGATGGTTGGTCGAACACATGAACCAATGCAACACCTGCAACCACCATTTTTAAAAGGCATGTAAAAAAACAGAACACACAAAACACAAACAGCTTGAAAGGAGGATAACAACTGAAGAACGCTGAGAAATCACCTAACAGTGAAGTTTAGAAGTTAACTTGTTAGGGAGCATGCAGCCACTGAGAACAAATAACACG
This sequence comes from Taurulus bubalis, assembly GCF_910589615.1. Lineage (NCBI taxonomy): Eukaryota > Metazoa > Chordata > Actinopteri > Perciformes > Cottidae > Taurulus > Taurulus bubalis. The sequence continues at coordinate 8,352,121 of NC_136595.1, forward strand.
TGAGAGCCACAGCTCACCCAGTAGCACAAAGGCTTACCAGTAACGTTAGCACAAATACTAACCCAGTAGCACAAAGGCTTACCAGTAACGTTAGCACAAAGACTAACCCAGTAGCACAAAGGTTTACCCAGTAACGTTAGCACAAAGACTAACCCAGTAGCACAAAGGCTTACCCAGTAACGTTAGCACAAAGACTAACCCAGTAGCACAAAGGCTTACCCAGTAACGTTAGCACAAATACTCAGCAAGTAGCACAAAGGCTTACCCAGTAACGTTAGCACAAATACTAACCCAGTAGCACAAAGGCTTACCCAGTAACGTTAGCAAAAATACTAACCAGTAGCACAAAGGCTAACCCAGTAACGTTAGCACAAATACTAACCCAGTAGCACAAAAGCTTACCCAACGTTAGCACAAATACTAAGCCAGTAGCACAAAGGCTAACCCAGTAACGTTAGCACAAAGAAACCTATATTTAGCTATTTTGATTGTGTTTGGATGATTGTGTCATGTAACAAAGTTGCAAATTTATTCTTATATTCTAGTAGATCTCCCAGCTGTGTGGCGGCTTACGTTACTTTCATGCTCCTATCGGCGGAGAAAACACAGCTCCCGAGAACTGTTTGGTCGGAAAACCCCAATAGTTTTCTTGAAATTAATGTCACTGGCCAGCCCTTATTCTTGTGTTTAAGCTCGCACTCCTATCCTTTAGACAATGTTTCTCCCCAAACTTTGCTGTTGGAATCCAGAATGAACAGGATGTTCATGCAACCAGGTCCACTGTCTAAGATGTTGGTCTCAACCAAGTACTTGGAAGTGAAAATACACGTGATCATTCTCGTTGTTGACCAAGTATTCTTTCAAATGAAAATAAAAAACATTTAACGGACAGAAACGTTGTCAGAGCATCCTTTGTGTGCGTCAGGGATGGGGTGATGTCAAGAAACAATTAGCAATACATGAGCAGGAGACCACAATGACAGCCACCTATCAGAGGACTGTGGCATGTGGGATTGAATGTCACAGTAATCTGGGTTATCATCATTACTCTTTTACAACTCTTCTTTGCAACATCTGAGGATGGCTTATAGACATGGTCTCTGGAGGGACACGCACATTAACACACACAGAACAGTCACATTTATTATGCGCGTCTGTCTCATGGGTATCCTCCGGCAGACAGATAAGAGGCAGCAGAAGAAGCCCACAAAGGCCCTCTGCTAGATGATGATTGTTGATTGTTCAAAGCAGATTTGCGTTAGTCTGCTGTGAACAGCAGCCTTCCTCTGGGCTTGCCGCGCTAACATGTTGTGTTGGTTTAATATTTCATTGTGCAAGCTGCGGCGTATCCATCTGAGGAAGGTGGCTTTAGTAGTGCAGCGAGTTTTGGAGAAATAAGTCTATACTCTCAATGTTATTACAGAATGTCTGAAAAGCTTTTAACACTGAGGGCTCGAAGGCAAGTTATACAATTTGACTTGATATTAAAATGGGAATAGAACATTAATAAGTATACCATAAAAAACTAAAGGTGGAATGCGCTTAAGAAAATGTGATCTTTCACAGATCAAAATGTTTGCTGTAATGTGCAACTTTAACTTTTAATTTAAGGGAGACAGTGAGTATTCAATTCAAATAGTCAAAAGAAACAGTTTAACTGTTGGATTGCCAGGGTTTAAAGATTTAAACAAATCCACCTACCAGAGCCAGGTTATTATTTAAAAAATTATATTGTGTTTGTTTGTTCAAAAAGAGTGGGCTGGGTTGTGTGCCAAACCGTCTTGGCGCTGAACGATTATCAGGCCAAGTCATTTGGCACATAACCTCTGTAAAACTGCAACATGACATTTTAATGTCAGTTTTTAAGAATAAAAAAAAAAAGATATGATTTGTTCATTCGAGAGCCAAGCTAGCTCTTTCCAGTCTTTGTGCAAAGCTAAGTTAATTGGCTGTTGGTTCTTGCCTCATATTTACAGAATCAATCTCAAGATTTTGAAATGAAAAAAGCGAATATCCTATAATGTTATTTTTTCCTTTGAGGAACCCTTTGAGGATTTCACATGTGAGTGTCTTTTCCAAAATATTTTTAGCACTTATAAATGACTGTTCTGAGTCCAGCAGAGTGCGGCATGACCTCTCAGCAGGTCAACAAGACCACAACTCCCCCACCTGCTTTCATCTTCTGTTCGTGGAAGGCTCCTCGAATGCCCAACTTCTTTCATGCCTTTGATTATGAATCAATAAAAGAGACAAAGACAGAACACATTTGAACATATCCATCCAACCACTAACTATACCCACTTATCCTTTAGGTCATGGAAGGGCCTGGATCTAATCCCATGTGACATTGGGTGAGAGGCGGATCCCACCCTGGACAGGTCAGCAGTCAATCAGGACTGACACAGACAGCGACTCGCGGTCACATTCACGGGCAATTTAGAAACGCCAATCAACCAAACCTACGGACTCTGGACTGTCAGGAAAATATATATGAAATATATATAAAATCTCTAAATTGCAAAAGTGACCTTGGGCTGCACAGGGTTAAAGAGACTCTGCGTGGGACTGTACATTGGTGTTTTTGTCTGAATTGCCGGCCGCTCTGTTGCCATGGACGATATTATCTGCTAAGCCGTCTCTCCCTGTCAGCGCCTGCCGCACGGTAGCGTGCGGCCTTTTAAAGCAAAAAGCAGGTCACTTTGAAAGCTACAGCCCCTCCCTGTCCACGGCAGAGGGGTCAGGAAAAAGCAATTTGCATTTTAACACGGGGAACAGTGTGAGTGGAGTGTCGCCGCTGCTCGAGCTCCCTGAAGGGCGGAGCAGAACCCTCCCATCACATTTGACACCTTCTTAATAGAGAGGCATGGCCACGCCGCTGCCTGCCAACAACAAAAAACAGATTTATTATCCTGTTCTGAAACATACTTTTAATTTAGTATGTTTCATTGTTTATTTTACTGTTCAGTAGTAGTGTTCTATTTAAGAATCTGGATTCCGATATCATTTTCTGTTTTATTTTTAAGTTTCAATTTGACCAAAACATTTTACTGCTTGAGGGATATATTTACACTTTGACCTCAAGCGACAGGCACCTGTGCCCTTCTGCAGCTCCACTGAAGACTAATTTCCTGCTACAATGGATGATTTTTGTCTGCCATGGGTGAAGGTACACCAAATGTGCACTTGGGATAAGTTTGTCTTTCAGTCTTATTTCAACCCAAACCACAATATCCTATCCCTAAGCAGATAAGTTTGTCTTTAAGGCTTATTTTAGCCCAAACCACAATCTTTTCCTAAACCTAAGCAGATAACCTCAAGAGATTTGTGGCTGAAAGGACTTTGATGGCCAACTTCTGCCATGTGCAAAAAGTGCTTTTCATGTTCATATAACCGGTAATAGAATGGAACGCATTCTCCTGATCGAATTTCATAACCGCAACGACAATGATCAAACGCGTTTTTGTTATTTTCTGTGAAATTTGAATGAGATTCTTTGAGGTTTTTAGACTCTAGCCTTCTTGGTTTATGGCACCTCTGAAACTCAGCTTGCCATTATGGGCCAACCACACCATTGTATTGTACATTCCCTCCCCCACTGGAATGGTTAATGGCCTAAAAACAACAAGGTGCATTTCTCATTCATCCGAAATATGTGTTTTTCGGAGTGTAACAAGCATTGAAGCCTTGCAGGTTTGCAAGCGAGGCTACAGACTGTTTTTGGTCCGTTTGACCATTGGAGTGTTGAAGGACATTATAATGTCAAACATTTCCTGTGCAGGAACGTCGTAGCAGAGGGCATTTATAAAAATGTCAAACGACACTGCCATCTGAGCCAGAGGAGGGCCTGGTGATGGATGGCGCAGCAGAAGTGTTGGAGATCCTGGACGTGCCGCTTTGATCAATGCGTCTGTCCACACAGCCGGTCAGAGAGATGTAGCGCCTGCCATGTTCAGGGCCCATTGTTTAATCCAACACATCATTTGCTCGCAGGCGAAGGTTAACGAGACAGAGATAACCCATTAAATGACCAATTCATCATTCCACATTTTAGCTCCAAATTTGTTCTTTTCTAGACAGACAAACATGGAGGTACAGTCACTGACGAGCACATCGACAAATACTCCGAAACTTCTGGCAAAACCCTTCAGGGGCTGCTCTTTTTTTTTTTTTTATTCCTTGTACTTTTCCTCCTTGTGTAATTTGTCTGCTTTATCTCAGCCGAGGGATTGAGCTGGCTTTTCGGTGCATGTTTAGATAGCCCGGACATCCATTATCAGTCCGAGGCAAACCTGATTTAGGACCTCAGTAAAAGAATTACTCAGGAGGAGAGGAGGGCGCCGCGATTCTGTCACCTTCTCTTCCAGCCTCGGCCCCCGTTGCTGCTCTTTAATTGGGCTGCTAATCAATTAAGGCCTGTGTGTGAAAAGATCGTCTCGGACAAATGCATAAATGAGGGTGACAGTCGGAGCTGTGAGACACACAGAGGTGACTAAACAGAACACATTGTAAGTTCAGTTTCATGGCATCCTGCTGCTACACAAACACATGAATCAGAAAAATTACTCTTTTCTTCATGACTGTAGAGGTTAATCTTGATCATGTTTCACTTGAGACCCTTGAGAGTTATTCATTTAGGCCCTGGATAATGATCATAAAATCAACACTGCGTCTGAATACTGAGGCTAATGTGTTGTAGTCTTTATTTAATCCATGGGTTAAGGTTAATAGCCTCACCAGAATTGTTAGCTCAACGATCTTATAGAAACTACTCACCACCTTTCCTAAACCTCCAGAAATCTATTAGGAAGAGACGTTTTGGATACAAATGAAGCATGAAGGTGGCTAACGCTCAGAACCAAAGCATTCGTAAAGGTGTGTCGTCCAAGCATCTTGGGAAGCAAAATGGGGAAGTGTTCACAGCTGTAAAGAACAGCTATACTGTTAGCGGGTATAAAGACAAAAAAACGCCCTGCAGTTGGCCGTTTTTCTAGCTATGGAAATACGATCCAGGAAGTCCAGTCAGAGAAACAGACTAATGCGGTCAAACATGTTTAAAGAGAACTGGACAGCGTTGGAGACAGAGCTATGTTCCTATGAACGTTGCTCAGTGACGCATCAAGCAAAAAACGGGCAATCGTTCGCATCCATGGGCTCATAGAACAAGCGAATTTGGCTATTAGTGAATTTGACAACTTTTAGGATCTAATGATATAAATAGGGCTAGTCATGTGTTCATACCGAGTACTGAGACGTTGTTTTCTATGGAAAAACATATTTTTGGGGCCCAATGGCATCATGTGACGGTTTGGCCACGACAAAAATTGGCTTCAAAGCCTGTCGTTGTTTCTGGGTGCTTGGTTGAAACCTGCGATAAAAAAAAAAAAAATCTGAACGAACAGCTACGAGAGTGGTGAGAGTGAACCAAAACAGTGACGTGTCACCCCTTCACACCACCAAAGCTAATGCAGCTCTAAACCCCGGGCTTGTTTAGACCCCGGGTCATAGGCTAGACACGCTAGGCATATCACGCTTCAAAAAAACTTTCAAAAAAAAGTCTTGGTGATCCTGCTTCCCTGAACTGCCGTCGATATAAAACAACATGTGAGCTCCAACACAGTCGGCATCATTTCACAGAACCAGATGGACCTTTGAGGATTTCTCCGTCAGTAAACTGCTCTCCCCTCGCGGCAGGAAACATCCCACAGCTGTTTTGCTGCTGCTCGCTCGATCATTAAGATCGAGACTTCGTGTTTGACTTTCACACTTGAGCCGCAGCAGGTCATTCAAAGAGGTCTGTGACGTGGAGAGACTGACAATGCCAGGAAGAATGAGCGACGATTTCCACAGTTATTAAGACCGTTTAATAACTTGATTCTTAGAAATCAAACGGCGAGGCCGTTGTTCCAGAGGCTGGGCTTGGCGGTGTGCCAGGCCCAGCGGTCCACCTCCTGCTTTATTCTATGCAGAGA